>NW_026652290.1:10445072-10601848 GCF_009828535.3 Hylobates moloch | reverse complement strand
GCTAGGATCATATCTTCTCCATCAGACTGGAATTTGGAGGACAAGGAACCATGTCGCTATTTCCCATCAGGCTAGAGTCCCCAGAGACAGGACTGCTTTTGCTCATCCGAAAGCTGTCAAGAGCAAAGATCATGAGACCATGTTCCTATCTTCCCATCAGATGACAATCTCCAGAGCTGGGACCTGTCTCCTCCATCAGACTAGGATCTCCAAGGTAAGGACCAGTTCCCCGCCCCACTCCCATCAGACCAGACAGCATCTCTCTCATTTGACCTTTTCTTGAGTATCAATCCTCAGTGCTAATGGGTCACTTCTCCCACCCCTGCTGAAGGACAGCCATCAACTCCTGGAGCTCCTGGGGACCCAGCCCCAGCAATGTGCAGGTGGGCTGCCTGTCCCATGCACCCAATCCCCAAGGCCTCAGCCACGAAGATGCTTATGTTCTTTCTTGTACTGAGTCAGCCTGAAGGAAAGAAAGAAAAAAAAAACAGAGAGGAAATTAGATGTGAGTCTGAGAGCCCCACCCCTGCCAAGAGGCCCCCAGCCCTGACCCCAGGCTCCCCCACTCACTGGGCATCCTCGCCTTCCAGCAGGTGGTGGTAGGTGGCGATCTCCTGCTCCAGCCACGTATTCACGTCCAGGAGGATCTTGTATTCCTGATTCTGCTGCTCCATCTCGCAGCAAAGCTGGGCCAGCTGCTCCTCCACGCTGCTGATCAGCCCCTGGATCTGGGACAGCTGCACGCAGTAGCGGTTCTCTGTCTCCGCCAGGTTGCCCTCCAGGGATGCTTTGTGCAGGAGGGCAGGAAGACCAGGGGTCAGTGAGGGTTGTCAGTGTCCTCTTCTGGGCCCACCCCCATGCACAAGACTGTTCCTACCATGCTGAACTGGGACTGCAGCTCGACCTCCAAGGCCTGCATGGTGCGCCGGAGCTCCAAAATCTCGCTCTTGCCGCTCTGCACCAGCTAGCTGTTGGTAGCCACCTCGCAGTTCAGCTCCTCTGTCTGCAGACAGGACACAGGACAGGGTGGTGTGTGCCTGGATCCCTCTCCCAAGTCAGGCCTCCTCCCAAATCTAACTGTGGAGAGAATGGTGCCTTCTCACCAGCTTCCCACGTCCCAAAGCCCAGAAACATGCCATTTGAAATGTTAATTTTTATGGTTAATCCCTGCATGTGGGACGCACAGACCAGAAACTTGAGAACCAGCCAGAACATGTAGCCTGGCTCTTGGTGCTAGTTCCTGACTTCTTGAGAGAGAGGTGGGGACTCCCAAGGTCTTTACCCTCTGTCTTTATTCTGTGGGGGCTCCCTACCTCCCTACCCACTCCCCAGATCCCAGCTTGAGCTCAGCTCCAGGTCTGTTGATGCAGTGGGTGACCCTGTGGTCCATGCAGCTTGCGGAGGAGGCAGCACCTCAAAGACACCTGGCTGTGGGCTTACTGTCAGTGCTAAGGCCCCTGAGCCCTAGCCCCTAAGAGAGACCTCTGGCCTGCAGCAGCCCCCACCTTGCTGAAGAACCAATCCTCGGCATCCTTGCGGTTCTTCTCTGCCATCTCCTCATACTGGTCACGCATCTCGTTCAGGATGCGGCTCAGGTCCATGCCTGGGGCAGCGTCCATCTCCACATTGATCTCACCACCCACCTGGCCTCACAGGGCGTTCATCTCCTATGGAAAAAGGGGATGTGGATGTGCGCATCTGGACCCATCCTGACTTCTTGCTCCCAAGCCTTCCCCCACGAGGGACCCCACTCCCCACAAGGACCCCTCCTTTGTTCTCCCTCTGCTCTATCTGACCCTCTAAATGATTTTTATTCATCTGCTCAGTATTGCCTTCACCATCAGACTCTATCTCCCCCATTAGACCAAGGGCTCTCCAAAATAAAATCTAACTATTAGGCCTATGCCCCCAAAATTTCCCCCTCTAATTTCCAAGCTTCTATGTAGACGTTCAGCTTTGAGAGTGCGAAATGGGACAAGAAGGAGACTTCCTTACTTATCCCCCGCCCTCGTGAGGGAGGCCAGGGCAGGTAGAGGGAGCCTCTGCGGAACCCTGGGAGGTTCCTCGGGTACAGAGAAGCAATGTGGTACAAAGAGGAATCTGCCCTGCACGCTGGACCCCAAGGATCAGGGCTCTGCAGACAGGGAAGCCCTCTAAGGTGACTAATCCCAGGAGAATACTGAGCGATGATGGTGAATGCCAATCTAAAAAAGAAAGAGAGAGAAAGAGAAAGGAAAGGGAAAGGGAAAGGGAAAGGAAGTCCCCTGCAGCAATTAGTGATAACAGCTTACATTAGTAGCATCTAGTATTGGAAGTAATTCACAAATACATGAGGAAGCCTGTTATTAACTCAGAAGGAGATAACTTATGGGTCTTAGAATGGATTGATCTTACTGCCATCAAGGCAAATAGAAGTACTTTGGGCTTTGGAAGTTAGATGGAAGTTAGAGAGCTTTGAAAGCTATTTTTTAGAATTCTATTAGTTCTGTTTATCTTTCCTGAAATTTGTGGATGCAAAAAGATAGCCGAGTTTCTAAAAAGGTAAAGCTTTACAGAGTTGTTTAATATCAGTGAAATGTGTGTCCTCTTACTGGAGATAAACATTGAGATTTCACATTCAGGAATACAAAATTAATAAATTTTTTTCTACCATTACAGTAATAGGTCTCCAGCAAGGAGAACCCCTAAACCCCTTAAGAATAAATAACCCTAATGTACTCATAGTCCATTTAGAGGTGTTCAACAGAACTCCAAGACTGGGCTCCAGTTCATGTTCTACCTTTATAGTTTTGCCAGGATTGGGTCATTGACAGGTAGGCAAGACATACATCCTTGGCAATAACCCTATAATTGCCCCACCAACATTGGTTCAGCATCATTATCAATGTATGTCTACTATTGTGGCTAATACCATGAAGACGTTTTGCTGGACTCCACTTTAATTATGGCTACTTCCTTAGGTAACAGTGAAGCATCTCAAGATTATTATTTTTAAAAAATTTTAATTTAAAAATTTTCCCCATAGGTTATGGGGTACAGGTGGTGTTTGGTTACATGACATCTTAAGATACTTTAATTTGCATTCATTTTGTAGAGGTTCCTGAAGCGGTCAGGAAATCTTTGTTTTTAAAGCACTCCAAAGTCATTGACGAACCACCAAAACATAGGTACTATCAGTATAAATATTTGCTCTGTTATCCTTTATCAGCTGGTTGGTCTAGGCCAGGGCAATTCCTACACTAACAGAGGACCTGGGATGGCATACCGAGTGAGCCACTTACTAGGTAAGAAACTTTGGGCAAATTAATTTTTTGAGCCTGATTCTTCATACATGAAATAGTAATACTTGTCTCACAGAACCGTGAGCATCTAATGAGTTATTGTACAATAACCAACCTATCACTAAGTCCTTCACATTGATTATTTCCTTTAATTATCACACCCATCCTTATGCGATGGCCTATTATCATCGTTTTATAGACACAAAGTCACACCGCTTTAAGTGGTGATGCCAGGATTCAAACTCCGATCTTTCTGATGCCAGTGCCCAGTTCTTAATCCCTCTAACAACCCGTGACACTTTTCCACGGTTAGGTTCAAGCGCCCACCATACAGCCTGACACGTTAGGAGATACTCAACCTTTAAAACTTTATAATTTGCATGTGTGATTATAACGGGTACGTCCTAGAGTTTGATCTCTTCTCTGTGCAGGGGCGAAACTCCACCCCAGCCAAGAACTACACTGTCCTCGCGCGGGGCCCTCGGCGCTCCAGGAGGCGCCCAGTCTCGGTTTATTGTGCGCTTACAGTACAGTTCGCTAGGTCCCGGCCGGTGACGGCGGCGAGGCGGCTCCGTCACCTGTCGCAAACCTCCGCCCTAAGGCGTTCCCGCCGGGCCTCGCGCGGCGTCCCTAGCAACGCGCGCGCGGTCTCCCGGCCCCGCCCAGGCGGGCGGCACTGAGCCTACGCTGGGCCACAACCGCCAGTCAGGTCTCTCCCCTTCCCCTCCCTCCCCCGCCTCCTCTGCAGCCCAGAGCGAGACACCAACATGGAGCCCGAGGATCAGCCATGGCAGGGCGAGCTGGAGGAGGAGGAGGAGGAGGAGGCTGCAGAGGCAGCGGCGGCGAACTTGGACGACGTAGTGGTCGTGGAGGAGGTGGAGGAAGAGGCGGGGCGGGAGTTGGACTCCGAATCTCACTACGGGCACCAGCATCTGGAAAGTACAGACGACGAGGAGGACAAGGAGGACGAGGAGGCCAAGGCCTGGCTGCAGGCGCACCCCGGCAGGATTTTGCCTCCGCCGTCGCCCCCGCAGCACCGCTACTCGGAGGGCGAGCGGACCTCCCTGGAGAAGGTGAGGCGGGCCGGGGAGGGGTGTGGATCCGCGGCGAGTTTAGGGTGGAAGCTGGGCACCAAGTGCTCCGCCTGCCCGCGGGTCACGCCGCCTGACGGAGAAAACGCGCGCGGCTGAGGCTAATAGGCTGCCCCGACTCCAGCCCCGGTGCCGGCCGGCTGCTCCGCGTCTCCCAGGCTTTGTGGCAAAGACTTCTCGTTTCCTCCCCCTCGGTGGGTCCTGGGCCTTTTGAACTCCCGTAGACGTTCAGGGGAGGCTGCATTCCCCGTGAGTGGGGGTGAGAAACGCTGAGAGAGGACCACGGGTGTGTCGAGCCCTGGAGGGAAAAGGCAGTGTAGGACCGGAGCGAGTGGTTGCCTGGGGAGCATCTTGTTGGGGAGACAGTGAACAGATTAGCTTGACTGAATTGCAGGACTCCCCTGAGGGAGTAATGTGGATAATGTACACCGCGCGATCACTTAGTCTGGAGAGGCTCCCCGCGGGTTTTCCTCCCCTGGACTATCATTTGTAGCAATAAAGGGGTTCCCCAGCCGATAGGAGAGGCTTGGAATGCAGGAGGCTTGTGATGCGGCTCCAAGCAGTCTGGAAAACTACAAAGCACAGATAATATGCAATGGAGAAAGCCGATTTCATGGTAGGCCCCCGAAGATCATTTTGAAAATAACTCTCCATTTAATTTGCTGCTCTTACCCCCCCCCTTTTTTTTTTTTGTTTAACTTACTGCTTTTCGAGGAGCAAGACAGTTCAGTACAGTAGCCACTGGCCACGTGTGGCTTTTTACATCTTAAAGAGAAAACTATTACAGTTTTGAATAAGAGTTAAAAATAAATGAAAAATTCCATGCGTCTGTTCTTACCGCTTTTCAAGTGCTCAGCAGCCACACTAGGCTAGTGGCTACCATATTGGACAGAGCAGATAATGGAACAGTTCCATCATCACAGACAGTGAAGGTGGAGAGTTTTGTCACTAATGAGCAGTAGTTGTTGTTTTGTCTGGTGAATATTCCAGGGGGTACTTAATTCATTGAACATTATATATAGATATAGATATTATTAGAATTCACCATGTGCCACACATTGTGCTGGGTGCTAAAGAAAGCTTGGTAAACCCAAACATTTTTGGTCTCTGCCTTCCTCGTGTTCATGGTCTAGACAGGGAGGCAGACAGATTTCAGATGATCACATAAATAAAAGTGAAACTAATATGTGCTAATATTCTATGAAAGCATAAAGTAAGATAATCTGGCCTTGTCAGTGAAGCTGGGAAAGCCTTCTTGAGGAGGTTATGATAGAGCTGATAGCTGAAGACAGTTTAAGGTTAATCAGGCAAAGGGGAGGGAAAGAGCCGTCTAGCTGAGGGAAAAACACATGAAAAGGTACTGTTGATGAGAGAGCGCATGGCATTTTCCAGGACCCAGAAGCCAATGTGGTTTGAGCACAGACTGCAAGGCTTTGTGTGCTATGCCAAGGATTTAGGGGCTTTATCTCTGGAGCTTTGGGGAGTTGAAGAAAATATTTGAAACGAGGGGATGTATGCTAAGTTAGGTGTTTCAGAAAGATCAGGTGTATAGCAGAGTGTGGAACAGCTGTGATAGCAAGATGGGATGGGGAGCAGTAGTCATAGGTCAAGGGCATAAATTAGGAGACCATTGCAGCATTGCCAGGCAAAAGATGATGAAATTTTGGAATAGGGAAGTGTTGGTGTATACAGGGGAAAGTGGACTGATTTGAGAGATATTTAAGAGGCAAAATCATCATACTTAATAACGGATGGGATATGAAAGTTGAAGTAGCCAGGTGTTAGGTTATTGTTTGAATGGTTGTGCCAATATTAAGATACGGCCAGATTTATGGTGGAGGTGGTGGCTGTGAGTGGGTGGTGGAATTGGTTGGGTGAATCTTAGGATTATGAGTTTGGTTTTGAAGATTGAAGAAGGCTGGGCTAGAGATTTCAAGTTGTAAGTCATCTACATAGAGACCATAATTAAAGCCACACTTGTTGACTAGGTCTCCTAACTTTTATTTTGTCCTGTGACTTCTTGCTTGAATAACTATTAATATTCAAACTTTATCTTGAAGCCTAGAGGAGGAGTTTTTTAAACAAAATTTTAATCTAATTTAATTTTAGATTTGGGGGTACATACGCACGTAATTAACATGGATATATTGCGTAATGGTGAGGTTTGGACTTCTAGTGAACCTCTCACCCAAATAATGTATCTTTGTACCTGATAGTATAACACTGTACTTGATAGGTAATTTTTCAACCGTTCTCTCCTCCTTCTGGAGCCCCCGGTGTCTGTTTATTTCCATCTTTATGTCTGTGTGTACTTATTGCACTCATTTATCTTTATGTCTCTGTATACCCATTGTACCCACTTGTCTTATCAGTGAGAGCATGTGGTATTTGATTTTCTGTTTCTGAATTGTTTCACTTGATAAATAGCCTCCAGCCTCCATCCATGTTGCTGCGAAGGACAGGATTTCATTCTGTTTATAGCTGCATAATATTCCACGATGTATATTAATACATACTACATTTTCTTTACCCATTCAGTTGTTGATGGACACTTAGGTTGATTTCATGACTTTGCTATTGTGAACGGTGCTGTGATAAACATATGAGCACAGACTTTTTTCTTTTTTTTTAATGGAGTCTAGCTGGTCTAGAACACCTGGGCTCAAGTGATACTCTGCCTTGGCTTCCCAAAGTGCTGGGACTACAGGTGTGAGCCAGTGTGCCTGGCTCAGATGTCTTTTTGATGAAATGATTTATTTTCCTTTGACTAGATAACCAGTAGTAGGATTGCTGGGTCAAATGGTAGTTGTGGTTTGAGTTCTTCAAGAAATCTCCGTACTGCTTTCCATAGGAGTTGAACAACTTACATTCCCAACCACAGTGTATACATGTTCCCTTTTCTTCTCATCCTTGACAACATCTATTTTTTGACTTTTTAATAATAGCCATTCTGACTGGTGTGAGATGGTATCTCATTGTGATTTTAATTCGCATTTCTCTGGTGCTTAGTGATGTTGAGCATTTTTTCATGTTTTTTGGCCACTCGTATGTCTTCTTTTGAGAAGTGTCCAATCTTTTGCCCGCTTTTTAGTGGGGTTATTTGTTTTTTTTTTCCTGTTGATTTGTTTGAGTTCCTTATAGATGCTGGATATTAGACCTTTGTCAGATGCATAGTTTGCAGATATTTTCTTCCATCCTGTAGGTTGTCTGTTTACTCTGTTGGTAGTTTATTTTGCTGTGCAGGAGCTCTTCTAGTTTAATTAAGTTCCATTTGTCTGTTTTTATTTTTGTTACATTTGCTTTTGAGGTCTTAATCATAAACTTTTTTCCTAAGTATTCTTTAGGATTATTATAGTTTCGGGCCTTATATTTAAGTCTTTAATCCATCTTGAGTTAATCTTTACTTATGGTGAGAGGTAGGGACCCAGAGGAGGAACTTTTAAGCTAACCCTCTTTTACTACAGCCAATGTGAGAAAATTATTATCCTGTTTAATAATGAACTATCTTTTTTCCCCCACAGAGATGAAGTCTTGCTCTGTCACCCAGGCTGGAGTGCAGTGTCGCGATCTTGGTTCACTGCAACCTCTGCCTCCTGGGTTCAAGCAATTCTCCTGCCTCAGCCTCCCGAGTAGCTGGGATTACAGGCATCCACCACCACGCCTGGCTAATTTTTGTATTTTTAGTAGAGATGGGGTTTCACTATGTTGGCCAGGCTGGTCTCGAACTCCTGACCTGTGATCTGCCTGCCTCAGCCTCCCAAAGTATTGGGATTAGAGGCATGAGCCACCGCGCCCGGCCTCTAATAGTGAACTATCTATGGGTAATAGAAAATCTTACTTCTGAGAGCCCGGAGTATTTTTTTCCTCCCCACAGTTTTTTCTTTCCCCTGAGAGAAATTAGATATTTTCTTATGTACCTGAGAGAATATATGATAATATATAGAATATATAGATGATTTTCTGTATTAAAGGTAGATTTACGATGATACAATGAGTATTCAGATAATTTTTCCTTTAGTTCACTGGCATATTGAAACTTACTGGCATAGGTTGGAAAGTGTTTAAGGAGAAAATGCTTAGTATGTTTCTTGCTAGAAATTTATGAGCTATGAAATTCTTAGATGTGTCGTATAACATCTAATGCTGCGTATTTAGAGGATGAGATCAAATAATAGGAAACATTAATTTCATCCAGTTTACTCTCAAGTTAAATGAAAAAATTGTGTTATTCAATTTACTCTCATATCTCACTAGATAATAAGGGAGTTATAGTGGTGTTATATAAGGCAGTGATTAAGTTTGTAGTCCTGTTACTAAGGCTGAGTTAAGCTATGATACTGTTTAAATTTGAAGCAAAATATGACCAGTCTTATAACTGAGTCTTTTTAAGAGGGAAGTGAGTGATTCAGAGCCTTATGTTGTTTTTATGCTGGTCCTACAGACCATTCAGACACTTCTTGTAATTCCTTAACCTGAATTTCTGAGTTGTGCTGGGGAAGATAATTCAGTTCCCTGGGTTGGCATCACTAGAAATTCTTGGTCTCCAACTTTTAATTGGGTCATCAACAGTGCTTGGAAATCTTTTTTTTTTTTTTTTTTTTTTTTTAGATGGAGTCTCTCGCTTTTGTCACCAGGCTGGAGTGGCAGTGGCGCGATCTTGGCTAACTGCAACCTCTGCCTCCCGGGTTCAAGTGATTCTCCTGCCTCAGCCTTCCCAGTAGCTGGGACTACAGATGCGTGCCACCGTGCCCAGCTAATTTTTGTATTTTTAGTAGAGATGGGGTTTCACCATGTTGGCCAGGATGGTCTTGATCTCTTGACCTCAAGGTTATCCACCCGCCTTGGCCTCCCAGAGTGCTGGCATTACAGATGTGATGAGCCACTGCGCCCGGCTCAACAGTGCTTGGAAATCTTTAGTTTCCTCTCTGTCAGCTTCTTTCCCCATCTTCCCTCTTAACCTCTGTCTCCCACCCAGAGTTCAACATCCCCCCATAAGCAGGTTACAGTTTCAAAGGAGAGAACACAGGCTGAACCTCTCCCGTTTCTGCTCCCCATCTCCAAATTTATCTACAGTGCACAATTTATTTTTTTAACCTATTCATATACATTTTATTCTTAATATTAATCCTAGGGTAAAAACTATTTAGTCGTAGTGTGCTTTTCTCTTGAGGAACTGCTAGATTTTATTTGCAGATATTTGATAATGGTTTTAAATGTTTTTCTGTTGGTTTTTTGTTTTCTTGGCCAGTATTTGTCAAACTTGACATCAATATTATGCCATTTTCATGAAAGGTACTTGGATGATTTTTGTTTTTCTGGAACAGTGTAAGTACAAAGGAATTTTTCTTTCTTGTATGTTTGAAAGATATCACCATTTAAACTATCTCTGGATACCTTTCAGGGTTGTAGTCTATATATGTTCTCCTTTTTTGGGTTAATTTTGATAATTTTCCTAGGAAATCATTCTTTTCAGTAAGGGTTTCTAGTTAATTTTAATGGAGTGCTACACAGTGTTCTTTATTTTTTCATTTGCCTCTGTGGTTATTTTCACTTCTCATTCCCAATTTTGTGTAATTATGCTTTATTTTTCTCCTGATTTGACTAGGTAGGGGTTTATTTAATTTATTTTTCATTCAAGGACACAGCTCTTAAGTTTAATTCTGTTGCTGTTTATTTTTTAATTAAAAAATTATTTTAATAAAAGTTCAGTTTTCATCTTTTACTGTTTCCTTAGGTTTACTTTGATGTGTGTGTGTTTGTGTGTATTTCCTTGTGTTGAGTGCTTAATTGACTTACTTAAAAACATTTTAATAGCTTTTTTGAGATATCTTTCACATACTGTACAATTCACCTTTAATTTAAAGTGCACAATTCAGTCGTTTTCAGTATATTCATAGATATGTGCCATCATGATCATGGTCAATTTTAGAACATTTTATCACTTCTAAAAGAAACCCCATACACTTTAGCTAATATCCCTTGTCTTCCATTCCCCATATGCAACTATTAATCTACCTTCTGTCTATAGATTTACCTATTTTGGGCATTTCATATAAATGGAATGATATGTGTTTTTTTTTTTTGTGACTGGGCTTCTTTCACTTAGCTTAATGGTTTCAGGATTCACCTATGATGTGGCATGTATCAGTACTTCATTACTTTATATGGCCGAATAATATTTTATTATATGGATATGTGATATTTTGTATATCCATTCATCAGTTGATGGACTTTTTTTTTTCCTACTTTTTGGCTATTATGTATAATGCTACCATAGACATTCTTATATAAGTGTATGTGTGGACATATAGATTCATTTCTCTTGGACGTATATCTAGGAGTAGAATTTTTGCGACATACGGAATTTTGTTAACTTTTTAAGGACCTGCCAGATTGTTTTCCAAAGTGGCATTCCTATTAGCAGTGTATGAGAGTTCCAGTTTCTTCACATCCTTATCAGCACTTGTTATTACCTGACTTTGTTGTAGTTTTGATTTGCATTTCCCTATGGTTCATGCATCTATTCATGTGCTTCTTGGCCATTTGTGTGTCTTCTTTGGAGAAATATCTATTCAGGTCTTTTGCCCATTTTTTAATTGGGTTATTTGTCTATTTACTATTGGATTGTAAGAATTCTTTATATATATTCTTTATATATATGCATATTACATATATAATCCGTTATCAATCAAGGGATTGACAAGATACAGTCCCTTAGACAAATGTGAGGTCATGAGGACCTACTTTGTTTTCTTTGAGATTTTATACTATTGCTATTACTTGTAGGTCTTTGATCCATTTTGAATTAATTTTTGTATATGATGTGAAGAAAGGGTTCAAACTTTATTCTTTTGTATGTGACTATCCAGCACTGTTTTTTTAAATTTTCTTGATTTGTGTAAATTTATAGAGTTCAAGTGTAATTTTGTTACATTGATATATTGCACAGTGGTGAAGTCAGGGCTTTTAGTGTATCCATCACTGGAGTAGCCTACGTTGTACTCATTAAGTAATTTCTCTTCATCCACCCCACTCTCACACTCCCCACCCTTCCAAGATTCCACTCTCTGTCATTCCATACTCTGCTTCCACATGTACATGTTATTTAGCTCCCACTTGGAAGAATAGGCAGTTTGTCTTTCTGCAGCACCATTTGTTAAAGAGGCTATTCTTTTCCCCATTGATTGGTCTTAGTACCCTTGTAGAAAATCAGTTAGCCATAGATATATGGGTTTATTTCTGGATTCCCAATTCTATTTCATTGATCTGTATGCCCACCTTATGCCAGGAGACACTTTTTTTTTTTTTTTCTAAGATAGGTGTCTCTTTGTTGCCCAGGCTGGAGTGCATGCAGTGGTGCAATCTCGGCTCACTGCAACCTCCACCTCCTGGGCTCAAGTGGACCTCCTATCTCAGCCTACCATGTAGCTGGAACTACAGGCACATGCCACCATGCCTGGCTAATTTTTGTAGGTTTTGTAGGGATGGAATCTCACCATGTCGCCCAGGCTGGTCTCAAACTCTTGGGCTAAAGCCATCTGCCCACCTCGGCCTCTCAATGTGCTGGGATTACAGGCGTGAGCCACCATGCCTGACTAGGAGACACTCTTTTGATTAATATTGCTTTATAGTAAGTTTTGAAATGGGGGAGTTCTCCAACTTTGCTTTCCTTTTTCAAGATATTTTAGCCATTCTGGAGCCCCTTGCAATTCCATATGAATTTTAGATTAGCTTGTCAGTTTCTACAAAGAAGCCAGCTAGTATTTTGATAGAGATTGTGATGAATCTGTAGATCAATTTGGGAGTATGGTCATCTTGATATTAAATCATCTCGTCCTTTTTTTTTTTTTTTTTTTTTTTTTTGAGATGGAGTCTTGCCCAGGCTGGAGTGCAGTGGTGCAATCTCAGCTCACTGAAACCTCTGCCTCCTGGGTTCAAGCAGTTCTCCTGTCTCAGCCTCCAGTAGCTGGGATTATAGGTGCGCACCACCACGCTTGGCTTATTTTTGTATCTTTAGTAGAGACAGGGTTTCACCATGTTGGCCAGGCTGGTCTCGAACTCCTGACCTCAAGTGATCCACCTGCCTTGGCCTCTCAAAGTGCTGGGATTGCAGGCTTGAGCCACCGTGCCTGGCCTAATCATCTGGTTCATGAACATGGGATATCCTTTCATTTATAGTTGTGTCAATTGATGAGGATACATTCTGAGAAATGTTTCATTACACTATTTCATTGTTGTGCAAACATCATATAGTGTACGTACACAAACCTAGATGGCATAGCCTACTACACACCTAGGCTATATAGTCTGTTTGCTCCTAGGCTACAAACCTGTACAGCGTGTTGCAATACTGAATACTGTAGGCAGTTGTAACACCATGGTAAGTATTTGTGTTAGATACACTTGTATATCTAACACAAATACTTAGAAAAGGTATAGTAAAAATATGGTATTTTACATATATATATTTTATTTTTATTTTTTATTTTTATTTTTTTGAGACAAGAGTCTCGCTCTGTCACCCAGGCTGGAGTGCAGTGACAAAATCTCCTCTCACTGCAACCACCACTTCCCAGGCTCAAGTGGTTCTCATGTCTCAGCCTCCTGAGTAGCTGGAATTACAGGTGTGTGCCACCACACCTGGCTAATTTTTGTATTTTTAGTACAGATGGGGTTTTGCCATGTTGCCTAGGCTGGTCCCAAACTCCTGACTCAAGTGATCTGCCCACCTTGGCCTCCCAAAGTGCTGGGATTAGAGGCTTGAGCCACCATGCTGGGCCAGTATTGTAATCTTATAGGACCACCATTATGTATGTGGTCTGTAGTTGATGGAAATGTTCTTATGTGGCATACAACTGTAATTAGATCTTCTTTAAATTTCAATAAATGTTTTATAGTTTTCAGAATTGCACTTTTTTTCTTAAATTCTTCAAAGTATTTTATTGTTTTTAATGGTGTTGTAAGTGGAATTATTTTTCTTAATTGAATGTTTGGGTTATTCATTGTAAATGTTTAAAAACACTTGATTTTTATATATATAAATACTGTTTCTGAATCTCTTCTGAACTTGTTTATTCATCCTAATAGATTATTTGTGGGTTCTCTATGATTTTCTTGTAAAGATCATGTCAAGGGCAAATATATATAGCTTTATTTTTTCTTTCCAATCTGGATGCTATTTATTTATTTATGGCTAATTGCCCTGGCTAGAACCTTTAGTAAAATATTGAATAGGAGGGGTAAGAGTGTATATGCTTTTTTATTCCTGATCTTAGGGCAGGGGTGTCCAATCTTTTGGCTTCCCTGGGCTACATTGGAAGAATTGTCTTGGGCCACACATGAAATACACTAACAATAGCTGATGAGCTAAAAAAAAAAATTGCAAAAATATAATATTTTAAGAAGGTTTACGAATTTGTGTTGGGCCACATTCATGGTTCTGGGCTGTGGGTTGTACAAGCTTGTCTTAGGGAGAAAGCATCCAGTCTTTTACCCCCGAGTATGATGTTAGTTGTGGGTTTTTAATAGATGCCCTTATCATATTGATGAAGTTTCTATCCCTAATTTCTTAAGTGTTTTTAATAATAATTTTGTCAAATTATTAATCGATGTATTACATTGATTGATATTAGGTTATTAAACCAGCCTTGTGAAAATAACTCACTTTGTCACAGTGTATAAACATCTTATGTGTTGCCTGTCATAGAAATACACACACACACACACACACACACACACATGCTTGTATTTTGTTTAGAGTTATTCCATCTATATTTGTAAGATATATTGGTCTGTAGTTTTCTTTTGATGCTTTTGTCTGGTTTGGTATCAGGGTAATATTGACCTCATAAAGTGAATTGAAAGTTTCCTATTGTTTTTGGAAGAGTGTGTGAAGGACTGGCATTAATTCTTTGAAAGTTTGATAGGTTACATCAAATGGGTCTAGGCTCTTTTTTGTTGCAGGATGGGGTATAGTATCTTAATTACTAAATCACTCTTTTTTCTTGTTATGGGTCTATTCAGATTGTCCATTCTTTCTTAAGTCAGTTTCAGTAATGTGTGATTTTTCTGGGCATTTGTGCATCTCTTCTAAGTTATCAAATTTCTTGATATACAGTTTAAAAATAGTATTCTCTTATAATGCTTTGTATTTCTGTAAAGTTGGCAGTGAAGTCCCCTTTTTTATTTTTATTTTCATTTTTATTTTTATTTTTTTTTTGAGACAGAGTCTCGCTCTGTCGCCCAGGCTGGAGTGCAGTGGTGCAATCTCGGCTCACTGCAAGCTCCGCCTCCCGGGTTCACGCCAGACCCCCTTTTTTATTTTTTATTTTAGTAATTTGAGTCTCTTTTTTCCTTGGTGAGTCTAGTTAAAGGTTTTAAAATTTTGTTGATATTTCAAGAGACTAACTTTTGGTTTGATTGCTTTTCGCTATTCTCTATTTCCATTTGAACCCTTCTGCTTTGCTCAGGTTTAGTTTTCTCTTTTCTAGTTTAAGATGGAAGACTAGAATATTGATCTTTATTCTACTTGTAATATACATGTTTATAACTATAAATTTCCCTCTGAATAGCAGTTTAGTCGCAACTCATAAGTTTTGGTATGTGGTGTTTTATCATCTCAAAATACTTAAAATTCTTTTTCATGATTTTTCTTTGACCTATTGGTTATTTAGGAGTCTGTTACTTACTTTCCACATATTTGTGAGTTTCTCTGATGTTGATTTCTAAATTCATTTCATTTTGATTTGAGAATATACCTTATGATTTTAATTATTTTAAAGTTTTGAGGTTTTATGGCCTAACAAATGGTCTATCTTGGGGAATGTTCCATTTGTACTTCGAAAAGAATGTATATTAAGCTGCTCTCAGATGGAATGTTCTATGATTCTTATTAGGTCTAGTTGTTTACAGTGTTGTTCACATCTTATGTTTCCTTGTTAGTGTTTTGTCTAGATGTTCTGTTCTTTAAAAAAATTAATAGATCTTTTTAGGAAGTAGCTATACGTTTACAGAGAAATTGAGCAGAAAGTACAGAATTCTTATTTACCACTTCCTCCTTCCCTCCTTTCTGTGTTGCAGTAGCGTGGTATATTTGTTATAATTGATGAGCTAGTATTGATACATTATCATTATTATTTATTTATTTATTTTGAGACGGAGTCTTGCTCTGTTGTCCATGCTTGAGTACAGTGGGGCAGTCTTGGCTTACTGCAACCTCAGCCTCCCGAGTTCATGTAGTTCTCCTGCTGCAGCCTCCCAAGTAGCTGAGATTACAGGCATGTGCCACCATGCCCAGCTAATTTTTTTGCATTTTTAGTAGAGATGGGGTTTCACCGTGTTGGTCAGGCTGGTCTTGAACTCCTGACCTCAAATGATCTGCCTGCCTTGGCCTCCCAAAGTTCTGGGATTACAGGCTTGAGCCACCGCACCTGGCCAATAAATTATTATTAAAATTCGTAGTTTCTATTATGGTTTACTCTGTTTTGTACATTCTTTAGGTTTTGACAAATGAATGATGACATGTTTCCAGTATTATGGTGGAACATGTGGTGTCATATGGAATGATTTCACTGTCCTAAAAATCTCTTGACTTTCACCTGTTCATCATTCCTTCCTTATTTCTGAAACCCTGGAAACCACTAATGTTTTTACTGTTTTTGTAGTTTTGTCTTTGCAATGTCATATAGTTAGAACCTTACAGTATGTAGCCTTTTCAGAATGGCTTCTGTCACTTAGCAATATGCATTTAAAATTCCTCCATGTCTTTTCATGGTTTAATAGCTTACTTGTTTCTTCCCCCTTGATTTTTTTTTTCTTTTTTGCTGTGGTAAAATACACATAACATAAAATTGACCATTTAACCATTTTTTAAGTGGCATTAAGTACATTCACATAGTTGTGTAACCATCACTATAGTCCATCTCCAGAACGTTTTAATCTTCCCAAACTTAAATTCCAACATCTCTGCCATATCTGAGTCTGATTGTAATGCTTGCTCAGTCTCCTCCAAACTGTGTTTTTGTCTTTTAGTATGCCTTGTAATTTTTGGTTGAAAACCAAACATGATGTACTTGGATGTGAAAGGAACTGAAGTAAATATATCTTTATTTATCTTGTTAGAGGTTGTATTGTATTTACTATCTGCCATACTATAGGTTTCAGAGACTAGAATTTCCCCTGGTGACCTTCATTTTGTATCCCCCATTGGCTATGGGTTTCCCTAAGGATTTCTTCTTAAATAAGATCTGGGATGTGGTGTTCTTTCAGTTACATTTCTCTGTTACTATCAGGAGCCCTATTGATACATTGATAAAGTTTTGGGGGTGAGGGGAAGTGTTTTATAGTCCTGTGATTAGGTCTCAGTCTTTCCTCTGGGCTGTGACCTTCATGAATGTTTCTCATCCCCCACCCACAGGTGAGACAGGAAGGCTAGAAGCGGCTGGAGTTGGCCATTTCCCTTCTCCCATGTTGAAGGCTCCAGTGGGCTTGAGTTGGTTATTTCCCTTCCCCTTCCTCAAAAGTTAGAGTGGGCTGAAGTTGTGTATTTCCTTTCCCTAAGGTCAGTTAGTCTGTAAAACTCTAGTTGGTTAGGCTCTGGTAAAATAGTTTGAGGGCAAGTTTTCTAAGAAGAACAAAATACTCTTGGAATATTCAAAATGGTTATCCCCCAACCCCTTCCCCCTAACGGGAAGGTAGGTATTTTTCTCTCATCTTGACTGTGGTAACATGCTAGGGGTTGTGGAGATAAAACTTACAGAAGTATGGAGGCCCTCCGTAAGACTGGTTTCCCTGCAGCTTTTAATTCTCAAAGTTGTCTGCATTGCACCTCCAGCAATTTGTCAATTACACTAGATTTTTCTTCTCTAGTACTAGTTAGTTCCCACAGTGATTTCTGTTCGGGATTCTGCTCTGGTAAGTTGTGATTTCCTGTGTATGTACCTATCCAATTTTTGGAACAATAGTTTGCCCTTCATCTCAGTTCTCTGATGGATATAAGAAGAGTTTTGATTTTTTAGTTTGTTCAGCTTTTTTTTTTTTTTTTTTTTTTTTTGTGATGGGGATGGGAGTGATTACTTCCAACTTCTTTATATGCTTCACCAGACCTCTGTTTTGGGGTTTTTTTTTTTTTTTTTTGGAGACAGGGTCTTACTTTTTCACCCAGGCTGGAGTGCAGTGGTGCAATCTCAGCTCACTGCAACCTCTGCCCTCCAGGCTCAAGCAGTCCTCTCACCTCAGCCTCCCAAGTAGCTGTTACCACAGGCAAGCACCACCATGTCCAGCTATTTTGTTTGTATTTTTAGTGGAGACAGGATCTCACCATGTTGCCCAGGCTGGTCTCTAACTCCTGAGCTCAAGCATTTCTCCTGCCTTGGCCTCCCAAAGTACTGGGATTACAGGTGTGAGCCACTGCACCCGGCCATGGGCTTTCCTTTGTTGGGAGATTTTGGATTATTGATTCAATTTCCTTGTTATTGGTCTGTTGAGATTTTCTTATTTTTTCATGTTACTCAGTCTTGGTAGGCTGTGTGTTTCTAGGAATTGATCCGTTTCTTCTAGGCTGTCCAATTAGTTGGAGTACAGTTGTTCATAGTATTCTCCTATGATCCTTTTTATTTCTATGGCATTGGTTGTCATGTCCCCTCTTTCATTTCTGAATTTAGTTATTTGAGGCCTTTTTTTTTTTCCTCAGTCAGTCTAGCTAAAGGTTTGTCAGTTTTGTTGATATTTTCAAATAACTGTTGGTTTTCTTGATTTTTTTCCTACTGTTTTTCTATTCTCTTTTCTTTATGTTTGCTCTAAGCTTATTTTTTCCTTCTGATCGCTTTGGGTTTAGTTTCTTTTTCTAGTTCTTCAAGGTGTAATATTAGATTATTGACATGAAATTTTTTTTTTTTTTTTTGAGACGGAGTCTCGCTCTGTCGCCCAGGCTGGAGTGCAGTGGCGCAATCTCGGCTCACTGCAAGCTCCGCCTCCCGGGTTCACGCCATTCTCCTGCCTCAGCCTCTCCGAGTAGCTGGGACTACAGGCGCCCGCCACCACGCCCGGCTAATTTTTTTATATTTTTAGTAGAGACGGGGTTTCACCGTGGTCTCGATCTCCTGACCTCGTGATCCGCCCGCCTCGGCCTCCCAAAGTGCTGGGATTACAAGCGTGAGCCACCGCGCCCGGCCTCGGAATATACTTCTGATTTAATTTATACTAACTTAATTCTAGTGTGATACAGAACCTTTACTCCCATATAGCTCTATTCCCTCTTTTTTTTTTGGTGCTATTATTGTTATACATACTACTCACACACATATATAAATGCCTTTAAGTATTTTTTTTTTTTTTTTTTTTTTTTAGTTGGGGACTTGCTCTGTTGCCCAGGTTGGATTGCAGTGGCATGATCATAGCTCACTCCAACCTGAGCTCAAGTGATCCTCCTGCCTCAGCCTCCTCTGTCGTGAGGCCCACAGGTGTGTACCACTACACTGAGCTAATTTTTCAAAAAATTTTTTTGGTAGAGGTGGGATCTCACTATGTTATTAGTCTTGAACTCCTGGGCTCAAGCAGTCTTCCCACCTTGGCCTCCCAAAGTGCTGGGATTACACGGGTGAGCCACCATGCCAGCCTGCTTTATATATTTTCAAATTGCTTTTAAAATCAGTTAACAGAATACAGGAAATGAGGCATGTCTTTTTGTAGTTACCGATGTAATTATTTTTACTAGCACTATTTGTTTTGTTATGAAAACGTTACTACTATCTGGTGTTACTTGTTTTTCAGCCTTTGGAACTTTTTATATTATTTCTTGTAAGGTGGATCTGCAGGTTCCCTGTTTTTGTGTATCTGGCATGTTTTTATTTCATCTTTTTGAAAGATAGTTTTGCTGGGCTTGGAATTCTTGGTTGACAGTCTTTTTCTTTTCAGCACTTTGAATATGTCTCTTCACTATCTTCTGGCCTTCATAATTTTGGATGAGAAGTCAGCTATTATCTTATTCATGTTCTCTTGTATATAATTTGTTTTCTCTTGTTGCTTCCAGATATGCTCTTTGTCTTTCACTTTCAGTATCTTGATTATGACATGTCTCTCTGTAAATCTCTGTGTTTATTCTACTCTGAGCTCACTGAAGTTGTCAGATGTATAGTTAATATCTTTTGTCTAATTTGGGAAGTTTTCAGCCATCATTTCTTTGAGGATTTTTTCTGCTGCTTTCTCTTTTTTTCCCAGTTATCATCTCTTGCATCACAGTCCACATATATCAGCACCCCTAATCTTGTCTCACTGGTCTCTAAGCCTTTGTTTGTTTTTCTTTATTCTTTCTTCTTTCTTTTCTTCAGTTTGCATAGTCTCTATTCATTTATCTTAATGTTTGCTGATTTTTTTCTTCTGTCTGTCCATATCTACTGTTGAGCCTCTAGTGAATTTTTCACTTCAGTTACTGTACTTTTCAGCCTCAGAATTTCCATTTTGTTATTTTCTAAGTTCTGTCTTTTATTCTGTATTTGATGTGACTTTGCCGTCATACCTATCTTTAATTCTTTAAGCATCCATTTCTTCCCTTTGAATATGTTTATAATAGCTGCTTTTAATTGTTACTGGCTAAGCCCAATGTGTGTGCCCTCTGAAAGGCAGATTTGCCTATTTTGTTCTCCCTGTGAAGGTGTCACACTTTCTTTTGCACATCTTACTTTTCTGTTGTTCTAAACTGGACATTTTGGATAATATCTTGTTGCAACTCTGGATATTGATCCTTTCTCTGGGCTGGTAATGTTTGATTATTTTGTTGTTTAGTTATTTAGTGTTTGGTTTGGATTAGTTCTTAATTGCTCACTACCAAGATCTCCATTGATTTTGTCAGTGTCCTTAGGCTTGGGCTTTTTATGCTCTGTTTCAAACAAAGTCATTCTCCTTATGGAGATGTGTGGAGCTCCGTTCTTATGGCTTGCCTCTCCTGGGCAGAAGCTTTGTGGCACTGCTCTGTATCTGAAGGCAGGTTCATTAGTCAACTTCTCTTGGAATAACACACCCCTTCTCTATGATTGTGATACTGAAAGGGGTAGTAGTTAGTCCCTGTTCTTGGATTGCCTCTCCTGGAGTGGACCCTCACTCCACCTACAAGTGAGCTGGGGGTAGGGGTGATTACAGGTTGGTATTCTCAGGTTGGGATAAATCTTCCACTCTATAAGTGGGAACTGGGTGGAGGTAGGTTGCTTCCTGTGTTCTTTCTTTTTCACTTATTAGCAAATATCAACAGCCAGTGTTCTTTCTTTACAGCCTTTCTCCCATGACATCCCTTCCATTCTGCCTTGTTACCTTATGGATTATACCTACTGATGTACCCAGTTGTACCATTTTAATTATTTGGTTAAAATGGTACATCTCATTTCTACCAGTAAGATCCTGAGCTCCTCACTTATCTCTCAGAGTAGTATTGTGCTGTATGCGCTGACATTAAGATTTAATATTATGCACAGTCTTGACATCTGAAACTGCGAGGTCCTCAAAGGGCCTAACCACAAGATTACCTGCCAGATATGCCCCCCACTCAGTGGAGAGGCTTCCTACACAGCCAGTTCTTCTATCAACGAGACCAACTGTATTCTACCTGGTACTCAACCTCATAGATTTCCGTCCCATGCTAACCTGTGAAATTATTCAAACAAGCCAATCACACCCTCCTACAGAAATAAAAAAATCACACTGTCTTCTTGCTACTACAAGCCTGCCTCCTATAGTTCCTGTTCACTCATTCTGTTCCCATGTACAACTCCTGTGTGGCCCTGCATGTCCTGTGTCTTCCCCAGCTGTGAGTATATGTGACTAATAAACTACTGTCAGTCTCCTCTGTGCAGTGTTTTATCTAGCCAATCCAGAACTATCAGGCAGGAATCCCTCCCTCATCAATAGGGTGAAGAGGAGGCAAATGAAAGAAATATTTGTGTCCATGTTTGATTCATATTGTATTGAAATGGTCCCTTGATATTAGTTGCCCTGATTTCTTATTTTTTTATTGGCAAACCTCTGGGTCCTATTTTATAACAAGCAGAAAGTGACTGCCGAGCTTCATTTCAAATTGGCTCCAAAGTATGAGGCAAGATAATTTACATATCAGGTAAAGTAGCTACACTTAACATAATTTGAATAGTTTAGATTACAAGATAAATTGGAAACAAGTTTGGATCTGGATTATTGAAAAAGAATTGGTGACACCATTGGAAAGTAGGGCAGTCAGTTTAGTTTTGGACATACTGAGTTTGATTTGTCAGGAGATCATTTGGTTTGAAGTGTCTTCAAAGCCAGTTGAACAAATGGGAAATAGGAAATACAAATTTGGAAGATCTTAAATAATTCATGATTAAAATTATGCTATAAGAGTAGTTAAGCAAGGAGCATGGGTAGAGAGAAAAGCAAAATGTCAAGGATGGTACCTCATGGAATACAATAGCAGAAAGAGGCCAATAGAAAATACCAAAAAAGACAGATATTTTGTTTAAATTCTTACTCTGATTTAGTTCTTACCACTTCAGTTTCCATTCCCATTTCTTGGTGCCTTTACTGTATCACACTGGATTTTGTTGCACGAACATTTAGGATTGCTTTTTCTTCTTGGTGGATTGATCGTTTACAATTATGTAAGAATTCTCTTTGTCCCTCGTAATTGTCTTTGTTCTGAAGATTATCTTATATAGCCACTCCTACAGAATAGTTCTTTTCTTTCTTCTTCTTCCTCTTCTTCCTCTCCTCCTCCTCCTTTTTTTCTTCTTTCTTCTTTTTCCTCCTCTTTCTCCTCCTTCTTCTTCTTTTTTTTTTTTTTTTTTTTTAAATAAAGATAAGGTCTCACTCTGTTTCCCAGGCTGGAGTGCAGTGATATGATCATAGCTCCACAGCCTTGAATTCCTGGGCTCAAGCAGTCCTTCTGCCTCACCCTCTGAGTAGCTGGGACTATAGATGCACACTAACATGCCCAGCTAATCTTTTTTTATTTGTAGAGACAAGGTCTTGCTATGTTGCCTAGGCTGGTTTTCAGCTCCTGGCCTTTCAAAGCCTGATCCTTCCATCTTGACTTTCCAAAGTGCTGGAATTACAGGCATGGGCCACCATACCCGGCCTTTTTATCTGTCTTTTAGTTTCAACCTTCCTATGTCATTATGTTTGAAGTGAATTTTTTGTAGACATCATATAATTGGGTCATTTAAAAAAAATCCTCTCTGCTAATATCTGTATTTTAGTTTGTTTGTTTATTTATTTTGAGGTGGAGTCTCGCTGTGTCACCAGGCTGGAGTACAGTGGCGTGATCTCGGCTCACTGCAACCTCTGCCTCCCAGGTTCAAGCGATTCTCCTGCCTCGGCCTCCTGAGTAGCTGGGACGATAGGTGCATACCACCATACCCAGCTAATTTTTGTATTTTTGATGGAGACAGGGTTTCACCATGTTGGCCAGGATGGTCTCCATCTCTTGACCTTGTGATCCACCCGACTTGGCCTCCCAAAGTGCTGGGATTACAGATGTAGTTTGTTTATTTAGACAATTTATACCTAAAGTTAATATTGATCTATTACGCCTTAAGTCTGCAATTTTATTATTTATTTTCACTTTATTCCTGTTTGTCTTGTCTTGCCTTACTATGGGTTTCATGAACATATTTTAGAATTTCACTTTAATTTTTAAAATTATTTATTTATTTATTTATTTTTGAGACGGAGTCTCGCTCTGTCGCCCAGGCTGGAGTGCACTGGTGCTATCTCGGCTCACTGCAAGCTCCGCCTCCCGGGTTCACGCCATTCTCCTGCCTCAGCCTCCCAAGTAGTTGGGATTACAGGCACCTACCACCACACCTGGCTAATTTTTTGTATTTTTAGTAGAGACGGGGTTTCACCATGTTGGCCAGGCTGGCTTCGAACTCCTGACCTCAAGTGATCCGCCTGCCTCAGCCTCCCAAAGTGCTGGTATTACAGGCGTGAGCCAACGCACCTGGCTCTTGGCGTGGATTTCTTTCGGTTTTCCTGTTTGGAGCTGACTTTCTTTCTTTAATCTGTAAGTTTATGTCTCATCAAATTTGGGATGTTTTCAGACTTTATTTCTTTGAAGTTGACTCATCTTGTTTGCATCATTTGATTGTCTTCTCCCTGTCTCTCACGTTCGTGCTCTCTCTCTCTCGCTGTCTCTTTCTCTCTCTCGGCTCACTGCAACCTCTGCTTCCGGGGTTCCGGCGATTCTCGTGTCTCAGCCTCCCGAGTAGCTGGAATCATGGGCATGTGCCACCACGCCCAGCTAACTTTTTGTATTTTTAGTAGAGACGGGGTTTTGTCATGTTGGCCAGGCTGGTCTTGAACTCCTGACCTTAAGTGATCCACCCACTTCAGCCTCCCAAAGTGCTGGGATTATAGGCATGAGCAACCACAGCCAGCCTTGATTGTCTTTTCTCCGTCAATTTGTGATTTTCCTGGTTCTTAGTGGTAAAAATGAATTTTGATTATATCCTGGACATTTTGGATAGGAGACTTTGGTTCCTATTTATAATCTTCTGTTTAGCAGGCAGTTGCTCTATTTAGGTTTTCCATATAGGTTCTGGCCTATTTATGTGGCTGTGATCCCAAAGATAACTTAGTTTTCAGAGAAGTTGCATTCTGGTCTACTTCAGTGGTACCATTGAGGCTCCCACTCAGTCCCTGTTGGTGATGCTTATGTGGGTGGAATGGTCTTCCTCAAGGCCTGCTGGTGCTGTGTGGGAAGAGGGAGATGCTAACCCACAGAGTAGAGAACATTTCCCTGGGCCTGCCCCTGGACTACATGGTGTCAGTGGGTCACCCACTTGATTCTTGTTGATGGCATTCATGGGGGTAGAAAATGCTTTTCTAGGCCTCCTGATGCATCTAGGTAGGATGCTGGGCCCCTGGGATGGAGAACATTTCCTTGAACCTACTCTCTGGGTTTCTCAGTGCTAGTGGACTTCCCATTCAATTTTTGCCAGTGCCACTGGGGAAGGAAAGTGCCTACCTGGACTGCCTTTTACCACAGGAGAATTAGGAGATGGTGGACCTAGGTCTTCTTTTGTTACTGGCTAGAGGACAGGGAGATGCCAAACCTGTTGGGACTCTCTGCCTGGTTTTTGCTGGCACTACAGTTCAGGTGGTGCAAGCCTACCTGTTGCTGCTGGGTTGGAGTAGGGTATGGGGAGATGGGACTGTCTGCTAAGTCTGCTGGGCTGCCCGTTTCTTGGTCCATGGGCCATAGACAGCAGGCTTTTCTTGGACTTCTTTCTGCCCTCCTTCATTCCCTTTCTCCTTCCCACTATTCCTATTCCTATTCCTATTCCTATTTCTGGTCTTAGTTCCACACTGCCGTCCTCTCCAGCCTTCAGCCTCAGATATAAGAGAGTTAAAAAGAAAACTGAGGAACTCATTGCCATGTTGTTCTCCAGTCTGGAGGTCCTTAGCCAGTCTGCCTTTCACTTTCTATCTTTCAGTCTTTTTTTGATTGTCTTTTGGTTTCTAGAGAAGTAGAGGGAAAAGCAAATTTATATCATTTTGTCAGGGACCAGAAGACAACTGGCGTTTTGAAAACTTGACTTAGATGTGCTATTGTCTTTGGTTGTTGGTAGAAATAATCATATGGGGGAAGCGAGGTAAAGATCTTTCTCAGGCAATATTGAATAAACTCAGGGATCTCAAGCCACAGAAGGTGGGGACACCTATGCCATGAAACTTTACTAACTTTTCTAAAATCTGCAGCCCGCATCCTGAACTATTAATAATAGCTGACATTTATTGCTTGTTCACATTGCTAAGCATTTTACATATTATTATTATAATGTATATTATATAATACAGGTTGAGCATCCCTAATCTGAAAAATCACAATCCAGAATGGTCCAAAATCTGGAAATTTTTGACTGCTGACATGATATTCAAAGGAAATACTCATTAGAGGATTTTGGATTTCAGATTTTTGGATTAGGTATGCACAATGTGTTCTTTTATCATATTATTATTATTATGCCATATTGTTTTATATTTGTATCTGACCTATGATGATGGGCACTGCTATTATTCTGTTTGCTATCTGAGCAAAATGAAACTTACAGTGACTTGCCCAAAGTACCACTTTCTCCAAGAGGATTTTGATAGCTTCATTCCATATTGTTCTCTCTGTTTTTCAAGTTTTAAATGCCTTTATAACCTTACCATAAACATATCACACCATCAGTTTTTCCAAATTCTTTCTCAGAGAGGGCACCAATTTAATTTCTATTATATACTTAACACTAATCTTGGCATATGATAAAGGCATGAAAGAGTCTCGATGATTGTTTCCTAACTTAAGAGTTCATCAGTTAGTGGTACAGTACTGGCTGCCTCAGCTTGTTTACAGCATCAGGTAGTGACATAGTAGGAAACAATGCTTTGTGCAAGAAAGGATTTTTAACTTCTTCCTAGGTAATATCAACACCTAGGGCTTCAGTTATTTTCTATGGCTGATGACTTCCAATTGTAGAACTCTATCTAGATAGATATATCTCATACTCCAAATGTTTGTATCTGACTACTATGAAATGTCTTCATTTGAATGTCCCATAGGCATCTTAATGTCAGAACTTTAAAAATGGAACCAATCATCTCTTTAAACCTACTCTTCCTTCTCTATTTCTTCTCAGTGAATGAGTGTCTACTTATTAGCCAAGCTAGAAACTTGTATTCTTCTTTCACCCTCATCCCTGCCCAATCACTTAATCCTGTTGATTCTATCAGACTCCCATTCTCTTTTCTGAATTACTGCATTAGTAATGGAAAACTGATCAACTTCTCTGCCACTCATTTTCAGTATTGAGCCAAAATAGTCTGTTTACAGGGCAGACTTGATAATGTCACTTCCTAGTTTGGAGTTCTTGCTTTCCATTTTTAACCTCGGGGTAAATTCTAAACTCCTTAGTACATAGTAGAAGGTCCCTGCTTACCTTCTTAGCCTTATACTTGCCTCTTTTTTCATAGTGAACTACTCTCATTTCTACATGATGCTAAACCCTCTCGTCTCCTTGATCTCATAGATGCTATTTTCTCTACTTGGAATGCTTCCCTATTCTTTATATGCCCATCTTTGCCTAGTTTCTGGTTTTTATCCTTTCATTCTGAGCTTTGCTGTCTTTCAGGAAAATGTTTCTGTTTTTCACTGTTCACATGACTCTTTAAGAAAGAGCCAGATACTCCTTATATATGTTACAATAGTATCCTGTAAACAGCCTCCCTAATCACTGCCCTTACACTGAGTTTAGTAATTGCTTTTTTTTACTTGTTTCTGTCTCTCACAGGACTTTAAGCTCTTTGAGGGTAGGGCTGGGGCTTTGCTAATACATATATTTTTGCACCTGGCTGTGAACGCTACTCAATAAATATCTGTTGAATGACTTAATGAATTGATGAATATTAAATGAATTAACGTGCGTGGGTAGACGGGGGGAGGGGTAGAATAAGATGGTAGGCTTTGTATTTTGGCAGGGATCAGTTCTCAAGAAAGTGGATCAAATAAATGTAAGTATCATATTTCATTGACTGTATGTCAGTTGTAATGAAGGCCTATGGATTTGTGTCTTATCACTATTTTATTGATCTCTGATTAACATGAGGCTGTCTCTGTGACTTGAATGGCCTATATGTCTTTCTTTATGTTTTTTGGTGGGTATTGGGGTTTATGTTCCCTGCCTCTAAACCTAATTGATTTATCTTTTAGTTTTCCTGCCATAATTTTTGTTGATGCCCAGTCTTTTGTTTAACCTTACTACCTTAGGTTGTTATTTGTTGGGTATCTTCCCCCTTGAAGATGCAAGTTACCCAGGGCAGGGAGGGAACCTGAGTGTGGCTCAGAGTAAGGGAGGACTTTAGTTTGGGGCAGGACTTTGAAGGGTTCTCTTAAAGATGAGGAGCCTGGAAGCAAGATCTGCAATTACATCTTCTCCTGTCTCAGAGGGAACTTCTTTGAGTAGGGGTGCACCTATCAGGGTGATGACTGGGTATTACTATGACCAGGGTATAACTTTCCCAGGGTTATTCTGTTAGGAAACAGTGTTTGGGATTTGATGTTTGAGTACAGAGTTCATGAACTTTTCACAACACCAGCAGTTCATTAGCTTTTTGAAACCCCTGCCCACTTAGGAATGAGGAAGAGTCTATTACGCACTTAACCTAACAATTCCTGCTTTCACATTGAAAAAGAACTTAGTGATAGCAACAACAAAATTAGGAATTAAATTACAGGCTATAGTGTTAGCTCGTATATGTGATTTTTGTGTTATAAAACAGTGCCCTATTATCTTTTGAAACTAAGCAATTTTATTACAGTTAACTTGATTTTGTATTGCAAGTTATTTAAATGGCATACATTTATCAACAGGACAACGTTAATGAATTATCAGTATGCAGGAACTTTGGAAGGGTTATATTTATGTCCACTGTGCTAATAAGGGTATCAAAAATTCCTGTTTGAACTGATATATTGTGTTATAGTTTAGTTATGAGAGAATGTAATTTAAGATAATGAATGTTGAGGTAAACATCTATGAGTTTACTGAGGGATTAACCAAATACAACAAAATTATAATTATTTAGTTATCAATAATTGATAATTAGGAACTTATAAAAATGATATAGTAATTAATTAGAAAGCAAGAATAACAGCAACGAAGACAAAGACCCATTTAAAATATCGCTGGTGTCCTTTTAAAAAAACATGAATTTGAGTTTACTTCTCTGTACACATAATAGGTGCTTTCCCCAGACTTTTTTAAAATAAATCTTTTTTATTTTTAATTTTTACGAGAACATAGTAGGTGTACATATTGATGGGGTACATGAGATATTTTGACACAAACATACGATGTGTAATAATCACATCAAGGTAAATGGAGTATCTGTCACCTCAAGCATTCATTATTTCTTTATGTTGTGAAAATGCCAGTTATACTCTTTTAATTTAAAATGCATTATAAATAATTGTTGACTGTAGTCACCGTATTGTACTATATCATATTCTAGAGCTTATTCATTCTAACTACATTTTTGTACCCATTAACCATCTTCCCCACTACCTTCCCAGCCCCGTTACAGACTTATTAGTGACTGATTAGAGGGCTCAAAATTAGAGCTATAGTAATTTATTTGTGTGTGCTAGTATTAAAACCCATAATAATTGACTTGGAACGATTACTATTAAGAGGCTCCTAGTCATATGTAAAATGGAAGTATAGAATTGTACCTCATTTTGTCTGTGAGAAATAAAGGGCTTGCTTATTCTTCTTATGTCAGAATATACTTGGGGAAATAAAACCGTGCTGTCTTCGTCACCTAAGGAAGCCTTCTGTGTTACTAAGCACCTTAGTATGGAGAAGAGTTCTTGAGTAAATTATACCCAGGTTGTTAGTCTTAATGTCATCTCTAAGAGGCATACAGTTCCTACCAGTATACAACTTAGTTATAGTATAGTCTTTTTCTGGCAGCCATCTTCCTCTTCTTGGTCGAAACTTACCTCTTCCACTCACCCCTAGTTCTGAAAATGAATCTCCAAAGATTTGATCATTATGTAGTAATATTGTAACACTCACACTTAGTGTATTCTTCTTTCCCAGGGCTGAGAGAATAATAAGCACTCTAAAAACATACCATTTTTCATCGTGAACTCCTTACGTACATAGACATATTTTATAAATCATAATTAATGGATTTGTGATCACCATTCTTCTGACAGTTTGACATATATGTCCTTAACTTTATATAGAACTGACAAGAATTCTTCTTTAACATCATGCATCTCCTCCTGCACTTTTAAGAGCTTAACCTATAGTCATTCTTCCAGTTTTCTTTACTAATCTTTTCTTTACCTCTGAGGTTAAGAAGACCTTATCTTATGTAATCTGGATCTTTCAAGGACCTGGGCTGTACATCTTAACTCCTTAGCTATTTATCTCATTTGTCCCCATTCATGGTGTCACTAATAATTTACAATGGCCAAAGAGATATAAAAACTTTGAGAAATCAGGAAATCATTTAGAAAAACAAGGTTTTGTTTTGTTAATCTGTTTTGGTTTATTAGCTTCTTGAGCCTGTTTTGTTTCCTCACAAAAACTTTTCTTATTTTCTTTAGACCCAGCAGGCAAGAACCTCACAAAATTTTGTAATCCATATTCCTTCTCAGGTTACAATGCATGTTACATTTTTAAATTTTTTACTTTTCTTGAAGAGTTAATACTTGATACTTCTAGTTCTTTACTTTAAAATTCACTCCTCAACCCATTTCATTCTATATTCAGCTCCTTTGAAGCTCGTCAGTGGCCATAGAAAGCCAGTCAGTTGTAGTGGAAAGAGCTCAGAATTTGGATTTAGAGTTCAAGGGTTAAACTACCAGTTTTTGTCACTTACCCACCTACAATTCTAGAAAAACTATGTATCTTTGCACTTAAAATGTGGTCTGAGGACCAATAACATTGGGCATCCCTAAGGAGCTTGTTAGAAATGCAGAATTTCAGGTCCCACCCAGACCTACTGAGTCAGAATCTGCAAGTTAACAAGATCCCAACATTGAGAAGCACTGTTACATGGTCATCTTTGCAACTCGGTTTCCCTATACGTAAAGAATAGATAATTCTTGCTCTATATATCAATCATCTTAACACCATCTGACACGTCATATGTTTTACCAATTTATTGTCAGCCTCCTCCTGCTAGAATACAAATAAGCTCTGTGAGGTAGGGATTATTGTCTGTTTGTTTATTGCTGTATGTAGAACAGTGCCTGGCACATAGTAAGCATTCATGTATTTTGAATGAACAATGAATGAATGGACAGCTTGTCAAATCCTGTCATTTCTGTTGCACTTACTTTACACTGCTGTTTAAAACTGCTTTCATTTAGAATTATTGTATTAGTGCAGATATAGAACATTTCTATAGAAATGTTTGTTGGATTGTGCAACCTAGATTTTTACATTCCCTTCTCACTCATCTTGAAAACTTTAAAACTGTAAACAACTTGCCATGCCATACGGAATTAAGTTCAAACTCTTCAGAGTAACCTTTAGAGTCTTTTTCAGTTTTATGTACTTAAATATATATATATTATACAGGGTGCATTTGTTGGGAGAGTCCTTCAAACTCACTGCACGCATAGCATCCCTCTATGCCATATTGTACTGCCCCTGTGGGACTTGGGGGCAAGAGGAACCCGTGAAAATAAGCTGATGAGCCTTTGCTGTACCAGGGATCATAAAGTCTTTTGTCTCTGACTGAAGACCTTATGTCTTCTGCCAGCCTACAAGACACAATAACAGAGTGTAAGTAGGGTGAAATCAAATCCTAGACCCAATAGTATTATCCCATCTCATTGAAAATTCTCTTAAAAATCCAAGTTTTAAGATCCATATAATATTTCATTCACTGGATATACTGTTGTTTATAACCATTATTCTTTTGTTGAAGATTTAAAATATTTTTACTTTAGTTTTCTAATTAATATCTTTGTGTGCAAATATTTGTCTCCTTTCATGGCTGTTTCCTTAGGATTCATTTCTAGAAGGTTTTTAAAGGCTCAAAGCTTGCTTTTTTTCAGCACATAGAATTTTAAAATAGAAAATTTTATATACTATTAACACATCTCTTTTTCTTTAGGAGACACTTCTAAAGGAGGCATAGCTAAAGTTACTCAATCCAACCTGAAGTCAGGCATCACTACCACTCCTGATCATTCAGACATTGGATCTCATTTATCCTTGTCCCTTGAGGACCTGTCTCAGTTGGCTGTAAGTTCTCCTCTAGAAACTACTACTGGTCAACACACTGATACTCTCAACCAAAAGACATTAGCAGATACTCATGTAACTGAAGAGACTCTGAAAGTCACAGCTATTCCTGAACCAGCTGACCAGAAGACTGCAACACCAACAGTACTCTCTAGTTCCCAGTCACATAGGGGGAAGCCCAGTATTTTCTACCAGCAGGGCTTGCCAGACAGTCATCTAACTGAAGAGGCTTTGAAAGTTTCAGCTGCTCCTGGACCAGCTGACCAGACAACTGGCATATCAACTCTAACCTCTGCTTCCTACTCACATAGAGAGAAGCCTGGTACTTTTTACCAACAAGAGTTACCAGAGAGTAACTTAACTGAAGAGCCTTTGAAAGTTTCAGCTGCTCCTGGCCCAGTGGAGCAGAAGACGGGAATACCTACAGTATCCTCTACATCCCACTCACATGGAGAGGACCTCCTCTTTTTCTATCGACAGACCTTGCCAGATGGTCATCTAACTGATCAGGCTCTGAAAGTTTCAGATGTGTCTGGACCAGCCGACCAGAAGACTGGGGCAGCAACAGTACTCTCTACTCCCCACTCACAGAGAGAGAAGCCTGGTATTTTTTACCAACAAGAGTTCCCAGACAGTCATCAAACTGAAGAGACTCTTAAAGTTTCAGCCACTCCTGGACCAGCTCACCAGAAGACTGAGATACCAGCAGTACAGTCTAGTTCTTACTCACAAAGAGAAAAGCCTAGTATTTTGTACCCACAGGAATTAGCAGACAGTCGTCTACCTGAAGAGGGTCTGAAAGTTTCAGCTGTTGCTGGACCAGCTGACCAGAAGACTGGCCTACCAACAGTACCCTCTAGTGAATACTCACACAGAGAGAAGCTCCTTATTTTCTACCAACAGGCCTTGCTGGACAGCCGTCTACCCGAAGAGGCTCTGAAAATTTCAGCTGTTTCTGGACCAGCTGACGGGAAGACTGGGACACCAACTGTAACCTCTACTTCCTCTGCGTCCTCTTCACTTGGAGAAAAGCCCAGTGCTTTCTATCAGCAGACCTTACCCAATAGTCATCTAACTGAAGAGGCTCTGAAAGTATCAGTTGTTCCTAGACCAGGTGATCAGAAGACTGGGATACCCTCAGCACCATCTAGTTTCTACTCACACAGAGAGAAGCCCATTATTTTTTCCCAGCAGACCCTGCCAGACTTTCTTTTACCTGAGGAAGCTCTGAAGATTTCAGCTGTTTCTGTATTGGCCGCCCAGAAGACTGGGACACCAACAGTGTCCTCTAATTCTCACTCACATAGCGAGAAATCTAGTGTTTTCTACCAGCAAGAGTTGCCAGACAGTGATCTACCTAGAGAATCTCTGAAAATGTCTGCTATTCCTGGACTGACTGACCAGAAGACTGTCCCAACACCAACAGTACCTTCAGGTTCCTCCTCACATAGAGAGAAGCCCAGTATTTTCTATCAACAGGAGTTGCCAGATAGTCATCCAACTGAAAATGCTCTGAAAGTTTCAACTGGCCCTGGACCAGCTGACGAGAAGACTGAGATACCAGCAGTATGGTCTAGTTCTTACACACAGAGGGAGAAGCCAAGTGTTTTGTACCCACAGGTGTTATCAGACAGTCATCTACCTGAAGAGAGTCTGAAAGTTTCAGCCTTCCCTGGACCAGCTGACCAGATGACTGACACACCAGCAGTACCCTATACTTTCTACTCACAAAGAGAGAAGCCTGGTATTTCCTACCAACAGACCTTGCCAGAGAGTCATCTGCCTAAAGAGGCTCTGAAAATTTCAGTAGCTCCTGGACCAGCAGACCAGAAGACTGGCACACCAACTGTAACCTCAACTTCCTACTCACAACATAGAGAAAAGCCCAGCATTTTCCACCAGCAGGCCTTGCCAGGTACTCATATACCTCAAGAGGCTCAGAAAGTTTCAGCTGTTACTGGACCAGGTGACCAGAAGACTTGGATACCAAGAGTACTTTCTACCTTCTACCCACAAAGAGAGAAACCTGGTATTTTCTATCAACAGACCTTGCCAGGTAGTCATATACCTGAAGAGGCACAGAAAGTTTCAGCTGCTCTTGGACCAGCTGACCAGAAGACTGGGACGCCAACTCCAACCTCTGCTTCTTACTCACACACAGAGAAGCCTGGTATTTTCTACCAACAGGTCTTGCCAGATAATCATCCAACTGAAGAGGCTCTGAAAATTTCAGTTGCCTCTGAACCAGTTGACCAGACAACTGGCACACCAACGGTAACCTCTACTTCCTACTCACAATATAGAGAGAAGCCCAGCATTTTCTACCAACAGTCGTTGCCAAGTAGTCATCTAACTGAAGAGGCTAAGAACGTTTCAGCGGTTCCTGGACCAGCTGACCAGAAGACTGTGATACCAACCTTACCCTCTACTTTCTACTCACACACAGAGAAGCCTGGTGTTTTCTACCGACAGGTCTTGCCACATAGTCATCCAACCGAAGAGGCTCTGAAAATTTCAGTTGCTTCTGAACCTGTTGACCAGACAACTGGCACACCAACTGTAACCTCAACTTCCTACTCACAACATAGAGAGAAGCCTAGCGTTTTCTACCAACAGTCGTTGCCAGGTAGTCATCTAACTGAAGAGGCTAAGAACGTTTCAGCGGTTCCTGGGCTAGCTGACGGGAAGACTGGGATACCAACTTTACCCTCTACTTTCTACTCACACACAGAGAAGCCTGGTGTTTTCTACCGACAGGTCTTGCCACATAGTCATCTACCTGAAGAGGCTTTGGAAGTTTCAGTTGCTCCTGGACCAGTTGACCAGACGATTGGCACACCAACTGTAACCTCTCCTTCCAGCTCATTTGGAGAGAAGCCCATTGTAATCTACAAACAGGCCTTTCCAGATGGTCATCTACCTGAAGAGGCTCTGAAAGTTTCCATTGTTTCTGAACCTACTGAAAAAAAGACTGACATACCAACAGGACCTTTAGGCTCCAATGCACTTGGAGAGAAGCCCATTACTTTCTATCAGCAGGCTCTGCTAGACAGTCCTCTAAATAAAGAGGTTGTGAAAGTTTCAGCTGCTCCTGGACCAGCTGACCAGAAGACTGAGACAATACCGGTACATTCTACTACTTACTCAAATAGGGGGAAGCCTGTCATTTTCTACCAACAGACCCTATCAGACAGTCATTTACCTGAAGAAGCTCTGAAAGTTCCACCTGTTCCTGGACCAGATGCCCAGAAGACTGAGACACTATCAGTATCCTCTAGTTTATACTCATATAGAGAGAAGCCCATTGTCTTCTACCAACAGGCCCTGCCAGACAGTCAGCTAACTAAAGAAGCTCTGAAAGTTTCAGCTGTTCCTCGACCAGCTGACCAGACGACTGGGTTATCTACTATAACTTCCTCTTTCTATTCACATACAGAGAAGCCTAATATTTCTTACCAGCAAGAGTTGCCAGATAGTCATCTAACTGAAAAGGCTCTGAAAGTTTCAAATGTTCCTGGACCAGCTGACCAGAAGACTGGGGTATCAACAGTAACCTCTACTTCCTACTCACACAGAGAGAAGCCCATTATTTCCTACCAGCAAGAGTTGCCGCATTTTACTGAAGCAGATTTGAAAATTTTAAGAGTTCCTGGACCAGCTGACCAGAAGACTGGAATAAACATCCTGTCCTCTAATTCCTACCCACAGAGAGAGCAGTCTGTCATTTCTTATCAGCAGGAGTTGCCAGATCTTACTGAAGTAACTTTGAAAGCAGTAGGGGTTCCTGGGCCTGCTGATCAGAAGACTGGGATACAAATAGCATCCTCTAGTTCCTACTCAAACAGAGAGAAGCCCAGTATTTTTCATCAGCAGGAGTTGCCAGATGTTACTGAAGAAGCTTTAAATGTTTTTGTTGTTCCTGGACAAGGTGACCAGAAGACTGAGATACCAACAGTACCTTTAAGTTACTACTCACATAGAGAGAAGCCCAGTGTTATCTCTCAACAGGAGTTGCCAGACAGTCATCTCACAGAAGAGGCTCTGAAAGTTTCACCTGTTTCTATAACAGCAGAGCAGAAGACTGGGATACCAATAGAACTGTCTAGTTCCTACTCACATTCACATAAAGAGAAACTCAAGATTTCAACTGTGCATATGCCAGATGATCAGAAAACTGAGTTCCCGGCAGCTACCCTTAGTTCCTACTCCCAAATAGAGAAGCCCAAGATTTCAACTGTGATTGGACCAAATGACCAGAAGACTCCATCCCAGACAGCTTTTCATAGTTCCTATTCTCCAACAGTAAAGCCCGATATTTTATTTCAACAGCAGTTGCCAGATAGAGATCAAAGTAAAGGTATTCTAAAGATTTCAGCTGTCCCTGAACTAGCTGATGTGAATACTGGAAAACCGATACCTCTCTCTAGTTCTTATTTTCACAGAGAGAAATCGAATATTTTCAGTCCACAGGAATTGCCAGGTAGACTTGTAACTGAAGATGTGCTGAAGGTTTCAACAATTCCTGGACCAGCTGGCCAGAAAACAGTATTACCAACAGCTCTTCCTAGTTCCTTTTCACATCGAGAGAAACTAGATATTTTCTATCAAAAGGATTTGCCAGATAGACGTCTAACTGAAGATGCTCTAAAGATCTCAGGTGCTCTTGGGCAAGCTGATCAAATTACTGGATTACAAACAGTTCCCTCTGGTACTTACTCACATGGTGAGAATCACAAGCTTGTTTCAGAACATGTCCAAAGGCTAATAGATAATTTGAATTCTTCTGACTCCAGTGTTAGCTCAAATAATGTGCTTTTAAATTCTCAGGCTGATGACAGAGTTGTAATAAATAAACCAGAATCTGCAGGTTTTAGGGATGTTGGCTCTGAAGAAATCCAGGATGCAGAAAATAGTTCTAAAACTCTTAAAGAAATTCGGACACTTTTGATGGAGGCAGAAAATACAGCACTGAAACGATGCAATTTTCCTGCTCCCCTTGCCCCTTTCAGAGATATTAGTGATATTTCATTTATACAATCTAAGAAGGTGTTTTGCTTCAAAGAACCCTCTTCCACGGATGTATCTAATGGTGATTTGCTTCAGAGACAGCCATTCACAGAGGAAAGCCCAAGCAGCAGGTGCATACAGAAGGATATTGGCACACAGACGAATTTGAAATGCCGGAGAGGCATTGAAAATTGGGAGTTTATTAGTTCAACTACAGTTAGAAGTCCTCTACAGGAAGCAGAGAGCAAAGTCAGTATGGCATTAGAAGAAACTCTTAGGCAATATCAAGCAGCCAAATCTGTAATGAGGTCTGAACCTGAAGGGTGTAGTGGAACCATTGGGAATAAAATTATTATCCCTATGATGACTGTCATAAAAAGTGATTCAAGTAGTGATGCCAGTGATGGAAATGGTTCCTGCTCGTGGGACAGTAATTTACCAGAGTCTTTGGAATCAGTTTCCGATGTTCTTCTAAACTTCTTTCCATATGTTTCACCCAAGACAAGTATAACTGATAGCAGAGAGGAAGAGGGTGTGTCAGAGAGTGAGGATGGTGGTGGTAGCAGTGTAGATTCACTGGCTGCGCATGTGAAAAACCTTCTGCAATGTGAATCCTCACTGAATCATGCTAAAGAAATACTCAGAAATGCAGAGGAAGAGGAAAGGCAGGTACGAGCACACGGTAAGAAGAAAGGTTCAGGCTTATAAACGTTATAGTTTAATAATGTGTTTAAAGTTAGATATTTATGATTTGGGGAAGCTTAGCCAATGAAAAATACAAACAAGATCAAGAAAAAAATGAAGTTAGATATTTGGAGTTCTAAATGTATTTTCCAATAGAATTGTTAGAATGACTATATTTCTTCTAACAATCCATAAAAAGCCTATTTAACCAATAATGTAGTTAAGTTACAGTATTAATAGTACCAGCCTGAGTTTAGGTTCTTGTTCTTAGGAGAAGTAGATTCTGATGTATGACAGAGAGTAAAGAGGTCGCTTGGGCTCCTGAGCACCTAAAGCTATCATGTTTCTCTAATCCTCACATTATAGTATCCTTATTCTGAAGGCAGAAAGAGCCTAAATTTGCTGTGCTCTAAATTGCTTTTTGTCCTAAAACTGCATATATTTTCTCTTTCCCTTTTCTAATAAAACTCTTGGTGTTGATCTCAGACATTTGAAAAAAAAATCAATGTATTTTATACTAAAACTTGGGTTAGAGGTTTAAAAGAGAATATTTACAAATCTCATTAATTTCTAATAGAATTAATTCCATTAAAAACAAAAATCTATAAGACAATATGGGGAATGTATTTTGGGAGGCAATTTAAAAGCAATTTAGGCCTACCTAGAAATCATCCCTTGAGGTTAACTTCCTACGCTGTTCCTTGCACATTTTTATTCTACAAAAAACCCTCCAAGTTGTATTTATTACTTTTAAATATCAGCTGTCATGGAATTATGAGTAATTGTAGCAGGAACTAAAGGGAGAGGCAAAGGGACTCATGATTAGAAGGAGGATTAAGATAAATATGATTGAATACCAGATTCAAAGTGGCTTTTTTGTAGAATTATCTGTAGAGCATGGCCTAAGAAAAATCAGACTTTGCAGTGAAAGGATCTAATACGTTGTCATAATTGAGAAGAAGACATACTAAGCATTGCAGTGGGTATTAAATTACATATATTGATGATCTTCTGTGTTCTTGGAATTGTTGACAAATTATCACTTTCGCATTGTATTATCTCAAGCGTATGCTTTCTCTCCAGCCTGGAATCTGAAGTTCAATTTAGCACATGATTGTGGATACTCCATTTCAGAATTAAATGAAGATGACAGGAGGAAAGTAGAAGAGATCAAGGCAGAGTTGTTTGGTCATGGAAGAACAACTGACTTGTCCAAGGTATAAAAGAAATCTGGAAATGAAAAAAGTAAATATGAAAGAATGGGTGATGGAATTAGGATCTCTTACTTGGGCATCAGTTGAGTTGCTGATAATATTTGGCTAAAGCCTTTTTTGGTTTTGTTTTTGAGACAGAGTCTCGCTCCATTGCCCAGGCTGAAGTGCAGCAGTGCAATCACAGCTCACTGCAGCCTTGAACTCTTAGACTCAAGGAATCCCCCCACCTCAGCCTCTCAGGTAGCTGGGACCACATGTGTCACCCTGCTCGGCTAATTTTAAAAATTTTGGCAAAGACAGAGTCTCTACGTTGCCCAGGCTGGTCTTGAACGCTTGGACTCAAGCGATCCTCTTGCCTTGGCCTCCCAAAATGTTGGGATTACAAGCATGAGCCACTGTGCGTAGGCAGGCATCTTAATTTTTCAAAAGTTAAGATGTAAGTATTAGATTCTTACAGTCTAGATATGTTAAGTTTTTATTGATTCCAAGTTGATATTTTGAAAAATTTATCTTCTTAGAAAAATAAGAACCGATTTGCTTGTTTTATCAATTTTTTTTAGAACAGAGAAGACTAAATGTCACCCTTATTTTCTCTTGAAAGTGTTATCTTGAAATCCAGATGAAGTCCAGCTATTTTCAAATGTTTATTTTAAATACTTGAGTACACAGCTATAATAGCTTATGTATAAATGACTTTCATTTTAATAGTACATATTTTCCTTCTATTAACTATTTCATATGTAGAAAAGAGTATATATGAATCATTTATGTAAAGAATAGCAGCAAGTAAAAATAATTCCCATATATTGACTATCGAGCTTGAGAAATAGAACATTACCAAATACTGTTGAAGTTCTTTGTTTCTCCTTTCCCAGTCATATCTTTTTTATTTCTTATTTTGATATATAATGATTTTCCTTCTCTTCAGTATGGTTTTGAACTCTATAGATGGAATCAATATGATACATATTCTTTTGAGAACTGAGTGTTTCACACAGTCTTAGGGTTTTGAGCTGCTTCTATGTAGATATGCATAGTTTTCATTTGTTCCTTATTACTGTACAGTATTCCAGTGTGTGATTACATGATAATTTATTCATTCTCCTGTGGATAAGGCATTTTGTCTGCTATTTTGCACAGTAATAGGGTATAATAATGCCTATCTTAGAGGGTTTTGGTGTGGATTATGTGAGATAATGCCTATAAAATGCTTAGTAGAATGTGTGATGTCTAGTTAGTACTCAATAACTGGCAGCTATTATTACTATTATTAATCCTGAAAGAATTGATATAGCTATCATACACAGATTTCATGGCCTGATTCATACAAAGTTTCTTAGAAAACTATTCTCCAGTGATACAGTTTATTTGGATTATCTCAATTTTGGAAAAGTGTTTGAAAAGTACAAATTAGATTGGATTTTAGGTTTTACGTATATGCTTGTGAAAAACAAAATTGACAAAATAATAAGAATAATAAAATGGGCAATTGGTTGTCTTAGCACCATTTGTATATATGCTGCCAAAGTGAGCACTATCCTAGCATCATTTGTTTAAAAGTATATAGTTTTCTCAGTGATCTGTGTTTCCCTATTTTTAAAAATTATTTTATTGCGTTCATATTTCCAGATCCCTCAGCAAGCAAGTTGCCTTCCTTTGGGTAGACTCTAGTTTGTCTGTGTTTTTCTTAAAATAAGGTGTCCTGAATTAGATGAAACACAATTTCACTTCTGATCTGACCAGCATGAAATATATTCAGTAATTCTCTTTCTGTCAATGTACTGTGAGATCTTTAATGGTCACAGCATAATTGGGCATTAAAAAAAAAACCATGTACTGCTTTCAAAACTTAAAGTTGTAGGAAAAAAGCAAAACCAAACCAAACAAAAACCATGAACTGCTGCCAAGATTCCTATTCTCTAGTTCTAGATCCCTGAGGAATTGCCACACTGACTTCCACAATGGTTGAACTAGTTTACAGTCCCACCAACAGTGTAAAAGTGTTCCTATTTCTCCACATCCTCTCCAGCACCTGTTGTTTCCTGATTTTTTAATGATGGCCATTCTAACTGGTGTGAGATGGTATCTCACTGTGGTTTTGATTTGCATTTCTCTGATGGCCAGTGATGATGAGCATTTCTTCATGTGTTTTTTGGCTGCATAAATGTCTTCTTTTGAGAAGTGTCTGTTCATGTCCTTTGCCCACTTTTTGATGGGGTTGTTTGTTTTTTTCTTGTAAATTTGTTTGAGTTCATTGTAGATTCTGGATATTAGCCCTTTGTCAGATGAGTAGGTTGCAAAAATTTTCTCCCATTCTGTAGGTTGCCTGTTCACTCTGATGGTAGTTTCTTTTGCTGTGCAGAAGCTCTTTAGTTTAATGAGATCCCATTTGTCAATTTTGGCTGTTGTTGCCATTGCTTTTGGTGTTTTAGACATGAAGTCCTTGCCCACGCCTATGTCCTGAATGGTATTGCCTAGGTTTTCTTGTAGGATTTTGATGGTTTTAGGTCTAACATTTAAGTCTTTAATCCATCTTGAATTAATTTTTGTATAAGGTGTAAGGAAGGGATCCAGTTTCAGCTTTCTACATATGGCTAGCCAGTTTTCCCAGCACCATTTATTAAAGAGGGAATCCTTTCCCCATTTCTTGTTTTTGTCAGGTTTGTCAAAGATCAGATAGTTGTAGATATGTGGCATCATTTCTGAGGGCTCTGTTCTGTTCCATTGATCTATGTCTCTGTTGTGGTACCAGTACCATGCTGTTTTGGTTACTGTAGTCTTGTAGTATAGTTTGAAGTCAGGTAGCGTGATGCCTCCAGCTTTGTTCTTTTGGCTTAGGATTGACTTGGCGATGTGGGCTCTTTTTTGGTTCCATATGAACTTTAAAGTAGTTTTTTCCAATTCTGTGAAGAAAGTCATTGGTAGCTTGATGGGGATGGCATTGAATCTATAAATTACCTTGGGCAGTATGGCCATTTTCATGATATTGATTCTTCCAACCCATGAGCATGGAATGTTCTTCCATTTGTTTGTATCCTCTTTTATTTCATTGAGCAGTGGTTTGTAGTTCTCCCTGAAGAGGTCCTTCACATCCCTTGTAAGTTGGATTCCTAGGTATTTTATTCTCTTTGAAGCAATTGTGAATGGGAGTTCACTCATGAAATACCATTTGACCCAGCCATCCCATTACTGGGTATATACCCAAAGGACCATAAATCATGCTGCTATAAAGACACATGCACACGTATGTTTATTGCAGCACTATTCACAATAGCAAAGAGTTGGAACCAACCCAAATGTCCAACAAAGATAGACTGGATTAAGAAAATGTGGCACGTATGCATGATGGAATACTATGCAGCCATAAAAAATGATGAGTTCATGTCCTTTGTAGGGACATGGATGAAACTGGAAAACATCATTCTCAGTAAACTATCGCAAGGACAAAAAACCAAACACTGCATGTTCTCACTCATAGGTGGGAATTGAACAATGAGAATTCATGGACACAGGAAGGGGAACATCACACTCCGGGGACTGTTGTGGGGTTGGGGGCGGGGGGAGGGACAGCATTAGGAGATATACCTAATGCTAAATGACGAGTTAATGGGTACAGGAAATCAACATGGCACATGGATACATATGTAACAAACCTGCACATTGTGCACATGTACCCTAAAACCTAAAGTATAATAATAATAATAAAAAAATTTGATTAAAAAAAAAGATTCCTATTCTCATTTCTTGTATCTATATAATACTTTTTAAAAAATCCTCTTATTTTTGAGACAGAGTCTCACTTTATTGCCCAGGCTGGACTGCAGTGGCATGATCTTGGCTCACTGCAACTTCCACATCCCAGGTTCAAGTGATTCTCCTGCCTCAGCCTCCTGGGTAGCTGGGATTACAGCTGCGTGAGTGGCACATGACACCACGTCCAGCTGATTTTTGTATTTTTAGTAGAGATGGGATTTCACTATGTTGGCCAGGCTGGTCTTGAACACCTGACCTCAAGTGATCCGCCCGCCTCGGCCTCCCAAAATGCTGGGATTACAGGCGTGAGCCATTACGCCTCGCCCTATATAATACTTTTTAACTCTCCTGTATTTCTTTTTATTGCTTTTATATCAGTGTTCAAGCCTATTGGAATGATTTTTAATCTAAATTTGGTCATTTATTTTATTAAAATATCCCTTTCAGCTTTATGCCATTTGTGTATTTGATAAGCATTTTTATCCAAATTAGCAATAAAAATGTTTACTAAGGGCTATGGATAAAAAGTCTAAAACTTTTGGCTGGGTGCGGTGGCTCATGCCTGTAATCCTAGCACTTTGGGAAGCCAAGGTGGGTGGATCACTTGAGGTCAGGAGTTCGAGATCAGCCTGGCCAACATGGTGAAACCCCGTCTCTACTAAAAATACAAAAATTACCTGGGTGTCATGGTGCATGCCTGTAATCCTAGCTACTCGGGAAGCTGAGGCAGGAGAATCGCTTGAACCTAGGAAGTGGAGATTGTAGTGAGCCGAAGATTGTGCCAGTGTACTCCAGCCTAGGCGACAGAGGGAGACTCTGTCTCAAAAAAAAAAAAAAAAAAAAAAAAAAAGTCTAAAGTCTAAAACTTTTGAATAAGATTACTCTCACACCTCTGTTGAGTACTTCACTATACTGTCATTCAACCATCTTGTATTTCACCATCTTATGATTGACTTTCTTCAGTCTATTAACCGAGTAGTTGCAAAATAGTGTTTGTCTAGATATGCCTTGTTCTTAGGGAACCCATATTGGCCACACTGTGTACAATTTTGGACCTTTCATTTTTTTAACTTAAATATATTAGGATTTCCCTTTAAAACTTCTCTAAAAGCCTAATTTTACAGGTATATAATATCCCATTGTATGAACTTAAGAATTTATTCACTACCCTACTGTTGGACATTTATTCATTCATTCCAAAAATACATATTGAATGCCTGATATGCACCATCACTCATCTATAGGCTGAGGACACACCACTGAACAAAATAGACAAACATTTCTTCATCATGAGCTTACATTAAGGAAGAGTATATGAATAACAACCAAACAAGTAAAATAAATGTCAGATGGTGGAATAAGAGCCAGGGAGACAAAGCAGAATGGTCAACGCAGAACCTGAGAAAGAGGTATTGAATTAAATATCTGAGTAAGGTGAGAAAGTAAGGCAGTTATCAGTGACAAGAGCATTCCAGACAGAAATAGCATGCACACAGTTGCTGAGGTAGAGTGTGTGAAAGGAAAGGGAGTGTTAAAGGAAAGGGAGGAGGCCAGTGTGTTTGGAGAGTGAGAGTGAAAGGGAGAAGACTAGATTGTGGAAGGCAGTGGTTCTTGACAGGGGTAGTAAATGCCTCCCAAAGAGATATTTTGGAAAATTATGTGATTTTTCTTGGGTCATCACTGTAATTGGGGATTGTTTCTGGAATGCAGTAGATAGGTGTCAGGTATGTTACTATTTCTATAATGTACAAGACAGTTCCACACAGTGAAGAGTTGTCCCTTGTCACATACAGCTTTTGAATGTCCCTGTAGATATTAATGTTGATGAAAAACCTGTTATAAATTACTTCAGTGTTTGTCATGTTTTAAATGATTTTTTTTTTAGTATAGAGTGTTTCTTCTGTTTTTTCTTTCTTTCATGACTGACATTTTTGAAGAGTACAACCTAGTTACTTTGCAGATTTCCCTCAAATTGAATTTATCTGCTGTTTTATCATGATTTGATTCAGATTTGATTTTTATGTAGGAAAGCGACAGAATGATGTGCTTTTCATGCTTGTCGGGAGGCACATTATGTTGATTTGTCTCAATACTTGTAATGTTAATTCATACCACTTGCTTAAGGTGGTGTCTGCTGGTTTGTGTATTTTACATATTAATTAATAAGTTAATAAATATTAGGGAGAGATTCTTTGAGACTGTAAATATCTCTAGTTTAGGATCTAGTGTTTATACTTGCCTGAATAATTTATTAATAAAATAGCTTTAATTTGGTTATTGAAAAAAATTCCATCATCGCTTCAACATTCATTCATTGGAATTCTGTGGTAAGTTAAAAGTGTCCCTTCTTGATTTATTTATTTATATCATTATGGACTCTCGGATTTTTCTTTTACTCAGAGGGTCACAACCTATCACTATCATTGTTTATTTTGATACTCAAATTATCCCACACTTGCCCATTGGAACCATTTTAAGCTGGTTCCTGTGTGTTTTTCTCATGATCCCATCATTTCATGAGCATTCACCCACTTTCTGAGATAGGAAGATACTCTAGGAATATCTTATATTTTCTTTTCACCAACCCTAGAGCTGTCCATTTCTCCAAGGGGCCCTGGTTCTTTTTAGCAGAGAGTGGCATGTGGAAACTAAGATCTGTATGCTTGGTGTGCTTATTGATACTATGATGCTGTTGCCTTTATGCCCTTTCAGCAGACAATGTGTATGTACATAATTACACACACCCCCCTCTCCTCTGTATGCCTGTTTCCTTATCTATTACTTTTATTGTAAAATGAGAGCTGAGTTTATACTAGTACATCCAATTCCATTCCAGTACTACAGGGTTATTCTAGCCTTTTTTTCTTTCTTTATTTGTAACTCACTTCCCTGATAGTAAGAAACTTGGCTCCCATTATCCTTCATATATTTACTTGTTTAAACTCCCTTGTATGTTTCTCCCTCAGCCCCACTCTTCATCATGCCTGCAACAGATTGAATTTCTTTCCCAGCCCCAACTCTCTCTTTCAACCCACAAGTTTTATATGTAATATAATTATTATTATACCATTCCAGATATTTTTAAATTTCCATTATGATTTCTTTCAACAATGAAAGGTGATATATTAGGATGATACCTTCAGTGTGCTGAAAGAAAATAAATTATATCTACCTAGAATTGCATGTCAGTGAAAATCTGTTTTAAGAATGTGGTAATATAAAAATGATTTTAGACAAAAACAGTTCATTCAGTACTCATTAAAAAATTCTAAGTGGTTACCTCAGACTAAAGGGAAATAATCTAATATGGGAAATTTGTGATGTAGGAAATATTAAAGAGCAAAAGATGTGTTAAGTCTGTGGATAAATAAAGCTAAATACTTAAGTATATGAAACAAAAATACTAGGACCTTCATGACTGAGATAAAATGTTATAAACTTAAAATATATGACAACAATATCTTACAGGTTAGAAGCTGTATAAATGGAGTTAAGTTTTTCCAAGTTTCTTAACTGTTTGGGAAAAAGTTAGGTATTATTTAGTTTAGCTTGATAACTATATGTGTTATAATTTCTATAATAACCCTGTCCCCTACATCATACCTTACTACAAAATTAATTTGAGATGGATCATAGACTTTACATTGGAAGGTAAAATAAAGTTTCTTGAAAATCTCTTCATGATGTTGGGTTAGGCAAAGGTTTCTTAAACGAGCAAAAATACACTATCCATAAAAGAAAGGATTGCTAAATTGCTCTTCATGAAAATTAAGAATGTCTGGTAATCAAAAGGCACCATGAAGAGTGAAAAGTCAAGCTACACAGTGGAAGAGGGTATTTCGGATACATATATTTGATAAAGGACATAAATTCAGAATATATAAGGAAGTCATGCAAATCAATTCTTCCTACCCAAAGACTTCAGTAGGTGTCTCATAAATGAAGATATCCAAGTGGACAGTAAGCATTTGAAAACATTCTCAGTATCACTGCCTGTTAGGTAATGCAAATTAACCATAATGAGATACTGCTTTATATCAGAGTAGCTAAAATTAAAAAGAGAACAATACTAAATATTGGTAAAGTTATGAAGCAACTGGAACAGTCATTTATTGCTGATGGGAAGGTAAACTGGTACAAAACTCTTAAAATAATTTATAGTTATTTCATAATGATAAACATATGCCTAACCTGGGACACTTCATTCCTACTTCTTTTTAGGTGCATACTCAAGAAATATCAGTACATATGTTCAATAGAAGACGTGGTCAATAATAATTATAGTAGCCCCAAACTGAAAACTACATAAATGTATATCAAGAGTAGAATAGATGAATCAATTATGCTTTATTCATACAGTGAAATCCTGTGTAGCCATAAAAGAGAGCAAACTACTACTGCCTCAACAACCTTGAAAGCTGTCACACACGTTATGGTTAGCAAAAAAGCCAGACACAAAGGAGTCATACTGAATAATTCCATTCATATGAAATTCAAAAACTAATCAATGGTGAGAAAAGTGATAAGAATGGTTACCTCTGGTGGAGTCAGGTGTGTGGTATTGACTGGGAAGAGGCACAAGAGGTCTTCTCAGATATAGGAAGTTTTTGTATATTTGGATATGGGCAACATTTACATTGCTGTCAGCACATATAAAAAATAAACTGCCTGACTTCAGATTTGTACACCTTATTAAAGATTTATTATATATTAATTAAAAGGAAACATTGAACAAGAGATACAATTGAAATCGTAGAAAAGGAACTTAAGGCAACCATTTCTAATCATAGCAAAAACTTTATAAAAAGCATCAAGGCATAAATCTAACAAGATTTACGAGATCTTTTATTGGAGAATAGTAAAATTTCTTTTGAAAGGCTAATAGAAGTCCTAAGTACATAGAAAGTACATTGTATTTATTAATAAGGCTCTATATCCAGCTGGCACAGACTGCTTCAATGAATCAAGGCAGATGTTTCTTTAAATTTTTTTTATCATGGTAAAATACACATAACACAAAATTTACCTCTTAACTGTTTTTAAGTGTACAGTTTACTGGTGTTAAGTACATTCATATTGTTGTGCAACCACTACCACCATCCATCTCCAAGACTTTTCATCTTGTAAAACTGAAACTTATACCCATTAAATAATAACTTCTCATTCTGTCTCCCCATCTGCCCCAGGCAACCACCATTTTCCTTTTCGTCTCATGATTTTGATTACTCTGAGTACTTCCTATAAATGGAATAATACAATACTTGTCTTTTTGTGACTGGCTTATTTCACTTAGCCTCATGTGGTTCATCCATGTTGTAGCATGTTAGAATTTTATAAAGTGAGTCTATTGTAGACAGTATATAGTTGGATAATTCTGCCAATCTCTTTTGATTGGATAATTTATTTACTTTTAAAGTAATTAACAATAAGGAGGAACCTGTTTCTGTCCTTTTTCTATTTATTTTCTACATCAAGGTACAAATTTTATGTTCAGATACAATTCCAAACCACGGTGAGGATTTATCTTAACTGTCCTCTACCCCACAGAAATGCAGAGGCCAACAAATCACATTCATAGGCTCCTAAAGGAAACTCTCTTAGATTACTTGTTGTCAAAAACTATTGAGATCATTTTGGCCCCTTCCATGCTATGAGAACGAGATCCACACTGTACCCAGTGATTTACTGACTTCTCTCGGCAGAATACTCTCTTCTCCTTCTCTCTTCTGTTTGGTAATAGAAGAAGAGAAGTTTGGCCAGGCGCGATGGTTCACGCCGGTAATCCCAGCACTTTGGGAGGCCGAGGCGGGCGGATCACGAGGTCAGGAGATCAAGACCATCCTGGCTAACACGGTGAAACCCCGTCTCTACTAAAAATACAAAAAATTAGCCGGGCGAGGTGGCGGGTGCCTGTAGTCCCAGCTACTCGGGAGGCTGAGGCAGGAGAATGGTGTGAACCCGGGAGGCGGAGCCTGCAGTGAGCCGAGATTGCGCCACTGCACTCCAACCTGGGCGACAGTGAGACTCCGTCTCAAAAAAAAAAAAAAAAAAAAGAAGTTTGAAGTCAGTACTTTATATCATTTAGTATATGGACCAGTAACTCAACAAGTTTAGAAAAAAAACCATGAAATAAACTTTACTTGTACTCTAAAATAAACCAAACCAAACTACGAAAGTAGTAAGAAGGAAATTATAAAATAAAATCTATCAGTTAATGAACTAGAAAACAGAAAAATGATAGAATTGAGCATTAAAATCTAGATTTGGACCTTGGAAAAATTCCAAATCAAAAGACAAGCTCTGACTAGCTAGAAGATGAGAAGGAAAAACATACAATGTTATAAATGAAAAGGAGCATGCCAGATATACCACTTAGAAAATTTGAAATAATAAGAGAATATAATGTATAACTTGTTAGGTATAAAATTTTCATGAAATGACTGATTTTCTTAGATAATGTAATTAAACAGAAGCGTGTAATAGATTAAATATGATGAGAGAGAAAAACTTTATTGATCAAACATTTAGCTTCCAAGAAAAGTACCTGACCTACCTCAATATTAGGTAACATGAAGTATTTCCTGGGTGTGATAATGACATTGTGGTTATATGATAGGTGAATTATTTAGGGTTGAAGTGTCAAATCACAGTGTCTTTGTGGAGGGATAAAGCTTTGTGGAGGGATAGCGGAAAATGTTCGACAATTGTTGAATCTAAATAGAAGGAATTCACATGTTTATTTTAACATTCTATCAACTTTTTGGTATATTCTTAACAAAAAGAAAAAAACAATGCCTGACTTAGATAGATGTTTGTATGGGTGACTCAAGCTATCAAGTAATGGATAACTCCTGTGCTGTATAAACAGTTCTAATACACTAATAAAAACTTCCTAATTTACTTGAGGACATTAACAAAAACCTCAGAAGACATACCTGAAATTGTGAATCTTTCACATCAGTGTGATGTCTCCACTTTTATTGCTGATTTTATTTATTTGAGTCTTCTAGTTTTTTCTTAGTCTAGCTAAATGTTAACATTGTTTTTACCTTTTCAAAAACTAACAATTTAGTTGATTTCTTCCTGTTTTTCTATTTTTTATTTCTGCTCTAATTTTTATTCTTTCCTTCTTTCTGCTAACTTTGGGCTTAGTTTTGTTCTTTTTTTCTAGTTCCTTGAGGTGTAAAGTTGAATTGCTTATTTGAGATCTTTCTTCCTTTAAAAATAGGCAATTATCATTAGAAACTTCCCTCTTAGTCCTGATTTTGCTTCATCCTGTAAGTTTTCATTTGTTGTGTTTTTGTCTTTTTTTTAATTTTCCTTGATTTCATCTTTGATCCACTGGTTGTTTTAACAGTGTGTTGTTAATTCCCACATAATTGTGATTTTCCCAGTTTTCCTTCTGTTACTGATTTCTAATTTTAGTCTCTTGTGCTTGGGAAAAAAAGCTTGGTATCATTTCAGTCTTCTTAAATTTGTTCAGACTTGTTTTATGACTTAATATGTGATCTATCCTGGAGAATGTTCTGTGTGCAGTTGAGAAGACTGTTTTCTGCAGCTGTTAGGTGGAATATTCAGTATATGTGTGTTCTATTCATTATTGAAAATGGGGTACTGACATCTTCTATTGTATTGCTATTTTTCCCTTCAGTTCTGTCAGTGTTTGCTTTATATATTTAGGTACTCTAATGTTGGGTGTATATATGTTTATACTTGTGATATCTTCCTAATGAATTGACTCTTTTATCATATGACCTTCTTTGTCTCTTGGGATGGTTTTTTATTTAAAGTCTATATCGTCTCATAGTATGGCCACACTTGTGCTCTTTTGGTTGCTATCTGCATGGAATATATTTTCCTATTCCTTCACTTTTAGCCTGTGTGTCCTTAAATCTAAAGTGAGTCTCTTGTAGATAGTATATAGTTAGATCTTATTTTTAAAATTTTCAGCCACTATATGTCTTTTGATTAGGGAGTTTACTCCATTTACATTAAAGTAGTTATTGATAGAGAAAGACTTACTAGTTCCATTTTGTAATTATTTTCTTTCTTGTAGTTCTTTTGTCCCTTTTCTCTTCTCTTGCTGTCTTCCTTTGTGATTTGTTGATTTTGCTTTGATCCTTCCTTTTTTTATTTTTTCTTTCGTGTATCTTCTGTAGGTATTTTCTTTGTGGTTACCAAAGTCTTAACAGAAAACAACTTATAGCTACAGCAAAAACAATTAAAAAAATAGACAAACAGGACTGCATCAAATTAAAAAGCTTTTGCACAGCAAAGAAAACAGTTAAGAGAATGAACTGGTAATCTATGGAATAGGAGAAAATACTTGCAAACCATGTATCTAATGAGGGGTTAATATCCAAAGTATATAAGGAACACCTGCAACTCAACAGCAAAAAAAAAAAAAAAAAAAATCCCCAAAACAAAAAACAAATAACCTGGTTAAAACATGGGTAAAGGACTTGAATGAACATTTCTTAAAACATATAAATGTGTAAGGTGCTGTATATGAAAAGATATTCAACATCGCTAATCATAGGGAAAATGCAAATCAAAACCACAGTGACTTAACACTTCATATCTGTTAGGATGGCTGATATCAAAACAAAACAAACGGTAACAAGTGTTGGAGAGGATATGGAGAAATTAGAACCCTGTACACTGTAGATGGGCATGTAAAATGGTGTAGCTGCTGTGGAAAATAGTATGGAGATTCCTTAAAAAATAAGAATAGAATTACCATATGATCCCACTTCTGGGTACATATCCAAAGGAAATGAAATCGGAATCTTGAGGAGGTCCCATGTTCACAATAGCATTAATCACAGTAGCCAAGATATATAAACAAGATGTATAAACATCGATAGATGAATGGATAAAGAAAATGTGGTATATACATACAATGGAATATTATTCTGTCTTAAGGAAGTCCTGCTGTATGTGACAACATGGATGACCCTGTAAGACATTACACTATGTGAAAGAATCCAGTCACAGAAAGACAAATACTGAATGATTTCACTTATATGAAATATCTAAAAATAGTCAAATTTAGAAAACAGAGAGTAGAATGGTGATTGCCAAGGACTGGGAGGAAGGGGAAATTGGGAACTGATGTTACATAGGTATCACAGGGAAAGCAGATAGTTTAATATTAGGAAATTTATAAACAAGTTTTTACATTAGTAGATTTAATGGAGAAATCATAATTATTTCATTAAGCTCCAAAAAGTATTCGGGAATAAAAATAAAATCTATAATTAAAAATATTTCTTTAGAGTAGAATATTTCTTTATAGTAGAATAATACCTCAAATATGATAAAGAATGTGTATTTGAAATTTGCAATCAGCAAATCAAAGTCAAATACTTTTGTTATGCATATAAGACATTTGTGAGAAAAGTCATATAATATGGTGGAGTAGGGAACTCTAGGGCTCTTACAAAAACACCTAATAAGCTTCCAGAATTAGTTTTCATAGAACTCTGGAATTTAGTTAACATTAAAAACCAGGAAAAGTAGGGAGCTGTAGCGCCGCAGAAAGAGAACACTATGGCACCTTAAATTGCTCACCTACCATTCCTTGTGCCTAGATTAACAATGACTTTGAAGACAGCAGCTTGCACTCATGGTGCAGGCTGTTAGCACCAGAAGGATTAGTACAGATCTTGCTCTCAAAAAATTGTGATCGTTTTAACCTGTCTGAAGTATCTGAAGGACCAGCATAGAGCTTCCTTTTGTTTTACACAACTCAGAGCTTTCCTGGGACTGGGGTGGCTTGTCTGTCATCATGTGTCAAAAGTATTTAAAAGCCAGAGTATCAGCTGTAGAAGCCTGAGTCTGGGAATAAAAATTAGGACAATGAATAGGTAGACAAAAAGCCAGGAAGGAACAGCTGAAAAGGAGATGGGGTGGTATAAGGACTTTTAAATGCATTTGTGTATGCTGAGAAATTGCGAATGCTATGCACATGCCTAGGATTGGACAACTCCTCAGAGAAGGCTTGAAAAGACCCTAAGCTTTCACCACTAGCTGACCTTCAGGCTCTGCCTAAGTAGGATGTGAAGGCTAAGATATAGTTGTAAACAGCCTGGCTTAGGTTTGATGGAATGCCCCAACACAGAGCAAAAAAGACTGGGAGTGTTTTTTTTCTTTCCTATTACCTTTTCTCTTTCCTTGGCTGCAGGTGTTTAAGGAAACTGTCAAAATAGTAGTTGACCCTGAAGCTAAGTGAGCACAGACTTCAGTTCCATGCACAACAAAGAATGTAAGCTTTATGAAATAGTCACTAAACAACACTTACAACAAGCAGTAACAGCAAACTCCAGGGAAAGGGGAGAATCCAGTATCCAGAGTTGTCACTTTATGATATTCAATATGTCCAGTTTTCAACAAATTATAAGGCATGCAAAGAAATAAAAAAGTGTGACTCATTCAGAGGAAAAAAGAGAAATTAATGAAACTATCCCTGAGGAAGCCCACCTTAAAGTACTCAATGAGCTGAACAAAACCATCAGCAAAGAACTAAAGGAAACCAAGGAAAGGATTTCCCACCAAAAAGAAATATCGACAGAGAAATTATAAAAAGGAAACACAGAAATTCTGCAGCTGAAAAGTACAGTAACAAAAATTCTTTAGAGGGATTCAATAGCTGAGTTGAGTTGTCTGAACAAAATCAGTGAACTTGAAGAAAGGTCAGTTGATTTATTCATTCGAGGAGCAGAAAGAGAAAAGAATAAAGAAAATGAACAGGGCTATGGGACATCCCCAAGCATACCAACATATGCATTAGGGGATTCTTAGTGGGAAGAGAGAGAGAAAGGGGCAGAAATAACATTTGAAGAAATAATGGTTGAAAACTTCCCTAATTTGATGAAAAATGAATTTCAAATGGGTTAAACTCAAAGAGACCCACACCATGACACATTATAGTCAAATTGTTAAATATTTAGCATAGGTGTTGGTTCTATTAGTAGAAATATACTTTCCCTAATGAAGTCAGCTTTAACAGATTTTTTTTAAATCTGGTTTTGAAGTCATAAAATACAAAACTATGAGCTTCTTACAAAGTTATTCCTGCCATAAATACAGTAGTAATTTATATATTAAAAAAATTGAGACAACTATTTTTTTAAACAAGTGTTTCCAAAAGCTTATTGATCTTTAAGTAAGTTTTGTATCACATGGTAATACATTTCTTTTATATGTAGAAAGTAGATTTTTACTTTTTAGTGCTTGTTGACTCTGTGTGTGTGTGTGTGTGTGTGTGTGTGTGTGTATGTGTGTATTGGTTTACATGATGGTGAAGAACTACTTATTTCTTTTTTGGTTTGTTATATGAAGTCTTTGACATTGTTTGTTTGTTTGTGACAAGGTCTTGCTCCATCACCCAGGCTGGAGTGTAGTGGCTGGATCATAGCTCACTGCAATGTCCGCCTCCCGAGCTCAAGCTGTCCTTCCACCTTAGTCTCTCAAAGTGCTGGTATTACAGGCTTGAGCCACTGCACCTGGCTGATGTGTCATTAAGCTGGATGATGAGAGAATAATATAACCTGATAAAACTCATGTAGATCTATTGAGAAGAGATAATTTTAATTGTAAAATAGTCTCTGGAAATTAGTAAAAGACATATTTTAGCTAACCAGTAATTTCATAACATCTTTATCTCAGTATAGTTTACTGTAATACATAAGGTTTGCCCATTTAAAGTGTATAGTTTATTTATAGAATTTTACAATAGCATAATTTTAGAACTTTGTTGTCATTCGCCCCTCTCCCCCAATTCCCTAGCCCCAGGCAAACACAGTCCACTTTCTCTCCCAATTCTTTTTTGCCAATTCTGGACATTTTATATAAACAGAATTGTAATATATGATCTTTTGTGACTGCCTTCTTTTACTTAGCATAATGTTTTCAAGAGTCATTCATGTTGTAATGTGAATCAGTACTTCATCCCTTTTTATTGCCAAATTATATTTCATTGTATAGATATTTTGTTTACTCATTAGTTGGTAGACATTTTGATTTTCCACTCTGGCCATTGTGAATAGTGCTGCTGTGAACATAGTAAGTGTTTATCTGTTAGGGTGGGTGTTTCATTTCTCTGGGGTATATACCTAACAGAATTACTGAGACATATAGTAACTCCATGTTTAACATGTTGAGGAACTTCTAAACTTTTTTCTGAAGTAGCTGCACTATTTACATTCCCATGAGCAGTATATGAGGGTTTCAATTTCTCCATATCCTTTCCAACATTTGTCTTTTTCTGTCTTTTTGATTATAGCCTGGTTGGGTGTTAAGGGGTATTTATTGTGTTTTTTACTTAGTTCTAACAACTATTTTACTTAGTTCTAACAACTAATGGTGTTGAACATCTTTTCATGTACTTGTTGGTCATTTATCTTTTCTGATGAAATACCTATTCAAATTCTTTACCCGTTTATAAATTTATCACTTTACAAATTTGTTGAATTGCAAGCATTCTTTTTATATTCTGGATATTAGACCTTTAGCAGATTTATGGACTTACCAATATTTTCTCCCATTCTGTAGACTTTTTTACTTTCTTGATGGTGACCTTTGATACACAAAAGTTTTAAATTCTGATGAACTCCAACTTATCAGACTTTTATTCTTTGCACTTTTGGTGACATATCTAAGAAATCAGTACATAACCCAGGGTCACAAAGATTTAGCGTTTTCTTCTGAGAGATTTAGTTTTAGTTTTTATATTAGATCTGTGGTTCTATTTGAGGCAATTAAAATTTTTATTTTTTTAATTGTAATAAAATATACATGAAATTTATCATCTTAACCATTGTTAAGTGTATGGTTCAGTGGTGTTAAGTACATTCATATTGTTGTTTAACCAATCTCTGTAGCTTTTTAAATCTTGTAATACTGAAACTCTATATTCATTAAACAACAACTCCGCATTTTCCCCTTCCCCTTAGGCCCTAGCAACCACCATTCTACTTTCTGCCTCTATGAATATGGCTACTCTAGGTACTTTATAGTAGCAGAATCACACAGTATATGTCTTTTTGCCACTGGTTTATTTCATTCAGTAGTATATTCTTAAAATTCACCCAGAATTTTAACCAGAAGAAGGTCAGAATTTCCTTCTTTTTTAAGATTATATTATTCCATTGTATGTGTATGCCACAAACAAAAGTTTATCCATTCATCTGTTGATAGACACTTGAGTTGCTTCTGCCATTTGGCTATTGTGAATAGTGCTGCTGTGAACATGCTTGTTATAATTATGTTTTCAAGATCCTGCTTTCACTTCTTTTGGGTATAGACCCAGAAGTGGAATTCCTGGATCATATAATCATTCTATTTTTAAGTTTTTGAGGAAGATCCATACTGTTTTCCATAAGGGCTACACTGCTACATTCCCACCAGCAGTGTTCGAGGGTACTAATTTCTCCACATCCTTGCCAATACTTGTTATTTTCTGTTTGTTTGTTTGTTTGTTTGTTTGTTTCCTTCTTAATAATGGCTATTCTAACAGGTCTGAAGTGATGTCTCATTGTGGTGGTGATTTTCATTTTCTTTATGATTAGTAATATTGAGCTTCTTTTCATTTTTGGTTGGCCAGTTGTATACCTTCTCTGGAGAAATGTCTATTATTTTTGCCTATCTTTGAATCAGGTTTTGTTGTTGTTGTTCTTGAGTTGTAAGTGTCCTTTATATGTTCTGGACTGGTGTGTCAGTGCTGTCCCAAGTGTGCGCACACCTGGCTGGGTCGCGACAGTGCCTGGGCTTGGCCTCAACTTTGCTCTGTAATTGGAGCGGGAACCAGGAGTGGGGAGAGGCCTGGCAGTGGGAGCAGGCACTTCTGAGCCTGCAGGGGCCAGGGGGAGTTCCAAGATCCATGAGAGTGCAGTGGTGGGTCCACAGCTGTGACTGGGCAGCTGCAGCTGTGTCCAGGAGGGTAGGGTTCCCGCCCCTCCAACTCAGAAGGGAGTGGGGCTTCTGCCTGTTCCTGGCTCCCACCAGCTCGGTAGAGCGAGCAGCCCTAGCTGCTCCTTCCCCACTGCAGCTGGCATCATTGCAGCAGCCACTCCAGATGGGATGCCACTGCCATCAAAAATATATCTATTCCATCACCTGGGGAGTTGCAGCATAATTTAAAATATTTTTATCTGAAATCAGATGTGGCTATATCATCAAATAGAATGCCAAGTTATAATGACTTTATAGGTAAAACACAGAAACCTCAAAGAAATGTTGTATTTATGATAGCTTTGAGTACTGATGCTATGTGCCAGGAAACAAGGTCTTGGTTTTTTTTCCCCCCATTCTTAGGGGTAAAATATTAGGATGTAGGTCAGGCTTCTGTAATAGCCAAACATAGAGTGGCTCAAATAAGATAGAATTTTATTTTTTCATGTAATTGTTCATGTTAGGAAAGTGAGCTCTGTTCCTTGATGTCATCCAGGGACCCAAGCTGGCTGGACAACTAAGCTGTCTTACACATGACTTCCAAGGTTGTTCCATGCATTACCATTTTCAGCAGGCAAGAAAAATAGTGATGATAGTGGTGGTGATATTGGGGGAACATGCAGGTCAAGAAATTGATTTTAAGGACAGGAAGCAGAAGTTGTACTTGATGCCTTCATTCATATCCCATTGGCCTTAACCTAGTAATGTGGTTACAACTAGCTGCAGAAGAAACAGGAAATGTCTCCCACTTGGTGACTATGTGGCTAGCAAACATTTGAGTAAGGGATTTCTATTATTAAAAGAAAGGTGAGAATACTTACTGGTGGACAGTAGTAATCTTTGCTGTTTACTTTAGTGGAAATTTTTTAGAAGAACTCTCTGAGTGGTCTTAATCATTGTGAGCCATTTTATTCTGTAGTTAACTGTCTTTTTTCTTGCTGTGCTCTTTGTCCTGTTATATTATAAAAGAATGACATGACCTTCATGGTCTAATCTTAGCGTGGGTATAAAACTGATTTGTATAAAACTGATTTGTATATAACTACTTGGACTACTTCAAATAAGAACCTGCTTGTTTATATCTTCTAGGGTTTACAGAGTCCACGGGGAATGGGATGCAAGCCAGAAGCTGTATGTAGTCACATTATTATTGAGAGCCATGAAAAAGGATGTTCCCGGACTCTAACTTCTGAACATCCACAACTAGATAGCCACCCTTGTGCTTTCAGATCTGCTGAACCCTCAGAAATGACCAGAGGATGGCAGAGCCCATCATCATGCAGAGCCAAGCACATCAACCTTTCTGCATCCTTAGACCAGAACAACTCCCATTTCAAAGTTTGGAATTCCTTGCAGTTAAAAAGTCATTCTCCATTTCAAAACTTTATACCTGATGAATTCAAAATCAGCAAAGGTCTTCGAATGCCATTCCATGAAAAGATGGTCCCTTGGCTGTCAGAATTAGTAGAACCTGCTTTTGTGCCACCTAAAGAAGTGGATTTTCATTCTTCATCACAAATGTCATCCCCAGAACCCGTGAAAAAGTTTTCTACCTCCATCACTGTTTCGTCTCACCGACATTCTAAATGCATTTCTAATTCCTCTGTTGTTAAGGTTGGTGTTACTGAAGGTAGCCGGTGTACTGGAGCATCTGTGGGGGTATTTAATTCTCATTTCACTGAAGAACAAAATCCTCCTAGAGATCTTAAACAGAAAACCTCTTCCCCTTCATCATTTAAAATGCATAGTAATTCACCAGATAAAGAAGTGACTATTTTAGCAGAAGGTAGAAGGCAAAGCAAAAAATTACCTGTTGATTTTGAGCATTCTTTTCAAGAAGAAAAACCCTTAGAAACATCAGATTTTACAGGCAGTCATTCTGAGCCCAGTACCAGTGCAAATTGTAGCAATTTCAAGGAAACTCAAATTTCTGATAACCATACCCTTATTAGCACGGGCAGACTAAGTTCCACCCTAGGAGTAGGCAGATCGAGTTCCAGACTAGGAGTAAAAGAGAAGAATGTAGCTGTAACTCCAGATCTTCCTTCTTGCATTTTTCTTGAACAACGAGAGCTCTTTGAACAAAGCAAAGCCCCACATGCAGATGACTGTGTGAGGAAACACCATTCTCCCTCTCCTCAACATCAGGATTATGTAGCTCCAGACCTTCCTTCTTGCATTTTTCTTGAACAACGAGAACTCTTTGAACAGTGCAAAGCCCTACATGTAGATCATCAAATGAGAGAAAACCATTCTCCCCTTCCTCAAGGTCAGGATTCTATAGCTTCAGACCTTTCTTCTCCCATTTCTCTTGAACAATGCCAAACCAAAGTGCCAGTTGTAGAAGACCAAATGAATAAACACCATTTTCCCCTTCCTCAAGGTCAGGATTGTGTAGTGGAAAAGAATAATCAACATAAGCCTAAATCACACATTTCTAATATAAATGTTGAAGCCAAGTTCAATACTGTGGTCTCCCAGTCAGCCCCAAATCACTGTACATTAGCAACATCTGCATCTACTCCTCCTTCAAATAGAAAAGCACTTTCTTGTGTTCGTATAACTCTTTGTCCCAAGACTTCTTCCAAGTTGGATAGTGGAACTTTAAATAACAGATTCCATTCATTGGATGCTGCTTCTAAAGCGAGGATGAATAGTGAGTTTAATTTTGACTTACATACTGTATCTTCGAGATCACTGGAACCAACCTCCAAATTATTGACCAGTAAACCTGTAGCACAGGATCAAGAATCTTTAGGTTTTCTAGGACCTAAATCTTCACTGGATTTCCAAGTCGTACAGCCTTCTCTTCTAGACAGTAACACTATTACTCAGGACTTGAAAACCATACCTTCTCAGAATAGCCAGATAGTAACCTCAAGGCAAATACAAGTGAACATTTCAGATTTCGAAGGACATTCCAATCCAGAGGGGACCCCAGTATCTGCAGATCGGTGAGTCTCATTGTGATAACAAGCAACCTGGATGGACTTTGTGATAAAGGGTTTGAAATACTTAAGTAGATATCGGTTCTTGGGGGAAAGGCAGTGTGATTTCTCTGAGTGGAGGTTGTGTCTGGCTAATTACTACAAGTCTTTCAAAGAATAAATGTGTTAAGTAAGAGAGAACATATGACAGTAATGCGTTTATACTTTCAGAGGGCTTTTGGCAAGACTTGACATCAAGTGTTTTAAAAAATTGAATGACCTTGAAAAGAATCTTTGATCATCCAATGATACTGATTTACTGTGTTGGACATATGCTGAAGATCTCCTTTGGAGGTTGCACACACGTACACGGGTGCTTGGTCGCTCTCTCTCTTCCGCTCTCCCTCTCTCTCTCTCTTCTCCAGCTCTCTGGTTCCATTTTATGACTTCCCTCAAATATTTAGTATTTACAAAGAAAGTGGCTTTACAGTGGAAAATCCTGGCAGATACCAGTTTAGTCAAATGATGAAGATTAGCATCACCAGTAAAACATCTGTCAACATAATGTGCTCCCTGATATGATGCCCCACCTCATAGAGTATTGTAGGAAAGGAAACTCAATTCAGGGATAAGTCCGTTAGATTTATATTATTCAGCCCAATTTTAGCACTTTGCCATTAATTCAGTTTTACTTTAATGAGCCTCTTACAATATGGTGAAGCAGAACTACCTGTATGTTTAGTATTTTAAGAGGCATCATACCACAGTGGAGAGCACTAGGCTTGGAAAGGAGGAAGAGAGAAATGTTTATTCATAATCTACATGTGGTAGTAGTCATGGCAATAAGGAACTTAGATAGGCTATCTTAATTAGTTCTCATCATGATCCTATGAAGCAGGTGATGAGATCTCTACTTTCCTACTGGGAAACTGAGATGCTGACTGTTACTTGTGCCAAAAGATGTTTGTAGGCAAGAGAAAGAGCATTCAAATGCATTCTGTTTAATCAAAGTAAGGATTTCTTCCCCTACACAGTACTCTGTCCTAGAATTTGAACCCTAATTCCAACACTTCTAACCACGATCCTGGACAACTGATTTAATATCCTTGGCACTCATGTAGAAGGAAAGGGTTGGAATGCTGAAAAGTCCCTTCTAGCTCTAAAAGTTAGGGATTGAGATAATAGATTGGGGCAAAAAAACAAGGTCAATCTCTGATTTCAATGTTAAAAATAGTAGAGTGCTATAGAGATCAGTAATGATACCTTTAAAAATTTTTTTCTTTGAGACAGCATCTCGCTCTGTTACCCAGGCCAGAGTACAGTGATGTGATCTTAGTTCACTGCAACCTCCGCCCCCTGGGTTCCTCTCCCACCTCAGCCACCTGAATAGCTGGGACCACAGGTGTGTACCACCATGCCTGGCTAATTTTTGTATTTTTGGTAGAGACGAGGTTTTGCCATGTTGGCAAGGCTGGTCAGTATTGATACTTAAAAAAAAAAAAAGTTTAGAAATTAAAACATTGACAATTTCATATACAATTTTTAAACTCTTCAAAGGTTAAATGCTAAGATATTGTTCTGAATACCTTAAAAATCAGATAAAGCTATGAATGAGAAGAAAATAATAATGATTATATATATGAACTAACAATAATGCCATTGGTTCAGGGTGTACATTTGTAGTGGATGCTTATATTATACTTAGTGTAATAATCAGAAATAGATATTATTACCTCAGTTGTGGATTTAAAAAACCTGAGACTTAGAGAAAATATTTTGCCCAAGATCACATGGCCATTGAGCATCGGAGGTGGCATTTGAACCTAGGTTTATCGAACTCCACAGTCCATAAATAATTCAAACTACACACACACACACACACACACACACACACGCACACACACAGATGCATAAAACATATATATAAGTAAATATATATATAATACCTTATAAAATATTTATAAAGGGCTCGGTGCGGTGGCTCACACCTGTAATCCCAGCACTTTGGGAGGCCAAGGTGGGCGGATCACCTGAGGTTGAGAATTTGAGACCAGCGTGATCAACATGGAGAAACCCCATCTCTACTAAAAATACAAAATTAGCTGGGCATGGTGGTGCACGCCTGTAATCCCAGCTACTCAGGAGGCTGAGGCAGGAGAATTGCTTGAACCTGGGAGGCAGAGGCTGCAGTGAGCCAAGATTGCACCACTTCACTCCAGCCTGGCAACAAAGCGAGACTCTGCCTCAAAAAAAAAAAAATTATGAAGTATGTGTGTATAAAATATTTATAAAGTATGTGTATAAAATATATTCAAGCTTTTTCATTTTGAGATAATTTTAGACTTACAGAGGAGTTGCAGAAATAGCACAGAGAGTTTCTGTATTATCTATTGCTGTGTGTCATGTTAGCCTGATATGTAGCAACTTAATAAACATCTGAAAATTTATGTAGGTCAGAAATCTAAATGTAGCTTATTTGGGTACTTCTGGCTTAGGTTGTCTCACAGGGTTGCAAACAAGGTATTGGCTGCAAGGTATGTGGTCTCATCACAGGGCTTGCCTGAGAGGATGTGCTTCCAGCCTCACTCACATGGCCATGGCTTTGGCCAGAGACACGGGCTTTTTGATTCTATAAGGCACTCATATAATATGGCACCTAAGCTTCCCTTAGTGAGTCAGTGAGAGGGCAAGAGAGGGTGCCCAAAACAAAAGCCACAGTTTTTGTAACCTACCCTTGGATGTGTCATCCTGTCACCTCTGCCACATTCTTTTCAGTAGAAATGAGTCACTGTCTAAAGCTCTCACCCAAGGGTTGGGAATTCCACAAGGTCCCGAATACCAGGAGGTAGGCGTCATTGGGGGACATCTTAGAGGTTGTCCATGTAACCTTTACTGAAGCTTCCATTTATGTTAACATCTTACCATAACGTCATAACCATAAAATATTTATCAAAATAAGAAATTATTATTGGTATAAAACTATATAGTCTAACATTGATCTCACCAGGTTTTTCCACAAATGAACCTTTTTTGTTTCAGATCCAACCCAGGATTCCATCTTGCATTTTAGTTGTCATGTCTTAGACTCCTCTAATCTATGACAGTTTCCCAGTCTTTTGTCTTTCATGACCTTGACACTTTGAAGAGTGCTAATCAGTTATTTTGAAGAAGCTTCTTCAATTTAGCATTGTTTGATGGTTCAAGGTTAGATTAGGGTTGTGCATTCTCAGTACATCACAACAGAGAGCACATTATGTTGATATACATTACTGGTGATGTTAACCTTGGTCACTTGGCTAAAGTGGTATCTGCTAGGATTCTCCACTGTAAAGTTACTGTTTTTCCTTTGGAGATACTAAACATTTGAGGGAGATTTTGTTAGACTATACAAGTAACCTGTTTCTGTTTAAACTTTGACCACTAATTTTAGCATTCATGAGTGGATCTTGGCTGTAGCAGTTATTACTCCGGTGTTTTAATTTTTTTATGTCTTTCATCTCTTCTACATTTGTTAATTGGAATTCTTTTGTAAGGAGAATTGTTCTTCCCTCATTTATTCCGCCCTAGGTTATTTATTTACATTTCTGTAGGCTCATGAGTGTTTATTTCATTATTTGGATTATAATCCAATGCTACCATTACTATTTTGTTGCTCAAGTTCTCTTTTTAGCTATTTAGAGCACTTTTAGGTTGGCTCCTGTACCCTGCCCCAGAGCTGAAATCAACTGTTTGATTAAAAAACCCTCTTTTTTTGTTGTTGTTGTTGTTGTTTTCTTTCTTTTTGAGGCGGAGTCTTGCTCTGTCGCCCAGGCTGGAGTGCAGTGGCGTGATCTTGGCTCACTGCAACCTTCACCTCCTGGGTTCAAGCAATTCACCTGCCTCAACCTCCAGAGTAGCTGGGATTACAGGTCTGCACCACCAAGCCCAGCTAATTTTCTGTATTTTTTAGTAGAGACAGGGTTTCACCATGTTGGCCAGGCTGGTCTTGAACTCCTGACCTCAGGTGATCTGCCCACCTCGGCCTCCCAAAATGCTGGGATTACAGATGTGAGCCACCATGCCCAGCCAAAAAAACCCTCTTATTTTTGAAGGGAGGAAGGAGTATAGTATTTAGAAAGCAAGATGTAAGTACCTGGCATGCTCATTGCTGGTGGGATGTTGCTGTGTCTAGTCTTTCTCAGTGAATAAAGCTAAGAAATATAGGTAGATTTGTAAACTTATGTGTATACTCATATCTGTATCTTTTAACGTGTGTGTGTGTTTTAAATCGTGTGTCCATATTGATACCTCTGACTCCAGTACAGATCCACAGAGTTGATTCTAGCCTTTCCCCTTTCATTATTTGTAACTTCTGTCTCTAATAGCGATAAAACTGCCTCTCATTTTCTGTAATATATTTACCCTAGTATATAAATAAAGTAGTTTCAGAATTCATAGCCCATACCCACATGGAAAACAAATTCTGCATCTAGAGTACAGTGTTAATCTGCAGTTTCGAATTTAAATCATTAAAATATCTAGACAAAAATGCTGTTTGCTAAAGTTTCTTAAGTCAGCATCTCCCTTCAGCATATTCTTCAGTATGAGTATGTGATTCATTTATAATATAGTTAGAGTCATTAGTCACATTCTGCATTCCACCTTTGCCTCATATCCTGGTTGACCTTTAAAAATTTACGTACTTATAAACTTCACTTTCTGTGCTTTACAATTCTATCCATTGCTACAGTTTCATGTGAGCAGTTCCATCAATCCCCAAATTCCCCCATGCCGTTCCTTTGGAGACAGTCTTTCACCTGATCCCTCACCCCTGGCAGTCCCTGGTCTGTTTTCTTCCCTGGAGTTTTGCCTTTCTAGAGTGTCACACAAATGGAATCATACAATACGTAACAGCCTTTTGGGTCTGATTTTTTTACTTTGCAAAATGCATTTGACTCATCCATCTTGTGTGGATCAGTAGTGCTTTTGTATTGCTTTATTAAAAGCAATAATATTTTATTGTAATTCAGTTCATTTATCCATTCACTCACTGAAGGATGTTTGAGTTGTTTCTAGTTTGGGACCATTAAAATTAGAACTGCTGTAAACATTTATATACAGGTTTTTGTTTCTCTACAGTAAATACTAAGGAAGAGGATTCCTGAGTTATATGGTATAGGTGTATATTTAACTTTGTAAGAATTATTCAGAGCTAAACTAATACTAGTTTTTCAGAGTGTCTGTATCATTTTGCATTCCTGCTAGCAATGGGTGAGCATTCTAGTTACTCCACATCCTCACCAATGCGTAAATTGTCAATATATTTTAGCCACTTTTATAGTTGTACAGTGGTATCTCAACATAGTTTTAATTTGCATGTCCTTCCTTAATGGCTAATTATTATGAACATCGTTTCAAGAGCTTATTTACCATCCTCTTTGGTGAAGTGCTTTTTAAATAGGGTTTTTGCTTTCTTATTGGTGAGTTTTGAGAGTTCTTAATACATTCTGGATACGAGTCTTTTCTGGATATGTTATTTGCAAATATCTCTTCACAGTATGCGACTTGTCTTCTTATCCTCTTAACAAAGTCTTTCAACGAACAAAGGTGATTCCTTTTGATCAAGTCCAATTAATTGATTTTTAAATGGATCATGTGATTGGGTTGGCAGTACTTTTCTTTCAGCACTTAAAAAATATGCTCCTTCCTTCTGGATTCCATGGTTTCTGACAAAAAATTCATAGTCATCTGAGTCATTGTTCTCTATGTAAGAACAATGTGTCATTTTTCTCTAATTATTTTAATTTTTTCCAGCACATTGATTATGCTTCTAGATATGGGTTTCTTCTTTTTTTTAATTTTTAAATTTTCATTTCAATCGTTTTTGGGGTAAAGATTGTTTCGGTTACATGGATAAGTTCTTTAGTGGTGATTTCTGAGATTTTAGTGCACCCATCACCCGAGTAGTATGCACACCATACCCAATATGTAGTTTTTTTAAGCCTATAGGTTTACAGGCATACCTCAGATATATTGCAGGTTCAGTTCCAGACCACTGCAATAAAGCCAGTCACATGAATTTTTTGGTTTCCCAGTGCATGTACAAGTTATGTTTACACTATACTGTACTCTATTAAGTGTATAATAGCGTTATGTCTAAAAAAATGTACCTACCTTAATTTAAAAATTGTCATTGGTTGATGGGCACTTAGGTTTTTATGAGTTACTTCACTTAGAATAATGGCCTCCAGCTCCATCCAAGTTACTGCAAAAGACATTATTTCATTCCTTTTTATGGCTGAGTAGTATTCCGTGGTGTATATATACCACATTTTCTTTATCTACTCATTGGTTGATGGGCACTTAGGTTTTTATGTCTTTGCAGTTGCAAATTGTGCTGCTGTACAAGTGTGTGTACGTGTCTTTTTAATGTAATGTCTTCTTTTTCTAGGTATAGATTTCTTTGGTACATCTTGTTCAGGGTTTGCTGAGTTTTTTTAAGCCTATAGGTTTACAGGCATACCTCAGATATATTGCAGGTTCAGTTCCAGACCACTGCAATAAAGCCAGTCACATGAATTTTTTGGTTTCCCAGTGCATATACAAGTTATGTTTACATTATACTGTACTCTATTATAAAGTGTGTAATAGCGTTATGTCTAAAAAAAGTACATACCTTAATTTAAAAATTCTTTATTTAAAAATGCTAACAATTATTTGAACCTTCAGTGAGTTACTTTTTGCTTGTGGCAGTCTTACCTTGATGTTGGTGGCTGCTAACTGCTCTGGGTGGTGATTGCTAAAGATTGAGGTGGCTGTAGAAATTTCTTTTTTTTTCTTTTTAATTTTCGTTGGTACATAGTAGTTGTATATGTTTATGGGGTACATGAGATGTTTGATACAGGCATGCAGTGTGAAATAAGCACATTGTGAAGAATGGGGTATCCATCCCTTCAAGCATTTATCCACTGAGTTGCAAACAATCCAATTACACTCTCTATTTTAAAATGTACAGTTATTATTGACTATAGTCACCTTTTTGTGTTATATAGTAGGTCTTATTCATTCTTTCTATTTTTTTTGTGTGTGTGTGTGCCCATTAACCATCCCCATCTCTCCCCAAACCCCTCACCACCCTTCTCAGCCTCTGGTAACCATCCTTCTACTCTCTATGTCCATGAGTTGAATTGTTTGGATTTTTAGATCCCACAAATAAGTGAGAACATGCAGTGTTTGTCTTTTTATGCCTGGTTTATTCCATTTAACGTAATGATCTCTAGTTCCATCCATATTGTTGTAAATGACTGGATCTCATCGTTTTCTGTGTCTGAATAGTACTCCACTGTGTATATGTACCACATTTTCTTATCCATCTATTGATGGACACATAGGCTGCTTCCAAATCTTAGCTTACCACAAACAGTGCTGCAACAAACATGGGATTGCACTGAATCTGTAGATTGCTTTTGAGTAACAAAATCAGTCTTCCATATACTGATTTCCTTTCTTTTGGATATATACTCAGCAGTGGGATTGCTGGATCATATTGTAGCTCAGTTTTTAGTTTTTTTAAGGAACCTTCAAACTATTCTCCTTAGCGATTGCACTAATTTACATTCCAAGCAATAGTATACAAGGGTTCCCTTTTCTCTACATCTTCGCCAGCATTTGTTATTGCCTGTCTTTTCGATATAAGCCATTTTAACTGGGGTGAGATGATATCTCATTGTAGTTTTTAGTTTTAGTGTTTTGATCGGATTATTAGATTTTTTTCCTGTGGAATTTTTTGAGCTCTTTATATATTCTGGTTATTAATCCCTTGTGAGATGGGTAGTTTGCAGATTCTCCCATTCTGTAGGTTGTCTCTTCACTTTATTGATTGTACCCTTTGCTGTAAAGAAGCTTTTTAATTTTATGTGATCCCATTTGTCCATTTTTGCTTTGGTTGCCTGTGCTTGTGGGGTATTGCTCAAGAAATTTTTGCCCAGACCAATATCCTAAAGATTTTCCCGGATGTGTTTCTGTAGTAGTTTCATGGTTTGAGGTCTTAGGTTTAAGTTTTTAATCCATTTTGATTTGATTTTTGTATATGGCGAAAGATAGAGGTCTAGCTTCATTCTTCTGCATGTAAATATCCAGTTTTCATTTATTTCTGCTGTTTTATAGTTTTTGTCAGGGAATTCTGATATCTCTTTTATCCTAGCCTTGGTATCTGTTCCCATGTGATTTAGTTTTGATATTTGTCTCTTCAAAATCTCATATTGAAATTTGATCCCCAGTATTAGAGGTGGGACCTAAAGAGAGATGTTTGGGTTATGGGGGCAGATCCCTCATGAATGGCTCAGTGACCTCCCTGTGGTAATGAGTGAGTTCTGGCTCGTAGTTCACCCAAGAGCTGGTTGTTTAAAAAAGAATGACTCCCCTCCTCCCCACCTTCCACTTCTTTTCTCTTCCCTTGTGATGTGGGCTCTCCCCTTCCACTTCTGCTGTGATTGGAAGCTTCCTGAGTTCCTCACCAGAAGCAAATGCTGGTCCCATGCTTCTTGCCCAGCCTGCAGAACTGTGAGCCAAATAAACCTTTTTACTTGGTAAATTACCCAGCCTCAAGTATTTCTTAATAGCAGTGCAAACAGACTAAGACATCATTTGAGCTGAGATTTTTCTGGTTCTAAATATGATGAATAATTTTGGATTGTATTTCATAATGACGTGTTATGAAATGACAAGTCTTGTTTAAATGCTATAGAGAATGTTGATGTTTTTGTTTTAGCAGACAATGACCCAACTAGTTTCAGGTTAAAAATTCCAGCCAGCCTTCTGTAGGTTGTTGTTCCAAGTCCATTCAGTTTTCAGAGATTTTGCAGTGCTGTTCACATCTGTCCTCCATGTGTATGCCTAGTTGCCCTTTTCTAGGTACTTTTATCCCTTTTCTATGTACTTTCTGTGACTACCTTGTGTCAGGGCCAAGTGGCACAGGACAGAAGGAGAAAAAACCAACCAGGTGTGGTCACTCTTGAGACCACATTTCCTTTGGTGTAAGTTGAAGGTTTCCCTTCCTCAGAAATTTAGGCTCCTGCCAGCCTGTTACTGCTTGTACCATTGCCACCATGAGATTACTGGGATGCTATGACTAATATACAGAGATAAGGAAAAAGGGGATTCCACACTCTAGAGTATTGGGAGACCCTTCTTTCATTCCTGAAGCCTGAACTAGAAGGCTTTGCTGTGAAGTCTTTCTGTCTATGCTAATACCCACTTTAAGGTTTCAGGCTATATTGAGTTCAGGCCAAGGAATGACAGAGGAAACAAAAATGATGGCAGACTCATTGCCATTTTGATGATATTTCAAATATTGTGTTCTTCAATCTGCCTGCTTCTGTTATTTTCCAGAGTCTTCCAATAGCTACTCCATGTAGTCTATCTAGGTTTTATAGCTCATCTCATCTAGGATTAGATATGCTAACCTGGAACTAGAACCACTTGTACTGTTTTTTGTTCCCATTAACTGCATATGTGAGTTTCAGTTGTTCCACATCCTTGCCAACACTGGGTATTAACAGTTATTTTTAATTTCACTCATTCTAAATGTGAGTATGAAACAGTATGGTATTGTAATTTTAATTTGTATTTCCATGATGACTAATGATGCTGAGCATCTTTCTCTGTCTCTTGCCCATTTGCATGATTTTATTTATGAAGTATCTCTTCACTTTTGTCCATTGGATTATTTGTCTCAGTATTATAGGAATTTTTATAATATATTCCAGATACAAATCCTCTGTGTATTGTGAATATTTTCTCATAGTCTGTGGTGTGATTTTCATTTTCTTAATGGTGTCTTTGGGGAACAGAAAGCTTTAATTTTGATGAAATCTACTTTGGTAATTTTTTTTTAATGATTAGTACTTTTTTGTGTCCTAATTAAGAAAATGTTGCTTAATCAAGTGTTGTAAAAGTTTTCTCCTGTATTTTCATGTAGAAATGTTATGGTCTTAACTTTGTGATCAAGTCTGTGATCTATTTCCAAATTTTCATTTGTGATGTAAGTTACGCAGTTGAGGATCATTTTCTTCCCTAGGAATATTCTAGCACCACTTTTCAAAAAATGATTATTTCCTTATTGAATTTAGCTGGAACCTTGGTCAAAATTAGTTGGCCTTATATGTGTAAGTTTTAGAGTTTCTACTCTGTGTCTTTGTTCTTTTTATTTATCTTTACACCAGTACCACAATGTCTTGATTACTGTAGCTTTATAGTAGTCTTGAAGTCAGGTTATGTCCTCCAACCTTGTTTTTGTTTTCAAAATTATTTTTGCTATTTCAAGTCCTTTGCATTTTCATACAAATTTTAGAATAAGCATACTGGGATTTGTTTTGGGATTGTGTGGAATCTGTAGATCAATTTTGTAGACTGACATTTGAATTTCCAGTCTTCCTATGCATAAACATGGTGAGGTTTTTCTTCCCCACTTATTTAAGTCATCTTTAATGTCTCCCAGTAACATATTGTAATTTTCATTGTGTAGATTTTATACATCTTCTACTAAATATATTCCTAAGTAGTTAATATACTGTGGTATGTGGCATTTTAAAATTTAAGTTTTCTCATTGTTCGTTGCTTATATATAGAAATACTGTTGTCATGCCAATTTGTAGGTCCCAACAAGTTAATTTTAATTTTAATTTATTATTATTTGGGTCAGAGCTTTCATGCCTACTGTGGGGTGTTTTAGGGCAATGAGTGCTATAGAGAATTTATACAAGGCAAAGGTTCCAGTGGTTGAAATATATCTATTTGTTCTCAAAATGTTTTATGTTCAGTAACTCCTCTAAGATTTCAAGAGTTTCTTGTTTAAATTTACTGGGATCCTCAGGTATAAAGTCTATTCTTCATACATAATCATTTCACCCGGGAACAGAGCAGTTTTACTCCTTCCTTTGCAGTTCTCATGCCTTTTCTTTCTTTTTCTTGCCTAATGCACTGGATAGAACGTTGAATATGATACCAAAACAAGTAGTAAAAGCAGACATCTTGCCCTGTTCCCTATTCTTGGAGGGTAGGGGAGTAGAGTTAGTGTTTCGTCATTAAGTTTAATATTACCTGTAGATTTTTAATGGGTGCCTTCTATCAGGTTGAGGGTGTTTTCTAAGTGAGTTTTATCATGAATGGGTATTTAATTTTTCAAATGTTTTTCCTGCTCTATGGATATGATCATACATGTTTTCTCCTTTTTTCTACTGATGTAGTGAATTACATTGGTCCAGTTGATCAACTGTATTGTTGAAATTGTCATCTTTACTGATTTTTTATCTGCTTGTTTAATCAGCATTTGAAAACAGCATACATCTCCAGTTATGTTTGTTATTTTCTGTTTCTCCTTTAGATCTTCTTTGGAGTATTTTGTGGGGAGGGGAACAATTACAAAGTTATAGAAAAGGTAAATATGGCACAAGGAACTTCTCTTTCTCCTTAGTTATTTGGGAATAGTTGTTGACCTGCTGCACAATCACTTTCATGTAATATATTCTCATTTCCTATAAAAGGACATTCTCCTATATGACCACAATAAAGCCATGAGAATTAGGAAATTCATACTAGTGCATTACAGACATTATTTAGATTTCTCCAGTTCTCCCAGTAATGTCTTTTGTAACAAAAGGAAGCAGTTCAGACTCATATGTTGCATTTAGTTATCATGTATCTTCCATTTCTTTTAGTCTGGAACAATTCTTTAGTCTCTTCTTAACTTTCATGATGTTGACACTTCTGAAGATTACAATCCAGTTATCTTGTGGAATGTCCCTCAATTTGTTTTCTCTGATGTTTCCTCATGATTACATTCAGGTTAGTTATCTTAAGTAGGAAAATCAAAGAAGTAACATTGAATTCTACTCATTGCATCCTATGAAGTGTCATGCAATTTTAATTTGTCCTGTTGTTGACAGTTATCACTTTAATACTCAATAAGGTTATGACTGTTAGGTACCTTTATCACTTTAAAACTCAATAAGGTTGTGGCTGTCAGGTACCTTTTCATCCCACAGTAGGCATGAAAGCTCTTAGGCACCTTAATACCCCAAACAAGCTACTCTTTTCTCTTTTGTAATTAAGTGTTTTATGGAAAGGTACATTTAAATTATGTAAACATCTTATTCATCAGCAAGCTTACTTGTTTATTTATATCTGTACAGAATCTTTCTTATTTTATTCAGTGAGTTATGATCAATTGCTACCTTTTTTCTTTTTAACTTGTTATTTGAAAATACATATAGACTTACAAGAAAAATATGTGACTCACAAGAGGTTACAAAAATAGCCAAGGGAGGTCCCCACTCAGCTTCCCCATTGGTAATGTCTTACATAACTATAATGCATTATCAAAACCAGTAAATTGATATTGGCACAATACAGTCAACTGTACTACAGACGCGAATTAGATTTCACAAGTTTGCACTCAGTTATTCTAATGCATATATGTATAATTCTGTAAAATTTAATCACATGCATAGCTTCATGTAACCACCATCACAATCAAGATACAGAAGTGCTCTGTCACTGTGAAGGAATTCCCTTGTGCCTTCCCTTTTCTAGTCACACCCTGTTCCCTCAAGCCAGCCTTCTTTAACCCCCGAAAGCTAGTGATCTGTTTTTCTACTATATAATTTTGTCATTTTGAGAAGTTATATAGATGGAATCCAACGTGTTATATAGATGGAATATAACATGTAAACTTTGAGATGTGTTCTTCTTACTCAGCATACTGACCTGGAGATCCATTCAACTTGTGTGTATCAGTAGTTAATTTCTTTGTATTGGTCAGTATTCCATTATATGGAATCTCTACATTATGTTTATCCATTCACCTGTTGAAGGACATTGTTTCCAATGCTTATTACTAATAAAGCTGTTATGAGCATTCATGTACTTTTTTTTTTTTTTATACTTTAAGTTTTGGAATACATGTGCTGAACGTGCAGGTTTGTTACATAGGTATACATGTGCCATGGTGGTTTGCTGCACCAATCAACTCGTCATCTACGTTAGGTATTTCTCCTAATGTTATCTCTCCCCTTGCCTCTCACCCCCCAACAGGCCCCAGTGTGTGATGTTCCCCTCCCTGTGCCCATATATTCTCAACTCTCACTTATGAGTGAGAACATGCAGTATTTGGTTTTCTATTCCTGTGTTAGTTTGCTGAGAATGATGGTTTCCAGCTTCATCCATGGCCCTCCAAAGGACATGAACTCATTCTTTTTTATGGCTGCATAGTATTCCATGGTATATATGTGCCACATTTTCTTTATCCAGTCTAATATTGATGGGGATTTGGGTTGGTTCCAAGTCTTTGCTATTGTGAATAATGCTGCAGTAAACATATGTGTGCATGTGTCTTTATAGCAGAATGATTTATAATCCTTGGGATATATACCCAGTAATGGGATTGCTGGGTCAAATGGTATTTCTAGCTCTAGATCCTTGAGGAATCGCCACACTGTCTTCCACAATGGTTGAACTAATTTACACTCCCACCAACAATGTAAAAGCATTCCTGTTTCTCCACATCCTCTCCAGCATCTGTTGTTTCCCGACTTTTTAATGATTGCCATTCTAACTGGCGTGAGATGGTATCTCATTGTGGTTTTGATTTGCATTTCTCTAATGACCAGTGATGATGAGCTTTTTTTCATGTTTGTAGGCTGCATAAATGTCTTCTTTTGAGAAGTGTCTGTTTATATCCTTCACCCACTTTTTGATGGGGTTGTTTGTTTTTTTCTTGTAAATTTGTTTGAGTTCCTTGTTTTCATTCTTAAGTAAATTAAGTTTCCTTGATTTTTGTTCTTTTGCATTTGCTGAGGAGTGTTTTACTTCCAATTATGTGGATCTCAGCCCTTTTTCAGATGGATAGACTGCAAAATTTTCTACCATTCTGTAGGTTGCCTGTTTAATGATAGTTTCTTTTGCTGTGCAGAAGCTCTTTAGTTTAATTAGATCTCATTTGTCAAGTTTGGCTTTTGTTGCCATTGCTTTTGGTGTTTTAGTCATGAAGTCTTTGCCCATGCCTATGTCCTGAATGGTATTGCCTAGGTTTTTTTGTAGGGTTTTTATGGTTTTAGGTCTTACGTTTAGTCTTTAATCCATCTTGAGTTAATTTTTGTATAAGGTGTAAGGAAGGGATCCAGTTTCACTTTTCTGCATATGGCTAGTCAGTTTTTCTAACACCATTTATTAAATAGGGAATCCTTTCCCCATTGCTTTTGTCAGATTTGTCAAAGATCAGATGGTTGTAGATGTGTGGTGTTATTTTTGAAGCCCCTGCTCTGTTCCATTGGTCTATGTATCTGTTTTGGTACCAGTACCATGCTGTTTTGGTTCCTGTAGCCTTGTAGTATAGTTTGAAGTCAGGTAGCATGATGCCTCCAGCTTTGTTCTTTTTTCTTAGGATTGTCATGGCTATACAGCTCTTTTTTGGTTCCATATGAAATTTAAAGTAGTTTTTTCTAATTCTGTGAAGAGAGTCAATGGTAGCTTGATGAGGATAGCATTGAATCTATAAATTACTTTGGACAGTATGGCCATTTCACAATATTGATTCTTCCTATCCATGAGCATGGAATGTTTTTCCATTTGTTTGTGTCTTCTCTTATTTCCTTGAGCAGTGGTTTGTAGTTCTTGAAGACGTCTTTCACATCCGTTAAATGTTGTATTCCTAGGTATTTTATTCTCTTTGTAGCAATTGTGAATGGGAGTTTGCTCATGATTTGGCTCTCTATTATTGGTGTATAGGAATGCTTGTGATTTTTGCACATTGATTTTGTATCCTGAGACTGCTGAAGTGGCCTATCAGCTTAAGAAGTTTTTGGGCTGAGATGATGGGGTTTTCTAAATATAGAATCGTGTCATCTGCAAGCAGAGATAATTTGACTTCCTCTCTACCTATTTGAATACCCTTTATTTCTTTCTCTTGCCCAATTGCCCTGGCCAGAACTTCCAATACTATGTTGAATAGGAGTGTTGAGAGAGGCCATCCTTGTGTTGTGTCGGTTTTCAAAGGGAATGCTACCAGCTTTTGCCCATTCAGTATGACATTGGCTGTGGGTTTGTCACAAATAGCTCTTATTTTTTTGAGATATGTTTCATCAATACCTAGTTTATTGAGTGTTTTTAGCATGAAGGGGTGTTGAATTTTATCAAAGGCCTTTTCTGCATCTATTGAGATAATCGTGGTTTTTTGTTATTGGTTCTGTTTATGTGATGGATTACATTTATTGATTTGCATATGTTGAACCAGTCTTACATCCCAGGGATGAAGCCAACTTGATCTTGGTGGATAAGCTTTTGAATGTGCTGCTGGATTAGGTTTGCCAGTATTTTATTGAGGATTTTTGCATCGATGTTTATCAGGTATATTGGCCTGAAATTTTCTTTTTTGTTGTGTCTCTGCCAGGTTTTGGTATCAGGATGATGCTGGCCTCATAAAATGAGTTAGGGAGGAGTCCCTCTTTTTCTGTTGTTTGGAATAGTTTCAGAAGGAATGGTATCAGCTCCTCTTTGTACCTCTGGTAGAATTCGGCTGTGAATCCATCTGGTCCTGGGCTTTTCTTGGTTGGTAGGCTATTATTGCCTCAATTTCAGAACTTGTCATTGGACTATTCAGGGATTTGACTTCTTCCTGGTTTAGTCTTGGGAGGGTGTATGTGTCCAGGAATTTATCCATTTCTTTTAGATTTTCTAGTTTATTTGCATAGAGGTGTTTGTAGTATTCTCTAATGGTAGTTTGTATTTCTGTGGGATCAGTGGTGATCTCCCCTTTATCATTTTTTATTGTGTTTATTTGATTCTTCTCTCTTTTCTTCTTTATTATAGTCTGGCTAGCAGTCTATCTATTTTGTTAATCTTTTCAAAAAACCAGCTCCTGGATTCATTGATTTTTTTGGAAGAGTTTTTTGTGTCTCTATCTCCTTTAGTTCTGCTCTGATCTTAGTTATTTCTTGTCTTCTGCTAGCTTTTGAATTTGTTTGCTCTTGCTTCTCTAGTTCTTTTAATTGTGATGTTAGGGTGTCGATTTTAGATCTTTCCTGCTTTCTCCTATGGGCATTTAGTGCTATGAATTTCCCTCTACACACTGCTTTAAATGTGTCCCAGAGATTCTGGTATGTTGTGCCTTTGTTCTCATTGGTTTCATAGAACTTACTTATTGCTGCCTTTATTTTGTTATTTACCCAGTAGTCATTCAGGAGCAGGTTATTTAGTTTCCATGTAGTTGTGCGGTTTTGAGTTTTCTTTTCTTTCCTTTCCCTTTCCTTTCCTTTCCTTTCCTTTCCTTTCCTTTCCTTTCCTTTCCCCTTTCCTTTTTCCTTTCCTTTCTCCTTTCCTTTTTTTTTTTTCCGAGTCTCACTCTGTCACCCAGGCTGGAGTGCAGTGGCGCGATCTCAGCTCACTGCAAGCTCTGCCTCCTGGGTTCACGCCATTCTCCTGCCTCAGTCTCCCAAGCATCTGGGACTACAGGCACCTGCCACCATGCCCAGCTAATTTCTTTTTGTATTTTTAGTAGAGACAGGGTTTCACTGTGTTAGCCAGGATGCTCTCGATCTCCTGACCTCGTGATCTGCCCGCCTCGGCCTCCCAAAATGCTGGGATTACAGGTGTGAGCCACTGCGTCCGGCTGAGTGAGTTTCTTAATCCTGAGTTCTAATTTGATTGCACTGTGGTCTGAGAGACCATTTGTTATGATTTTCATTCTTCTGCATTTGCTGAGGAGTGTTTTACTTCCAATTATGTGGTCAATTTTAGAATAAGTGCTGTGTAGTACTGAGGAGGATGTATATTCTGTTGATTTGGGGTGTAGAGTTCTGTAGATGTCTGTTAGGTCTGCTTGGTCCAGAGCTGAGTTCAAGTCCTGAATATCCTTGTTAATTTTCTGTCTCGTTGATTTGTCTAATATTGACAATGGGGCGTTAAAGTCTCCCACTATTACCATGTGGGAATCTAAGTCTCTTTGTAGGTCTCTAAGAACTTGCTTTATGAATCTGGGTGCTCTTGTATTGGGTGCATATATATTTAGGATAGTTAGCTCTTCTTGTTGCATTGATCCCTTTACCATTATGTAATGCTCTTCTTTGTCTTTTTTGATCTTTGTTGGTTTAAAGTCTGTTTTATCAGAGACTAGGATTTCAACTCCTGTTTTTTTGTTGTTGTTGTTTTTTGTTGTTGTTGTTGTTGTTGTTGTTGTTTTGCTTTCCGTTTGCTTGGTAAATCTTCCTCCATCCCTTTATTTTGAGCCTATGTGTGTCTTTGCACATGAGATGGGTCTCCTGAATACATCACACCAATGGGTCTTGACTCTTTATCCAGTTTGCCAGTCTGTGCATTTTAATTGGGGCATTTAGCTCATTTACATTTAAGGTTACTGTTGTTAGGTGTGAATTTGATCCTGTCATTATGATGCTAGCTAGTTATTTTGCCCATTAGTTGATGTAGTTTCTTCATAGTGTTGATGGTCTTTACATTTTATTATTATTATTATTATTATTATTATTATTATTTTTGCAGTGGCTGATACTGGTTTTTCTTTGCCATATTTACTGCTTCCTTCAGGAGCTCTTGTAAGGCAGGCCTGGTGGTGACAAAATCCCTCAGCATTTGCGTGTCTGTAAAGAATTTTATTTTTCCTTTACTTATGATGCTTAGTTTGGCTGGATATGAAATTCTGGGTTGAAAATTCTTTTCTTTAAAAATGTTGAATGTTGGCCCCCACTCTCTTCTGGCTTGTAGGGTTTCTGCTGAGAGATCTGCTGTTAGTCTGATGGGCTTCCCTTTATGGGTAACCTGACCTTTGTCTCTGGCTGCCCTTAATATTTTTTCCTTCATTTCAACCTTGGTGAATCTGACTTTTATGTGTTTTGGGGTTGCTCTTCTTTTTTTTTTTTTTTTTTTTGAGATGGAGTCTCGCTGTGTCACCCAGGCTGCAGTTCAGTGGCACGATCTCAGCTCACTGCAAGCTCCACCTCCCGGGTTCATGCCATTCTCCTGCCTCAGCCTCTCTGAGTAGCTGGGACTGCAGGCGCCCGCCACCATGCCCGGCTAATTTTTTGTGTTTTTAGTAGAGACGGGGTTTCACCGTGGTTTCGATCTCCTGACCTCATGATCCGCCCGCCTCGGCCTCCCAAAGTGGGGGTTGCTCTTCTTGAGGAGTATCTTTGTGGTGTTCTCTGTATTTCTTGAATTTGAATGTTGGCCTGTCTTGCTAGGTTGGAGAAGTGCTCCTGGATAATATCCTGCAGAGTGTTTTCCAGCTTAGTTCCATTCTCCCTGTCACTTTCAGGTACACCAATCAAACGTAGGTTTGGTCTTGTCACATAGTCCCATATTTCTTGTCTTCACACTTTATTTCATTAAGTTGATCTTCAGTCTCTGATATCCTTTCTTCCACTTGGTCGATTCAGCTGTTGATACTTGTGTATGCTTCTCGAATTTCTCATGCTGTGTTTTTCAGCTCCATCAGGTCATTTATGTTCATCTCTAAACTGGTTATTCTAATTAGCAATTCCTCTAACCTTTTATCAAGGTTCTTAGCTTCCTTGCATTGGGTTAGAACATGCTCCTTTAGCTTGGAGAAGTTTGTCATTACCCACCTTCTGAAGCCTACTTCTGTCAATTCGTCAAACTCATTCTCCATCCAGTTTTGTTGCTGGTGAGAGTTGTGATCCTTTGGAGGAGAAGAGGCATTCTGGTTTTTGGAATTTTCAGCCTTTTTGCACTGGCTTTTCCTCATCTTCGTGGATTTATCTACCTTTGGTCTTTGCTGTTGGTGAACTTCAGATGGAGTTTTTGCGTGGTCATTCTTTTTGTTGATGTTGATGCTTTTGCTTTCTGTTTGTTAGTTTTCCTTCTAACAGTCAGGCCTCTCTGCTGCAGGTCTGCTGGAGTTTACTGGGGGTCCACTCCAGACCCTATTTGCCTGGGTATCACCAATGAAGGCTGCAGAACAGCAAAGTTTGCTGCCTTCTCCTACCTCTGGAAGTTTCGTCCCAGAGGGGCACCCGCCAGATGCCAGCCAGGGCTCTCCTGTGTGAGGTGTCTGTTGACCCCTGCTGGGAGGTGTCTCCCCGCCAGGAGGCACAGGGGTCAGGGACCCACTTGTGGAGGCAGTCTGTCCCTTAGCAGAGCTCAAGGGCTGTCCTGGGAGGTCTGCTGCTCTATTCAGAGCTGGCAGGCAGGAACGTTTAAGTCTGCTGAAGCTGCGCCCACAGCTGCCCCTTCCCCCAGGTGCTCTGTTCCAGGGAGATGGGAGTTTTATCTATAAGCCCCTGACTGGGGCTGCTGCCTTTCTTTCAGAGATGCCCTGCCCAGAGAGGAGGAATCTAGAGAGGCAGTCTGGGCTTCGCCCAGTCGGAAATTCCCAGCGGCTTTGTTTACACTGTGAGGGGAAAACCACCTACTCAAGCCTCAGTAATGGTGGACGCCCTTCTCCTCACAAAGTTTGAGTATCCCAGGTCGACTTCAGGCTGCTGCGCTGGCAGTCAGAATTTCAGACCAGTGGATCTTAGCTTGCTGGACTCCTTGGGGGTGGGATCCACTGAGCTAGACCACTTGCCTCCCTGGCTTCAGCCCCCTTTCCAGAGGAGTGAAGGGTTCTGTCTTGCTGGCATTCCAGGCGCCATTGGAGTATGAAAAGAAAACTCCTGCAACTATCTCGGTGTCTGCCCAAATGGCCACTCAGTTTTGTGCTTGAAACCCAGGGCCCTGGTGGCATAGGCACCCAAGGGAATCTCCTGGTCTGTGGGTTTCGAAGACTGTGGGAAAAGCCTAGTGTCTGGGCCGGAACAGTCCTCATGGCTTCCCTTGGCTAGGGGAGGGAGTTCCCCAACCCGTTGTGCTTCCCAAGTAAGGCGACACCCCACCCTGCTGCTGCTCACCCTCTGTGGGCTGCAGCCACTGTCTAACCAGTCTCAATGAGATGAACTGGGTACCTTAGTTGGAAATGCAGAAATCACCTGCCTTCTGCGTTGGTTTTGCTGGGAGCTGCGGACTGAAGCTGTTCTATTTGGCCATCTTGCCCGGGAATCCCTCATGTACTTGTTATTACATGACCATAAATTTTTTATTTCTCTATGACAGTGGGTCTCAACTAGGAGTGATTTTACCTCTCAGGGAACATGGGAAATGTCTGAAGACATTTTTGATTGTAATGACTAGGAAAGAAATGCTACTGGTGTCTAGTAAATAAAAGACAGAGGTGCTGTGGAATATCCTAGAATGCACAAGACAGTCCTCCACAACAAAGAATTGTTTCAAAATGTCAGTGCTAAGGTTGAGAAACTGCACTAGGATTAATACCCAGGAGTGTGATTATTGGGTTGTATGTAAGTATATGTTTAATTTTATAGGAAACGGCCAGAGTGTTTTCCAGAGTGGTTATAACATTTTGCATTTCCAATAACAATGTATGAGAAATCAAGTTCCTCCACATCCTCATCAGCATTTATACTGTCAGTATTTTTTATTTTTTTATTTTTTTGAGATGGAATCTCACTCTGTCACCCAGGCTGGAGTGCAGTAGCACGATCTCAGCTCAGTAGCATGATCTCGGTTCACTGTGACCTCTGCCTCCCGGGTTCAAGTGATTCTCCTGCCTCAGCTTCCCGAGTAGCTGGGACTATAGGTGCGTACTACCACGCCTGGCTAATTTTTATATTTTTAGTAGAGATGGGGTTTCACCATATTGGTCAGGCTGGTCTTGAACTCCTGACCTTGTGATCTGCCCACCTTGGCCTCCCAAAGCGCTGGGATTACAGGTGTGAGGTATCACGCCTGTCCACTGTCAGATTTTTTTTTTTTTAATTTAGCCTTCCTGATTGGTATATAGGGGTTATCTCATTATTGCTTTAATTTGCATTTCTCTACTACTGACAATGAACATTTTTAATATGCCCATTTACTATCTATATGTTTTCTATTAAAATTGTTTTGCTCATTTTCTAATTGCATTTTTTTTACTGTTGAATTTAGAGAATCTTTATATATTCTGGATACCAATTCTTTATTAGATTTCAGACTTGCAAATTTTTACATTGTACAAAACCAAGTTTTCTTATTCTATTTATTGTTACTATTGTAATTTGTTTTGATGCTCAAAATACAGATTTAGTGGCCAGTCGCAGCCCCTTCAAGCTGGCTCTATATCCTTTTCATACGTCCCTGTCATCTTTTGATCATGTCTTTGCTTTCTGGCACAAGATATTTCAGACTCATCTTATACTTTTCCTTCTCCAGCTCTGGAATCAACCACTTCTCCAAGAAGCCTGTTCTTCCAGTGGAATGTGCTATTTAGAGGTTAGGATTTAAACACTAGGCATATGTGTTGCTCCCAGCCGTACACTTATTTACATTAATATTTATTTTTCTATCTGTATATATTAAAAACCGTATGTTCTTCTAATTTTTATTTTACTTTTTTCTTTGTTTTCATAACTTTCATATCTAATAGTGAGTAACCTCACTTCCAGTATGCTTTATATAACGAATTCTCTCATCTCTTGCCACCCTCTCCCCAGCAAGGATGACCCTAACTCTCCACTTGGATTCAAACACTTTATTCAGTCTGTCTCCTTGGGTGGATGCTCTTTTCACCCTGCTTGGGCTTTAGCACTCCATGCTAGACCACTCCTCAACATGTATACCACCCCTCCCTACTTGGTCTCTGACTTCCCCGTGTCAGAATGCTCATCACCCTCAACATACGGACACTGTCCCCACCCCACTTAGGTTCTGACCCACCCCACTTAGGTTCTGACTCCCCATGCTGAAGTACCCCCTCACATGGATTTCTTCCTCATACTACATAGGCTCATGACACCTCACATTGGTCTCCCTCTACTTGGATGCCCTCCTCTTGTTTAGGGTTTGACTCAAGATGCCAGGCTACATCATTTAGACAGCCTCCTCACTCAGGTTCTGACATTCAAGGTCAGACTGACTCCTGTCACCTTGCTTGAGTAGTGACTCATCACACTGCCCTTACCCTGTATGACACCCTTCTCATCCTGCAGGAAATCTGGCTTCCCGACCTAGGCTATCTCTCTGTGTAGGTATTTTCCTTCTCTACTGCAGCTCTGCCACTCCATGTAAGGCCACCCCAGTGTGGAGACACCCACCTCATTCTGCTTGGGCTCTAACTCCACATGTCTGGTGGGCCTCCCTCTTCATGGAAGCCCTCCATATCCTGATTTGGTGCTTTTATTGCACACTAGGCCACACCTCTGCAGAGATTGTCTTCTTGCGCTGCTTGAATTCTAATACTCTGTGCTAGGACAGTTCTTTACATGGGCACCTTCCGTACCCTAATGAGATTCTGATACCTTGCTCTGGCCCATTGTCACTCTATTTGCTACAGATTCCTGCCTTGTTGTGCCTACCTAATGGTTTTAAGATTGTATTGTTTGGGATGAGAAAGATAAAAGAAAGGGAGAATAGAAGCACAGGAGAGGGGAAAGAGAATAGGAAGCTTATTTTTTATTACTTTATGATTAATATATCTTTTCTGTCCTTTTTCTTTCAACCTATCTGTGACCTCACAGTAAAGTGCATCACTTGTCAATGTCATGTGGTTGAATGTTACTCATTTTCAATCTTGTCTGTTAATCTTTAACTGAGATATTTAGTTCATTTACATTTAATATAATTGTTGAGCTAGTTGATTTTGCTATCCTTTATTATTTTAGATTAATTAATTATTTTTATTCCATGTTATTTTCTCTATTGGCTTTACTTTTTTTTCTTTTTATGGTTATTCTAGAAATTATAATATACTTCCTTGACTTTACAGTTTACCTTAAATTAGTACTTTTTTCACTTTATGAGCAGCAAAGTATCTTATAACAGTTGAACTCTATTTACTCACTCCTCCTATTTGTGCTTTTGTTGTCATATATTTCTGTTCTACATGTTCTAAATCCCATAGGACGTTATTATTGTTGCTTTGAACAAACAACATTCTTTTCCATATATATGTATATAGGAAATATAAAGCAACGTAAAATATGTATATATACACAAGGGTGTATGTATGTATATGTACATGTATATATTTACATACACACACACATCCTTTAAGTGTTCTACATTCTTTCTAGCAGTTCTGTGCTATGTTGGATCATTTTCCTTCAGTCTAAAAAATTTCCTTTAGTATTTCCTGAAGTCTTCTGGGGATTATCTTAGTTTTTATTTGTTTGGTTTAAAAAAATGTATTTCAGTTGGTTATAGAATTATAGGTTTTTATTTCAGCACTTTAAAGAGCTACTATCTTTGTTGAAAGGCCAAGTGTCATTCTTATTTTTGTACCTTTGATTTTCAGCAGTTTGGCTTTGATGCCCAAAGAGTTTCAGTATTCCTTTCTGTTTACTGAGCTTCTTAACCCAGTAGATTAAGTCTTCTACCTGTTTTGGAAAATTCTTACCCATTAACTCATAAATATTGTTTCTGCACTCTTCCCTCTTCTCCTAGGAGTAAGATTACACATGTATTGGATTATATGACTGTGCCCCGTGAGTCTCTTATGCTGTCATCTGTTCATTCTTTTTATGTTTGGTAGTTTTCTGTAGACTTTTTGAATTTACAAATTAGTTTTACACAGCGTCTATTTGCTTCTACTACAGTTGAATCAGATTTTAGATAATGTATTTTTTATTCTGAAATACTCATTTTTTTAATAGATTGTAGTTTTCTGTTGAGATTTTTCATATTTTATCTATTTCCCTTTATCTTTTGCTCTCAACATATTAATAACCATTTCGAAGTCTTTTTGTGCTAACTAGTAGCTAAATCCCCTGTAACTCAGTTTTTCATGTCTATTTTTTCCTCTCAATTTTTGGTCATTTTTTCCTGCTTCATATGTTGCATAATGTTTTGTGTGTTGGATATTGTAAATAAGAGGATAATAGAGATTGAGGATATTTGCACCTAGAGGGACTAGAAAAACAAGAGCAAGCCAACCCCAAAGCTAACAGAAGAAAATAAATAACCAAAATTAGAGCTGAACTGTATGAAATTGAGATGCGAAAATCCATACAAAAGATTAACTAAACCAAAAGTTGATTCTTCCAAAGAATAAACAAGATGACAGACCACTAACTAAATTGTTAAAGAAAAAAGAAGACAAAATAAGTACAATCAGAAATGACAAAGGTGACATTATCACTGACTTCACAGAAACACACACACACACACACACACACACACACACACACACACTCAGAGACTATTATAAACACCTATTCACACACAAACTAGGAAACCTAGAAGAAATGGATAAATTCCTGGAAATATACAATCTCCCAAGATTGAGCCAGGAAGAAATGGAAATCACGAACAGACCAATAATGAGTTCTAAATTGAGTCAGTAATAAAAAACTTCTTCACGACAAAAGAAACCATCAGCATAGTAAATGAACAACCTACAGAATGGGACAAAATATTTGCAAACTGTGCATCCAACAAAGGTCTAATATCCAGAATCTGAAAGGAACTTAAGCAGTTCAACAAGCAAAGAACAACCCTATTTAAAAAATGGGCAAAGGACATGAACAGACACTTCTCAAAAGAAGACATACTTGCAGCCAACAAATATATGAAAAAATGTTCCACATCACTAATCATTCAAGAAGTGCAAATTAAAACCAAATGAGATACCATCTCATGTTAGTCAGAATGACTATTAATAAAAAGTAAAAAAAATAACAGATGTTGGTGAGATTGCAGAACAAAGGGAAGGCTTGTATGCTGTTGGTGGGAAGATAACATAGTTCAGCCACTGGGGAAAACTGTGGAGATTCCTTAAAGAGCTTAAAACAGAACTACCATTCAACTCAGCAGTCCCGTTACTGGGTATATACCCAAAACAAAATAAATCATTCTACCGAAAAAACACATATAATCAATATTCATCATATTATTGCTATTCACAATAGCAAAGACATGGAATACAAAAAATAATTTTTGCTTTAAGCCTGACAGGTCTTTGGTTTTTCAACAATTAAATATTGTAAGAACTCAGTTCAGGCTTTCAGGTGTTTGAACTCAGCTCTTTAGACTCTTTGCCCTCACAGCTTTAGAATATGGTAAATGTTGTAAGGGGAACACCAGTCATGCATTTGTTGCAGTTACACTTTCTCAAGGGAAATTCATTTCATTAGTACTCTTGCAAATAATTTTACTGTTTTTCTGACTCAGCCCCTTTATTGGGGTTGGCCCTTCTGACTTTTGACTGAGAGCCTAGTGAGTCTTTAATTCCTTACCTTTAAAAGTTCCCTCCCTCAAGCATTAGTTATTAAGCCCCCTGCCTTAAGCAGGTACAACATTTGGCAGATGTTTTAAGGAGGAGAGCTGATGTGTGTTTGTCCCAGGCCTTTCCATCTAGTGGGACTTGCCATGAGTATGAGTGAGATTTCAGTCTATTACTCTGACTCAGCCCCCAGCCTCCCATACCACCCCAACACTCAGGAAATGTCTTGTGGGGGAAATCAGGTGGGTATTCTGCTAGATTCCATCATGTCACACCATCGTGACAGCCTTCATGTTCATCAAAAGCTTGGTGATTTCTCTTTGTCAGTAGATTATGACTACCTACACCAAGCCCTTGCGTAGAGTCACCAAATATCTCTCTCTTGCATAGTAGTTGGTAATATTTCCTCATTGCTTCTATAGCTCTAAGACTTTTTTTAAAAAAAATATGATTTTTATAATTCATTCATTTTGTTTGTTTGTTAAAGTAGGAGTGATGGTATATGGCTACCTACTGCATCATATCTATCCTACTACATCCTACTTGGAAATGGAAGACCCATTTAGATTACCCTTAACTTCTCTCTATAATATATCAATAGTATTCTATGTAAAGGTTTTTCATCTTTTATTATACTTTATTAGGTATTTGATATTTTTGGTACTATTTTTATGACATACTTTTTATATTTTAATTTTATAACTTATTTTTTTTTAATTTTAATATTATTATATTTTAAGTTTTAGGGTACATGTGCACAATGTGCAGGTTTGTTACATATGTATACACGTGCCATGTTGGTGTGCTGTACCCATTAACTCGTCATTTAGCATTAGGTATATCTCCTAATGCTATCCCTCCCCACTCCCCCCACCCCACAACAGTCCCCGGAGTGTGATGTTCCCCTTCCTGTGTCCCATGTGTTCTCATTGTTAAATTCTCACCTATGAGTGAGAACATCCGGTGTTTAGTTTTTTGTCCTTGCGATAGTTTGCTGAGAATGATGGTTTCCAGTTTCATCCACGTCCCTAGGACATGAACTCATCATTTTTTATGGCTGCATAGTATTCCATGGTATATATGTGCCACATTTAATTAATCCAGTCTGTCGTTGTTGGACATTTGGGTTGGTTCCAAGTCTTTGCTGTTGTGAGTAGTGCCACAATAAACATACGTGTGCATGTGTCTTTATAGCAGCATGATTTATAATCCTTTGGGTATATACCCAGTAATGGGATGGCTGGGTCAAATGGTATTTCTAGTTCTAGATCCCTGAGGAATCACCACACTGAATTCCACAATGGTTGAATGAGTTTACAGTCCCACCAACAGTGTAAAAGTGTTCCTATTTCTCCACATCCTCTCCAGCACCTGTTGTTTCCTGACTTTTTAATGATTGCCATTCTAACTGGTGTGAGATGGTATCTCATTGTGGTTTTGATTTGCATTTCTCTGATGGCGTGACTTCCAACTATACTACAAGGCTACAGTAACCAAAACAGCATGGTACTGGTACCAAAACAGAGATATAGATCAATGGAACAGAACAGAGCCCTCAGAAATAATGCCGCATATCTACAACCATCTGATCTTTGACAAACCTGACAAAAACAAGCAATGAGGACAGGATTCCCTATTTAATAAATGGTGCTGGGAAAACTGGCTAGCCATATGTAGAAAGCTGAAAGTGAATCCCTTCCTTACACCTTATACAAAAATTAATTCAAGATGGATTAAAGACTTACATGTTAGACCTAAAACCATAAAAACCCTAGAAGAAAACCTAGGCAATACCATTCAGGACATAGGCATGGGCAAGGACTTCATGTCTAAAACACCAAAAGCAATGGCAACAAAAGCCAAAATTGACAAATGGGATCTAACTAAACTAAAGAGCTTCTGCACATCAAAAGAAACTACCATCAGAGTGAGCAGGCAACTTACAAAATGGGAGAAAATTTTTGCAACCTACTCATCTGACAAAGGGCTAATATCCAGAATCTACAATGAACTCAAACAAATTTACAAGAAAAAAACAAACAACCCCATCAAAAAGTGGGCAAAGGATATGAACAGACACTTCTCAAAAGAAGACATTTATGCAGCCAAAAAACACATGAAAAAATGCTCATCATCACTGGCCATCAGAGAATATAACTTCCATGATAAAGAAAAATCTAATGGACTTTTAAAAATTTGATCTTGTGTCTTGCAACTTTTCTAAAAAATTACTTACATCCTAGTAAGTTACATGTAGATTCTTTTGGATTTTTCTATGTACACAATTATCAAATATGAAAAGTAACTATTATTTCTTCCTTTCTTATCCATACCTCTTCTTTTTTCCTGCCTTACTGCTAATACCATTTAACACCTTTACTAAAATATTGAATAGAAGTGGTGAGAGTTGGCATCCTTATTTTGTTCCTAATCTCACAGGCAATATTCTCAACATTCTACTGTAAAACAATGATTGGTTTAGGGTTTTTTGTAGTTTCTCTTTGCTATGAGTTTTTGTCACGCATAGTTACTGAGTTTTATTAAATGCTGTCTCTGCCTATATTGATATGGTCATGTGTGTTTCTCCTTTATTCTGTTGAGGTGGTTAATCACTTTTTTTTTTTTATGTTAACTCACCTTGCATTCCTGGGGTAAACTATCATGGTAGAGATTCAACTACACACAAATGTATGTGTGTGTAAAATGAGAGCAAGCACACAGCATACGCACACATGCATTACATTTTGTTGTCTAACATTTTGTTTAGGATTTTTGTATTTATGTTCATAAGAGAAATTGACCTTTTTTTCTTTTCTCATAATTGTCCTTTTCAATTAGTGAATGGTAGGAGTATGGTAGAGACTCAAAAGTTCTACTTTTGTGATGTATTCTAGATATTACTCTAATACAATACAACATTATTCTCTTTTCTTGAAACTTTATTTTCAAGTGATTTTTTGAAAGTTTTATTCTTTTTTTTTTTTTTTCTTATAGAGACAAGGTCTTGCTCTGTTACCCAGGCTCTGGAGTACAGTGGTGCAGTCATAGCTCACTGCTGCCTCGAACTCTTGGTCTCAAGCAATCCTCCTGCCTCAGCCTCCTCAGTTGCTGGGTCTATAGGCGCATGCCACTGTGCCTATTTTTTTTATGTTTTATAGAGACCGTCTTGCCACATTGCCCAGGGTGGCCTCTAACTCCTTGGCTCAAGTGATCCTCCTGCCTCAGCCTCCCAAAGAACTGGGATCACAGGTGTGAGCCACTGTGCCAGGCCTTATTTTCAAGTAATTTTAAAGTTACAGAAAAGATACACATATAATAGAGTTCCTTATACCTCTCTCCTAGCTTCTCCTGTTGTTAACATCTTTTTTTTTTCGTTTTATTTTTATTTTTTTGGAGACAGAGTTTCGCTCTTGTCGCCCAAGTTGGAGTGCAATGGCACAATCTCGGTTCATTGCAACCCCTGCCCCCTGGGTTCAAGCGATTCTCCTGCCTCAGCCTCCTGAGTAGCTGGGATTACAGGCATGCACCACCACACCTGGCTAATTTTTGTATTATTAGTAGAGATGGGGTTTCACCATGTTGGCCAGGCTGGTCTCGAACTTTTGACCTCAGGTGATCCACCCACCTCGGCCTCCCAAAATACTGGGATTACAGGCGTGAGCTACCGCACCTGACCTATTTTTTATTTTTAAACTTTTAGGTTCAGGGGGTACATGTTCCAGTTTGTTCTGTAGGTAAACTTGTGTCGTGGGGGTTTGTTTACAGATTATGTCGTCACCCAGGTACTAAGCCTGGTACCCGGTAGTTTTTTTTTTTTGTTTGTCTCCCCTGTCACTTCACCCTCAAGTAGGCCCCAGTGTCTGTTGTTCCCCTCTTTGTGTCCATGAGTTCTCATCATTTAGCTCCCACTTATAGATGTGAGGATGCAGTATTTGGTTTTCGTTCCTGCATTAGTTTGCTAAGGATAATGACCTCCAGCTCCATCCATGTTCTGCAAAAGACATGATCTTGTTCTTTTATATGGCTGCATAGTATTCTATGGTGTAAGTATACCACATTTTCTTTATCCAGTCTGTCATTTATGGGGCATTTAGGTTGATTCATGTCTTTGTTATTGTGAATAGTACTATAATGGACATTTGTGTGCATGTGTCTTTATGGTAGAATGATACATATTTCTTTGGTTATGTACACAGCAATGGATTGCTGGGTCAAATGGTTCTGGTTTTAGCTCTCTGAGGAATTGCCACACTGCTTTCTACAATGGTTGAACTAATTTACACTCCCACAAACAGTGTATAACCACTCCCTTTTCTCTGCAACCTTGACAGCATCTGTTATATTTTGACTTTTTTATAACAGCCATTCTGATTGATGTGAAATGGTATCTCATTGTTGTTTTGATTTGCATTTATGTAATCAGTGATACTGAGCTTTTTTCATATGCGTGGTGGCCGCATATATATCTTCTTTTAAAAAGTATCTGCCATGTCCTTTGCCCACTAAGTTCCTTGTAAATGCTGGATACTAGACCTTTATCAGATGCATAGTTTGCAAATATTTTCTTCCATTCTATAGGTTGTCTGTTTACTCTATTGATAATTTTTCTTTTGCTGTGCAGAAGCTCTTATGTTTAATTAGATCCCACTTGTCAGTTTTTGCTTTCGTTGCAATTGCTTTTGGTGTCTTCATCATGAAATTGCCCGTTCCTGTGTCTGGAATGGTATTGTCTAGGTTGCATATGTGGTATCCACATCATCACTGGTGATGTTAACTGATCACTTGGATAAGGCAGTGCTTGCTAGGTGTCTCCAGGATGGAAATAAGTTACTATTTCTTCCTTCTTATATTCTGTTTTTTGAAATCCAGTCACTCAGTTCAGTGCATACACAAAGGAGGAGGGGAAGATTAAGCTTAACCTTCTTTGATGGGAGGTATTCACATCTGTTATCTGGACTTCTTCTTAAAGCAAAATTTACTGCTTCTTTCCAATTATTTATGTATTCAATTATTTACTTGCTCCACTCTGTTTTAATATTAATTCCCTATGATCTCAAGATATAACTACAACCTTAAAAACTCCTGGTTCTTCCAGAACTCCTTGACAGAATGCTCTGTTTCTTGTTTATCTTTGTACACTGTGTGTATTTAGCACAGTCCCCTAATTTATAGTGGACATCCAGTAATTTAAAAAAAATGTATTTTCAATTCAGCTGAAAAATAGCATTTCCTCAACTAAATTATATAATTTAACATTCTAAATTGAAAGTAGGTTTTAAGATAAAAGTAAACGTGTGATAACATTGTATCAAACAAAGTAAAGGGTACTGCTGAAATTTTACCTTAATAATGTTTGACATTGATGTGTCCACAATATATTCCTATAGCTACTTAAATATTCCTTGAAACCACTTTTGGAAAGAGATTTCAGTCTCTAATAGACCAAGGATATAACCTGCTGTATTCCTTCTCTTTTTTGGTCAGATTACCAGAGAAGATGAAGACTCCACTTTCTGCCTTCTCTGAAAAATTGTCATCTGATGCAGTCACTCAGATAACAACAGAAAGTCCAGAAAAGACCCTATTTTCATCTGAGATTTTTATTAATGCTGAAGATGGTGGACATGAAATTATAGAGCCTGGTAACCAGAAGCTATGCAAAGCTCCTGTCAAGTTTGCCTCATCATCTTCAGTCCAACAGGTTACTTTTTCTCGTGGCACAGATGGTAAGAGAATGTGATTGCATTTTAGATTGTTAGACCAGCTCTTTTGTGTAGTTATCTTAGAAATTTGTGGTTGTGTCTTTCTAGTCAGAAAACCTAATTTTAATTTAAGAATTAGGGTCCATATGATTATATCTGTCTTTTATTTGCATAGCTGTCAAGGGAATATGATTTATTATATTTTATCTTAATTTCTAGCAGAGTTAACATGTAGAACTCATGCCATTTGTGGTTAAAACTTATTTTTGTCTCATCGTATTTGAAATAAAAATGCAAGTAGTTCATAACAACTTGAAAGTAATTGAGGTCTGCTTTTAAAAGGGCAGATAAATTATCTTGTATTATAGTAATGTTATTACTATATAGTGTGTATATAGAGAGAGTATGTATATACTAAATACTATAACAAATAGATGCATAAACATGTGACAGTGCAAACACAATAGCAGTTTATCTCTTACTTATAAAGCAATCGCCAGAGACCCAGGTTGTCTTCTTGCTCTGTTTTCTTTAAAATACATAACCCAAGGTTATGTTGGATTTACCTTCATGGTCAACTGGAAGGAACAAAAAGCATGGAGGAGCACATATAGGAGATGTTTACAGGTCAGGTCTGGAAGTAACCCAAATCACTTTCCGCTGGCCAGGAATGTGGTTTAGCTGTGTTTTCCAAAATGAAGAAGAAATGGATTTTGGTGAATAGGTAGCAGTCTGTACCATAAGGTGAACATTTAGAGTGTTTTATATGCTATAGTTTCAGTGATATTTTGATAGTACCATATAACATTTAGAATTAGAGCAAATTGTAAATTATTTTCTTTTTTGGGTAAGTAGCAGGAAAATTAACAATTAAGTTTCCATTCTTCCCCAAATGAAGATGGAGACTTTACTTATTTTTAAAATATTTACTATTTTGGACAAATCTATTCAAAGTACATCTTAAGTTTCTCTACTTATACAAAAAACTTGTCCATCTACACATATAGATGGAATATACCTAAATGTAAAGAAAATTGTTTGGTTCAGCATTTAAATTGCATTGAATTTAAGTAAGTGCATTTATATACTAAGATGATTATAATTCTTGAACATTTTTCTTGTGAAATTAAAGCATACCAAAAATATATATATAGTTTAATAAATTATCACAAAGAACACCTTTATGTGTTGGTTACCTGTTGTTACAGTGATACAGTATAACAAACAACCTAAAAAATCTCCATGATTTATAACAGCAGACATTTGATTTTCTTACTCACAGGCTTATGGGTCAATTGAACTTTGGTTGGGCTGGCTGTAAGCTGCAGAAATGGTTTGGGTCTGTTCCAGATACTTCTTTCTGAGACTCAGGCTAATGGGTCAATAGCTATCCTAGAGTGTGGTGTTCTCATGGTGGTGGCAGAAACACGAGAGGAAACAACTATAAAAGCAGCGTGTGGTGGCTCACGCCTGTAATCCCTGCACTTTGGGAGGCCGAGGTGGGCAGATCACAAGGTCGGGAGATCGAGACCATCCTGGCTAACACAATGTCTCTACGAAAACCCGTCTCTACTAAAAATACAAAAAAAAAAAATAGCCGGGCACTGTGGCGGGCACCTGTAGTCCCAGCTACTTGGGAGGCTGAGGCAGGAGAATGGCATGAACCTAGGAGGCAGAGCTTGCAGTGAGCCGAGATCATGCCACTGCACTCCAGCCTGGGCGACACAGCGAGACTCCGTTTCAAAAAAAAAGCATATTTTAAACTTCTACTGTCATCAAATGGATCAATTTATAGAGGCCATGATTTATGGTTCATATAAACTTTTTATCAAAGAATCGATATTATTTGGTTTAGTAATAAGTGTTGTTTTCAACACTGTGGGTCAAAAGTAAAATTTTATGAGGTTTTTTTTTTTTTTTTTTTTTTTTGTACAAAACATTTTAAGGTACAAAGAATCGTATGTTAACTACATGACTACTTACCCATTAGTCTGAATTAACAAGTTCCTCTACCCCTCTCCAGTGCTTTTTTCCTTTCCCAGAAGCAGCCATTATTTGCTATGTATTCACTTCTTCCCCTAGACAGGCAGTCCAGTGTAACCTTAAGACTACTGCATCCAAAACAAAGTTTTGGAGAACTTCAAAAAGTTCTTTATTTGTCTCAGGTCCATCCCCATGTGATAGTCATTTCTGCTCTGGGTCCATTGTCATTTTGTCCAATCGTTGCTGTTAATTTTCTCCAACCCTGTGAACTGCATGGCATATTCAGCCATTGCTATCAAGCTTAATATATACCGATGGAGAAAGAAAATTAATAAATAAGTATTCTAACAATAACTATGGGAACGACCAAATAGAATTGGAGGCTACAGCTTTTTTTTTTCTTTTTTCTTTTTGCCTGATAGAGTGGTACAAATATTCCTAAGTTGTCTCAGACTAAGGTTGAGGTCCATTTTTTTTTTTTTTTTGAGATGGAGTCTCGCTCTATCTCCAGGTTGGAGTGCAGTGGCATGATCTTGGCTCACTGCAACCTGCACCTTTTGGGTTCAAGGATTCTCCTGCCTCAGCCTCCCAAGTAGCTGGGACTACAGGCGCGCACCACCACGCCCAGCTAATTTTTGTATTTTTAGTAGAGATGGAGTTTCACCATGTTGGCCAGGATGATCTTGATCTCTTCACCTCGTGATCCGCCCACCTCGGGCTCCCAAAGTGGTGGGATTACAGGCGTGAGCCACTGTGCCTGGCCAAGGTCATTTTTAATTAATTTCTTGACTGGACTTTCTTTAGAGGTCACTTTGCCATGCCCAGTGATAGAAATTAATACCTCTAGGTGTTAATCATACTCCTTTTTAAAAGTAACCTTATTTCTTCTGGATAATTCAGGTCAATCACAGATTTAGTCAGCAATCTGTAAGCTGCTGTATGTTTTGCTTTCGTGATATAAAAAATGTTAAGTAGCTAGGTGGCTCCCGTCCCTGGTAGAATTGTCCCTTTCTTATTTCTAAGATCTTCCATCTAACAACACTCATAGTCACAAAGGTTGAAAGCAAAAACTTCTTAAAAAACTTCTTTGTTCCCAAATGCATGCGTTCTATGTGGTGCTCGGTATAGGCAAGTACCATCTATGGTTCAGAGCATATCCCAAATCCCATAAGAAAGCATTATAGACTCAGAAAGTGGTGTTCCCCAGCTTATGCCATAACACTTTTCAGTAAATAGCTCACTCACTTTATTTATTTATTAATTTTTTTGGGTTTAGCATAGTTGTGGTCCATAAGGCATGGATAAGGACAGTAAATCCCTTTAGGCATCAACTTTTTGTCTCATTTCCTTCATTTGGAAGTGAGTTTCTTCCTTAGAAGCAGGCTACTAACAATGTGGAATTCATTGCCAAAATGTCATCAGAATGATAGAGTTGCCAAGGATGGTGACACAGTTCTAAGTAATATAAAGATTATTGTTTCTGGCCAGGCGTGGTGGCTCACACCTGTAATCCCAGCCCTTTGGGAGGCTGAGGAGGGTGGATCACTTGGGGTCAGGAGTTTGAGACCAGCCTGGCCAACATGGTGAAACCTCATCTCTACTAAAAATACAAAAATTAACCGGGCATGGTGGCACGTGCCTGTAATCCCATCTACTCGGGAGACTGAGGCAGGAGAATTGCTTGCACCCGGAAGGTGGAGGTTGCAGTAAGCAGGGATCGTGCCAGTGCACTCCAGCCTGGGCGACGGAATGAGACTCCTTCCCTGCTCCCCACCAAAAAAAGAAAAGATTATTGTTTCCAGAGAAGGAGAGCTCATTCTACTCCAGGACAATCAGAATCAGTCTAGAGGATTTTGGGTTTTATTAACTAGAGATGAGCAACTAGGAGTCCATCTAGAAATGGTTACAGGATATAAGAGAAAACCGTGGTCTATAAGAATAAGGATAAATGGAAGGAGCTGGAGGCGTTTGGCCATGAGAAATGGTAGCTACATTGAAAATTCATAATCATATGAGCAATACAACCCTATGAAATGCTCAGAAATAACCTAAACAAAAATTTTAAATGACCTAATGCAGGAAACACTAATCCTTTTTGTAAAGATAGAAAATAATAATTGACTAAATTAAAAGAAAGGTATGATTCTAGAATGGAAGGCTGAATATTGTAAAAATATCATTTATTCCCACATAAATTTATACTCTAATTCTGCACAAAGTTCTAATGGAACTGTTGTTTTGAACTGCTTAATTTATCTTTACAAATTTATTTTTATTTTTAATTTTTCTGGGTATATAGTTGACATAGATATTTATGAGGTACATGAGCTATTTTGATATGGGCATACAGTGTATAATAATCCCGTCAAGGTAAATGGGATATCCATCACCTCAAGCATTTATCCATTCTTTGTGTTAACAATCCAGTTATATTATTTTGGTTATTTTATTTTATTTTTTATGTATTTATTTTTTTTGAGATGGAGTCTTGCTCTGTCACCCAGGCTGGAGTACAGTGGCATGATCTCAGCTCACTGCAACGTCTGCCTCCTTGGTTCAAGCAATTCTCTTGCCTCAGCCTTCTGAGTAGCTGGGATTACAGGCACCCGCCACCATGCCCGGCTAATTTTTGTATTTTTAGTAAAGATGGGGTTTCACCATGTTGGCCAGGCTGGTCTCGAACTCCTGATCTCAAGTGATCTGCCCGCCTCGGCCTCCCAAAGTGCTGGATTACAGATGTGCGCCACCATGCCTAGCTGTCTTTTGGTTATTTTAAAATGTACAATGAATTATTGACTGTAGACCCTGTTGTGCTATCAAATACTATGTCTTACTGATTGTATCTAACTATATTTTTATACCCATTAACAATCCTCACTTTCCCCACACTGCTCACTACCCTTCCCAGCCTCTGTTAGCCTTCTTTCTCTCTCATGTGTGTCCATGAATTCAGTTGTTTAAATTTTTAGATCCCACAAGTAAGTGAGAACATGTCAAGTTTGTTTCTGTGCCTGGCTTATTTCACTTTATATAATGACCTCCAATTTCATCCATGTTGCTGCAAATGACAGGATCTCATTATTTTTTATGGCTGAATAGTATTCCATTGTGTATATGTACTGCCTTTGTGTATATGTAATAGATTAATTTATCCATTAATCTATTGATGGACACTTAGGTTGCTTCTAAATTTTGGCTATTGTGAACAGTGCTGCAGTAAACATGGAGTGCAGAGTTATCTCTTTGACATACTGATTTACTTTATTTTGGTTATATACCTAGCAGTGGGATTGCTGGATCATATGTTAGCTCTAATTGTAGTTTTTTGAGGAATCTACAAACTAACTGTTCTCTGTAGTGGTTGTACTAATTTACATTCCCAGCAACAGTGTACAAGAGTTCCCTTTTCTGCACATTCTTGCCAACATTTGTTGTTGTATATCTTTTGAATAAAACCATTTTAACTGGGGTGAGATGGTATCTCATTGTAGTTTTGCTTTGCATTTCTCTGATGATCACTGATGTTGAGCACCTTTTCATATGCCTGTTTGCCATTTATATGTCTTCTTTTGAGAAATGTTTGTCCAGATCTTTTGCCCATTTTTAAATTGGATTATTAGTTTTTTTTCCTGTAGAGTTGTTTCAGTTCTTTATACATTATGGCTACTAATCACTTGTCAGATGGATAGTTTGCAAATGTTTCCTCCTATTCTGTGGTTTGTCTCTTCACTGTTGTTTCCTTTGCCATGTGAAAGCTTTTTAACATAATGTGATCCCATTTGTCCATTTTTGCTTTGGTTGCCTGTGTATGTGGGGTATTAGTCAAGAAATCTTCGCTAATCTTTAATGTCCTAGAGAGTTTTCCCAGTGTTTTCTTCTAGTAGTTTCATAGCTTGAGGTCTTACATTTAAGTCTTTAATCCATTTTGATTTGATTTCTGTATATGGTGAAAGATAGAGGTTTAGCTTTATTCTTCTGCATGTAGATAACCAGTTTTCCCAGCACCATTTGTTGAAGAGACTGTCTTTTTCCCAGTGTATGTTCTTGGCACCTTTGTCGAAAATGAGTTCACTGTAGGTGTGTGGATTTGTTTCTGGGTTCTCTGGTTCTGTTTCATTGGTTTATGTGCCTGTTTTTAAGCCAGTACCATGATGTTTTGGTTACTATAGTATTGTAGTATAATTTGAAGTTAGGTATTGTGATTCTTCCAGTTTCATTCTTTATGCTTAGGATAGCTTTGTCTATTCTGGGTCTTTTGTGGTTCCATATAAATTTTAGGATTTTTTCTATATCTGTGAAGAATGTTATTAGTATTTTGATAGGGATTGCCTTGAATACAGATTCAGTGGAATACCGATTGCTTTAGGTAGTATGGACATTTTAACAATATTGATTCTTCTAATTCGTGAACATGGAATATTTTTCCATTTTTTTGTTGTCCTCTTCAATTATTTTCATCAGTGTTTTATAGTTTCCTTTATAGAGATCTTTCACTTCTTTGGTTAATTGCTAGGTATTTGATTTTATGTGTGGCTATTGTAAATGGGATTACTTTTTAAATTTCGTTTTCACATTGTTTGCTGTTGACATATAGAAATGTGAACTGATTTTTGTATGTTGATTTTTGTATTCTGCAACTTTACTGAATTTATTGATTGTGGATGCTCTAGGTTTTTACAAATATAAGATTGTATCATCTGCAAACAAGGATAATTTGACTTCTTCCTTTCCAATTTGGATCTCCTTTCTATCTTTCTCTTGTCCGATTGCTCGAGTTAGGACTTCCAGTGCTGTGTTGAATAATGGTTTTGAAAGTAGGCATCCTTGTCATGTTCCACATCTTAGAGGAAAGGCTTTCAGTTTCTTCCCCATTCAGTATGATACTAGCTGTGGGTCTGTCATATATGGCTTTTATTATGTTGAGGTATGTGTTCTCTATACCCAGTTTTTTGAGGGTTTTTATCACAAAGAGATGTTGAATTTTAAGAAATGTTTTTTCAGCGTCAATTGAAACGATCATGTGGTTTTTGTCCTCCATTTTGTTGATATGAGGCATCACATTGATTGATTAGCATATGTTAAACCATCCTTGCATCCCTGGGATGAATCCTTCTTGGTCATGATGAATGATCTTTTTAATGTGTTGTTGAATTTGGTTTGCTAGTATTTTGTTGAGGATTTTTGCATCAATATTCATGAGGGAGGTTGGCTTGTAGTTTTCTTTTCTTTTTCTTTTTTTTTTTTTTTGGATGTGTCTTTGGTTTACTGGTCTTGTAGAAGGAGTTTGGATGTATTCTCTCCTCTTCCATTTCTTGGAATAGTTTGAGTAGGATTGGTATTAGTTCTTCTTTAAATATTTGGTACAATTCAGCAGTTAAGCCATTGAGTCCTCGGCTTTTCTTTGCTGGGAGACTTTTTATTACAACTTTGACCTTGTTGCTTGTTATTGGTCTCTTTTGATTTTGGATTTCTTCCTGGTTGATCAGTTGTATGTTTCTAGGAATTTTTTTTCTAGCTTTTTCAATTTATTGGTGTAAAGTTGCTCATAGTAGTGTCTCATCATCCTTTAAATTTCTGTGGTATAGGTTGTAATGTCGCCTTTTTTAATCTCTTATTTTATTTACATGAGTCTTCTCTCTGTTTTTCTTAATCTGGCTAAAGGTTTGTCGATTTTGTTTATCTTTTCAGCAAACAAACTTTTTGTTTCATTGATCTTTTGTGATGTTTTTCTCATTTCAATTTTATGTATTTCTGCTCTGATCTTTCTTTTTTTCTACTAATTATAGATTTCATTTTCTCTTTTCTAGTTCATTAGCATACATTGTTAGGTTGTTTATTTGAAGTTTTTCTATGTTTTTTTAATGTAGGTGCTTATACCTATAAACTTTCCTTTTAGTACTGCTTTTGCTGTATCCCATAGGTTTTGGTATGTTGTATTTCCATTATCATTTGTCTCAAGAAATTTATAAATTTCTTTCTTGATTTCTTCATTGACCCACTGGTCATTCAGAAACATTATTTCATTTCCATGCTTTTGTATAGTTTCCAAAGTTCCTCTCGTTATTGATTTCTAGTTTTATTTCATTGTGATCAGAGAAATGACTTGATATAATTACAATTATTTTTGAATTTTTGAACACTTGTTTTGTGGCCTAAAATATGACCTATCCTTGAGAATGATCCATGTGCTGAGAACAATGTGTATTCTGCAGCCGTTGGATGAAATGTTCTGTAAATATCTATTAGGTCCATTCAATGTATCTTTGTTGATTTTTCTGTCTGGATGATCTGTCCAATACTGAAAGCGGGATGTTGAAGTTTGCAGCTATTATTGTGTTAGGTTCTATCTCTCTCTTTAGCTGTAAGAATACTTGCTTTATATATCTGGGTACTCCAGTGTTGAGTCCATATATATTTACAGTTGTTACATCCTCTTGCTGAATTGACCTCTTTATCATTAGATAATGACCTTCTTTGTCTGTTTTTATACTTTTTGTCTTAAAGTCTATTTTGTCTGATACGAGTATAGCTATTCTTCCTCTCTTTTGGTTTCTATTTGCGTGGGATATCTTTTTCCATCCCTTTATTTTTAGTCTATTCGTGGTCTTTAGAGGTTAATTGTGTTTCTTGTAGGAAATAGATGGTTGGGTCTTGTTTTTTTATGCATTCATTCAACCACTGTATGTCTTTGGATAGGAGGATTTAGTCTACTGTTTTTTATTTTTTATTTTAGATTTGCCCTTTTGAGGCTATTTTCTAAATCCTGTAGGCATGCTTTATTCTTTTTTATTCCTTTTTTTCTTTTGTCTCCTCTGACTGTATTTTCAAATAGCCTGTCTTCAAGCTCACTGTGTTTAATCAATTTTGCTGTTAAGAGAGTCTGATGCATTCTTTAGTGTGTCAGGTGTATTTTTCTACTCCAGTATTTCTGCTTGATTCTTTTTAATTATTTCAGTCTTTTTGTTAAATTTATCTTATAGGATTCTGAGTTCTTTCTCTGTGTTATCTTGAATTTCTTTGAGTTTCCCCAAAGCAGTTTTTTTTTTTTTTTTTGAGATGGACTCTTGCTCTGTCACCGAGGATGGAGTACAGTGGTGCAGTCTCAGCTCGCTGCAGCCTCTGCCCCCTGGGTTCAAGCAATTCTCCTGCCTCACCCTCCCGAGTAGCTGGGGCTACAGGGGTGTGCCACCACACCTGGCTAATTTTTGTGTTTTTAGTAGAGATGGGGTTTCACCATGTTGGCCAGGCCGGTCTCGTACTCCCGACCTCAGGTGATCTGCCCGCCTCGGCCTCCCAAAGTGTTGGAATTATAGGCGTGAGCCACTGCACCCAGCCAAAACAGATATTTTTGAATTCTTTTTCTGAAAGGTTCCACATCTCTGTTTCTCCAGGATTGGTTTTTAGTGTCATATTTAGTTCATTTGGTGAGGTCACGTTTTCATAGATGGTCTGGAAGCTTGTGGATATTTGTTGGTGTCTGAGCATTGAAGAATTAGGTATTTATTGTAGTCTTCACAGTCTGACTTTTGTTTATACCCATCCTTCTTGGGAATGCTTTCAAGGAATTCAAAGGGAGTTGGGTGTTATGGTCTGAGTTTTTGGTCACTGTAGCCATATCTCCATTAGGGGGCACCTCAAGCCTGGTAACACTGTGACTCTTGCAGACTTGTAGAGGTACCACCTTGGAGGCTGTATTAGTCCATTTTCAAACTGCTATAAGTATGCTACCTGAAACTGGTTAATTTATAAAGAAAGGGAGTTCAATTGACTCAGTTCTGCATGGCTGGGGAGGCCTTAGGAAACTTACAATCATGGCAGAAGGTGAAGGGAAAGCAAGGCACGTCTTACATGGTGGCAGGAGAGAGCGAGAGCTCAGGGATAAGTGCCACGTTAAAACCATCAAGATCTTAGGAGAACTCCCTCACTATCACAAGAACAGCATGAGAGAAACTGCCCCCATGATCCAATCACCTCCCACCAGGTCCCTCCCTCAACATGTGGGGATTACAATTTGAGATGAGATTTGGCTAGGGACACATATTATTCCACCCCTAGCCCCTCCCAAATTTCATGTCCTTTTCACATTTAAAAACCAATCATGCCTTCCCAATAGTCCCCCAGAATCAACTCATTCCAGCATTAACCCAAAAGTCCAAGTCCAAAGTCTCATCTGAGACAAGGCAGGTAGATCCGTTCTGCCTGTGAGCCTGTAAAATAAAAAACAAGTTAGTTAGTTCCAAGATACAGTGGGGGTACAGGCATTGGATAAATGGTCCCATTCCAAATGGGAGAAGTTGGCTAAAACAAAGGGATTACAGGCCCCATGCAAGTTGGAAACCTGGCTGGGCAGTCATTAAATCTTAAAGCTCCAAAATTTCTTTTGACTCCATGTCATACATCCAGGGCATGCTGATGCAAGGGGTTGGCTCCCACGGCCTTGGGCAGCTCTACCCCTGAGGTTTTGCAGGGCACAGCTCCCACAGCTCCCACAGCTACTGTCATGAACTGGTGTTTAGCGCCTGTGGCTTTTCCAGGTGCACAGTGCAAGCTGTTGGTGGATCTACCATTCTGAGCTCTAGAGGATGGTGGCCCTCTTCTCACAGCTCCACTAGAGAGTGCCCAAGTAGGGACTGTTAGTGGGGGCTCCAACTCACATTACCAGTCTGCATTGCCCTAGTAGAGGTTCTCCATGAGTGCTCTGCCCCTGCAGCAGACTTCTTCCTGGACATCTAGGCATTCATATATCCTCTGAAATCTAGGTGGAGGCTCCCAAAGTTCAACTCTTGTCTTCTGTGCACCTGTAGGCCCAACACCACGTGAAACTGCCAAAGCTTGGGGCTTGCACCCTCTGAAGCAATGTCCTGAGCCTCCCTTTTAGCCACAGATGGAGCTGGAGCAGCTGGGACACAGGGCACCAAGTCCCAAGGCTGCACAGAGCAGCTGGGCCCTAGGCGGGGCCCACAAAACCATTTTTCCCTCCTAGGCCTCCAGGCCTGTGATGGAAGGGACTCCCATTAAGATCTCCAACATGCCCTGGAGACATTTTCCCCATTGTCTTGGCTATTAACATTTGGCTCCTTGTTACTTATGCAAATTTCTGCAGCCAGCTTGAATTCCTTGAATGGGTTTTTCTTTTCTACTGCATAGTCAGGCTGCAAATTTTTCAGACTTTTATGCCCTGCTTCCCTTTTAAACATAAATTCCAATTTCACACCCTCTCTTTGTGAATGTACGTAACTGAATGCTTTCAGAATAAGGCAGGTCACCTCTTGAATACTTTGCTGTTTAGAAATTTCTTCCGCCGGATACCCTAAATCATTTCTTTCAAGTTCAGGTCTCCAGGGCAGGGGCAAAATGCTGCCAGTCTCTTTGCTAATGCATAGCAAAAGTGACCTTTACACCAGTTCCCAACAAGTTTCTCATCTCCATCTGAGACCACCTCAACCTGAACTTCATTGTCCATATCACTGTCAGCACTTTTGGTCAAAACCATTCAGTAAGCCTCTAGAATGTTCCAGACTTTCCCACATCTTCCTGTCTTCCTCTAAGCCTTCCAGACTGTTCCAGTCTCTGCCTGTTACCCAGTTCCCAAGTTGCTTCCACATGTTCAGGTTATCTTTATAGCAGTGCCCCACTTCTGGCACCAGTTCTTTGTATTCATTTTCACACTGCTTTAAAGATACTACCTGAGACTGGGTAATTTATAAGTAAAAGAGGTTTAATTGACTAACAGTTCCACATGGTTGGGGAGGCCTCAGGAAACTTACAATCGTGGCGGAAGGTGAAGGGGAAGCAAGACACATCTTACATGGCAGCAGGAGAAAGAGAGCTTGGGGAAACTGCCACTTTTAAATCATCAAAATCTCATGAGAACTCCCTCACTATCATGAGAACAAGGTGGGGGAACCCCACCCATAATCTAATCACTTCCCACCAGGTCTCTGCTTCAACATATGGGGATTACAATTTGAGATGAGATTTGGTTGGGTACTCAGAGCCAAACCATATCAGAAGTTTTTGATAAGATCCAGAAAAATTCTCTGGATTACCAGGTAGAGACTCTTGTTCTTTTCCTTTACTTTCTCCCAAAGAAATGGAGTCTGTCTCTGTGCTGAGCTGCTTAGAGCTGGTGTGACACAAGCACCCCTGTGGCCACCACCAGTGGGACTGTTCTAGGTCAGACCTGAAGCCAGAACACGCCTGAGGTCTACAGGAACCACTTGCTGGATACTGCCTATGTTTGTTCAAGGCTCTGGGGCTCTACAGTCAGCAGATGGCAAAGCCAGGCAGTCTTGTGTGCTTTCCTTCAGGGTGGCGATTTCCTCCTGGCCCTAGGCGGGTCCAGAATTGCTGTCTGGGAGCCATGACCTGAAGTCAGAAACCTTAGTGCTTTATTCTGCTGTGGCTGAACTGGCATCCATGCCACAAGACAAAAAGTTCTTCTTATTCTTTCCTCTTTTCCACAAACAGAGGAGTCACTCCCCATGGCCACCACTGCCCCAGGCTTGTGGTGACTGCTGGCTGCCTACCACTGATATTCATTCAAGGCCCAAGGGCTCTTTCGTCAGCTTGCGTGAATGTTTCTAGGCCTGAGACTCTCACTTCAGGGCAATGGCCTCCCTTCTGGCCCAGGGCAGGTCCAGAAATGCCATCCACAAGCCAACACCTGGAATCAGGAACTCCTGGAGCTTACTTTGTACTCTACCCCTCTGTGGCTGAGCTGGCACCTAAGCTGCAAAACAAAGTCCTATTTAATCTTCCCTCTCCTTTTCTCAAGCAAAGGGAATCTCTCCTTATAGCCACCGTAGCTGGGAAATGTGCTGGGTCACACCTGAAGCAAGCACATCTCTGAGTCTCACCCAGGTGAGTACTGCCTGGCTACCACTGCTGACTATTCAGGACCCAAGTACTCTTTAGTCAGCAGGTGATGAATCCTGCCAGGACTGGGTCCTTCCCTGCAAGGCAGCAAGTTCCTTTCTGGCCCAGGGTGTGTCTAGAAGTGTTGTCTAGGAACTAGGTCATGGAATGGAGGCCTCAGGACTCTGCCTGGCATCTCTATCATACTGTGGCTGAGCTGGTATCCAGGTTGCAAGACAAAGGTCTGTTTAATCTTCTGTCTTCCCAAGTGAAAGGAAAGGCCCTCTCCTGGAGCTGCAAGCTGTGCTGTCTAGGTTTGGGTATGGAGTGGCACAAGTGCTTCCCTTGGCCATTTTGGCTGGTGTCTTACTAGGTTGCATACCCCCAAGTCAACTGGCTCTGATTCCAGCACATCACCAAGACTTTCCTGGGAATGGAAGACTTTTCTTACTGCTTTAGGCTGTGGTATAAGCTATTTTATGACAGAAACCCTAAATTACAGGTAAGTAGTCTAGAGCAGATAGCTGAGTTGCATATCTGGTGGCTCTGGCATCCTTCCATCTCTGGAAATGTGACTTCCATTTCTGGGTCTAGAGTAACTGCTACAGCTATCATGATCTGCAGTATCTAGGAAGTGAGGGGCTTTAATGGGATACCTTTACTGGAATGCCTGGAAGTTTCATATATTCTTGCACTCTTCCCATGGGCTGAACAAAGTCACCCGTACGTTCACACATGGCTGTAAGGGAGATTGGAAGTGTATATAGATGGATAGATGTAAGGAGGGAGGGAAGTTGGACATGAGGGTATATTTGACAGTTTCTACCAATCATGAAAGAAAAACTAGTATATAGGAAAAAAAGTCCATAATAGTAAGATGAGGGCGTATTTTTAAAATGAGATTCCATTTACCCCATTAGCAATTAATCATTTCTTAATGACTATACATGTGCTGTTGGAGGAAGACTAAATTGTCACAGACATATTAATAAGCAATTTAGCAGTCAGTACTTTTTTAAAAACATCATGAGGCCGGGCGCGGTGGCTCACGCCTGTAATCCCAGCACTTTGGGAGGCCGAGGCGGGTGGATCACGAGGTCAGGAGATCGAGACCATCCTGGCTAACACAGTGAAACCCCGTCTCTACTAAAAATACAAAAAATTAGCCGGGCGAGGTGGCAGGCGCCTGTAGTCCCAGCTACGCGGGAGGCTGAGGCAGGAGAATGGCATGAACCCTGGGGGGCGGAGCCTGCAGTGAGCCGAGATCGCGCCACTGCACTCCAGCCTGGGTGAAAGAGCGAGACTCCGTCTCAAAAAAACAAAAAAAAAAATCACGAATGGTGTAATTTTTCACTTTGTAAAAAGAATTTACCTCGGGTGGGTGATGGGGGAGAATAAGTATAAACGGGAAAATCTTTATTCACAGAATTCTTTGTAATTGAACATTTTAACACAACCTGCATTTTCAACATTAGGCTAAGAGTTGACTGTATTTAATCTGTGGTATAACCATAAAAATATGAAGAATGAGAAGTAAAATGAATATTTTTATTATAAATAGAAAGTAGAAAAACTGAATTTCAAATTATGCATACTATATGCAGACAACTTTGTAAACAAATAAAAAACAGGAAAAGATCGGTAAGTTATACATTAAAATGTTAACAATAATTATCCTTGAGTGGTAGGATCTTGTAATTTTTACTTTTATGTATTTTCTTAATATTGAAAATTCATACTCTTGCACTGGAAACTATGTTTTGAAGCCCTGTCACATAGATGAGAATTAGACTTATTGTCTATGACTCTGGAAGCAGAATAAGACCAGTATAAGGGCTTAATTATGACCAGGTTAGGGTTCAATGTAAGATAAGATGTTTTTTAGTTAGAGTCATCTATATATGGAATGGATTGCTAAAAAGTCATCTCAATGAAACCTATCCCTACCATCCTACTTAAACTGTTTCCCCTGCATTTAAACCCCAATTTCTCCTGTATTCCTAATTACCTTCAGCATTTTTATATTTTCCCTGTATCACTTATAATTTATTAAAATGCTAGACAATTTACTCATTTAGTATGTTAATTATTTACTGTATATTTTCCTCCTCTAGAATTCTCATTCTTCTTGAAGGCAGAGATAAATTTCTCTTTGTTCACTCATAAATTCCAAAAGTCATGAACACTGCCTGAAACATAGAAGGCATTCCATATTTGTTCAATGAATTAACAAATGTTTTTCATATTAATTGTTCTGATTTTTACCTCCTTAGGCCAGCCTTTATTATTGCCATATAAGCCTTCTGGTAGTAGGAAGATGTATTATGTTCCACAATTAAGACAAATTCCTCCATCTCCGGATTCCAAATCAGATACCACCGTTGAAAGCTCCCATTCAGGTATTATGCAGAAATTATTCAAAGTTTTATTATTTGATATTTTATTTGTGTATTGGCTAGTTGATTCTGGAGTGACAAAAGTCCAGTGCTCTTTAATTTTTCAGTGAAATATGGAACTTTTCATACCTTGATCTCTGGTTCAGATAGGTGAGTTATTTGATCAGATATATTATATACATATAAGCATTTATAAATATTTGATGAAGGAAATTGTATGGATCATTATTTGGGTTAGTGGGCTCCGTCTAGGGCAAAGTTTCTAAGCTTTCTTGGTTCACAGTACCCTTATTGTTTCATTGATTTATTTTCTCCGCTTTATATATAATAAGCAATTATTTTTTTCAAATAGCAACTAAGGAATTAGGACATAAATACTAATTGTTTTCCTCTAACAACTAATTTAACAAATTTGTTATTTATTTTTGGTTTTGATTTTTGAAAAAAGAATTTGTTCATAAATAACAGTGATTACTTACTAATGACATATGTGTAGCTGTTGGACACTGTGCAACTTCCCAAACCATGAGATGAGATTGAACCCTTTTATTTTCTGCTTTTTATTACAGCAGCTGCCAAAAATCCAGCTTTTGCCAAGCACAACAGCATTGAAAGGAACATAGCACTATCTGATGTTGACACTTTGACCTTGAGCTAGTAGTTTATCACTGTCCTTTTCCTAGAATTTTAAACTATCCTGCAGCATCCCTGTGAATCCACTACAGAAGAGCTGCAGAGTTAGGAAATGAATAATACACCATGGAGGCACTAGATAAATATTTCCTGTGGAGATTTTAAGTTAAGGGTGCAGAGTTGGTGTGGTGTAGGGTTTTGATTGGTGGGACAGTATTTTGAGTTGTTGACAGGATGTGACTTGGTTCACTTTAGACAAATTGTTTTTTCCATGATTGTCTATAAATATCATTATATGTATAGAAATTACAAAGAAAGGAGAAGTTGCTCCTGGTCTTAGGCAGACATTTTTGTTACTTTTATATGAAAGAGAACCAAACTAGCTTCTGATAGTAACTGCATTAAAGCCTCTGATATAACCTCGCCTAATTTCCCACAATGATGGCATTGAAAAAAAAGAACCACAAAAATACTCACCAGAAGTTAAGATTGTTAAGTTTATAGCCATAAATGAAGAAATGTTTACTCCTTGCAAGGCTATGGTTTTAAAAACACTGTTAATGGCTACCAGAAAGAAAACAAGCTCACTTAATTGATTGTAGGTAGGAAAATCTTCTATCCCATTTACTCATAGTTCAGAAGACAGAATGTCTGTAAACCATAGAAACCTGGTCAGATGTGCCAGTATTTTCTGAGGCCTCCAGTGTCCTGCTATCGATATACATCACTAACACTTCCGTCTGGTTGGAGAAATTAACTTAGAGAAAGATTGAACAGTGTAGATGATGGGAGGAGAAAATGACTCAGGACTGGCACACTGTATCCTGAGAAATATAGTTTCTGTAATAAAGTACTGTAAGCATCAGTACGACAAAAAGAGATCTAGTTGCCATACACACTTGAGATTGTTTTTTCATGTTCTTCATCTATTCTGAGAGTGAGGAAGTTGGGAATAGAAAATAATCCTTTCTTAGACCAGTAGACCTACACTGGATGAAAGCCTAGGAATTGTTCTAATTCCTCGCCATTATCTATGAATATGTTGTACATCTATAGCTATGAGAGGAGCCAATTAGAGTTTGGGGCCAAGAGCAAGACATACATCATTGTTAGCAAATATTTGGGCCAAATAACTGTTCTTCAGTTGAAAATAGGTAAATAATAGAATTCATGCAAACAACAACGACGGCAAAAAACTGGGGCAAAGGAAACAGCCATCCAAAGAAAGAGATAAATGTCTGCAAATAAACCAGTCTTAATAGCAACCCAGGGAGCATTTATTCAAGAAAAATGGCCAAATCCCACTAAGCACAGTAAGCGTTAGCATTTTAACTTGCCCTAGTCCCATTCCCAGTACCTCAGCTCAGTGATAGCCTTAAGAAATACAGCTTTCTTTTCCAAGACCAGAGGATGCAAAATGGAGCTGGGCCTCTTTTAAAACTTCCTTCCCAAAGAATTGTTAATATTTGACCTATCTAGTGGTTCCATGAAGATTCCACACAAAAGGCTTATCTTTACTTGACCTGACTGGGGGCCATCCAGTGCTAAAGGCCTCTGGTGAAGGGTAGGGGAAGATGTTTATCAAAAACATTTACAGACAAGTATTTTAATATCATAGTGGCTGAGGTGCGGACTAGCAGTTGAGGTAAACAGTAAACTAACTGAAAAGCTTAAAAGGAACACTTGAGGATAAGATGTTGATAGATTCTTTGAAAGGCTCTAACATATTCCTAAGACTCTGGGAGACGCCATACATGCATAAGCCTGTGTATGCTTGGGAAAGACCCAAGGTGCTAGGTCTTATCTCTGGCTGACCTTGAGGATCTGTACAAGGAGAAACGGGAAGGCTAAGGTAGAGTTGACAGCTGCCTAGGTCAGTGTTGAAAGTACATCCCAACATATGTGTGGAGCCATTTGATGAAGGCTGGGAGATGTATTGGTCCTAGGCATTTAAGGAAATCTCTGTTCAGGCATTAGCTGACCACTAAGCTAATTGAGTAGTAACTTCAGTGGCCATGTATAAAAAGAATATAGACTTTACAGAATTAGTTCAGAGAAATTATTAAAACAACATAAAGCAACAACACCAAACCCTGGGATGGAAGTAGAATCTGGTTTCCAGAGTTGCTGCATTATATTATTTAAATGTCCAGGCTGGGTGTGGTGGCTCATGCCTGTAATGCCAGCACTTTGGGAGGCTGAGATGGGAGGATTGCCTGATCCCAGGAGTTTGAGATCAGCCTGGGCAATATAGCAAGACCCTGTCTCTACAAAAAATTAAAAATTAGCCAGGCATGATGGCCTACGCTTGTAGTCCCAGCTACTCGGAAGGCTGAGGCATGAGTATCACTTGAACCCTGGAGTTTAAGGCTGCAGTGAACTATGATTGCTCCACTGCATTCCATTCTGGGCAACAGAGTGAGACCATGTCTCAAAGAACAAAAACAAAAACAAAAAAACAAAGGCAACAAAAGAAAAATATATATGTGAGACTTTATCAAAATTCAAAACTTTTGTACACAAAATCCAGTCAACAGAATGAAAAGGTGACTCACAGAATAGGAGAAAATATTTGCAAATCATTTATCTGATGAGAGATTAATACCTAAAATACGTAAGGAACTCTTACAACGCAACAATAATGCAAACAATCTGATTCATAAGTGGGCACAGAATCTGATGGACGTTTCTCCAAGGAAGATGTGCAAATAGCCAATAAGCACCTGAAAATCTTCTCTACATCATTAATCATGAGGGAAATACCAAACAAAACCATAGTAAGATACCACTTCACACCCGTTAGAATCACTGTTATTTTAAAAAACAAGCAGAGGGAGCTAAGATGGCCGAATAGGAACAGCTCCAGTCTACAGCTCCCAGCTTGAGCGACGCAGAAAATGAATGATTTTTGCATTTCCAACTGAGGTACCGGGTTCATCTCACTGGGGATTGTCGGACAGTGGGTGCAGGACAGTGAGTGCAGCACACCGAGCATGAGCCGAAGCAGGGCGAGGCATCGCCTCACCCGGGAAGCGCAAGAAGTCAGGGAATTCCCTTTGCTAGCCAAGGAAACGGGTGACAGACGGCACCTGGAAAATTGGGTTACTCCCACCCTAATACTGCACTTTTCCAATGGTCTTAGCAAATGGCACACCAGGAGATTGTATCCCACGCCTGGCTTGGAGGGTCCTATGCCCACAGAGCCTCGCTTATTGCTAGCACAGCAGTCTGAGATCAAACTGCAAGGCGGCAGCGAGACTGGGGGATGGACACCCTCCATTGCAGAGGCTTGAGTAGGTAAACAAAGCGTCCAGGAAGCTCAAACTGGGTGAAGCCCACTGCAGCTCAAGGAGGCCTGCCGGCTTCTGTAGACTCCACCTCTGGGGGCAGGGCATAGCCAAACAAAAGGCAGCAGAAACCTCTGCAGACTTAAATGTCCCTGTCTGACAGCTTTGAAGAGAGTAGTGGTTCTCCCAGCATGCAGCTTGAGATCTGAGAACAGACAGACTGCCTCCTCAAGTGGGACCCTGACCCCTAAGTAGCCTAACTGGGAGGCACTCCCCAGTAGGGGCAGACTGACACTTCACACAGTCGGGTACTCCTCTGAGACAAAACTTCCAGAGGAACGATCAGGTGGCAACATTTGCTGTTCACCAATATTCGCTGTTCTGCAGCCTCCGCTGCTGATACCCAGGCAAACAGGGTTTGGAGTGGACCTCCAGCAAACTCCAACAGACCTGCAGCTGAGGGTCCTGACTGTTAGGAGGAAAACTAACAAACAGAAAGGACATCCACACCAAAACCCCATCTGTACGTCACCATCATCAAAGACCAAAGGTAGATAAAACCACAAAGATGCGGAAAAAACAGAGCAGAAAAACTGAAAATTCTAAAAATCGGAGCGCCTCTCCTCCTCCAAAGGAACACAGCTCCTCACCAGCAACGGAACAAAGCTGGACGGAGAATGACTTTGACGAGTTGAGAGAAGAAGGCCTCAGATGATCAAACTACTCTGAGCTAAAGGAGGAAGTTCGAACCCATGGCAAAGAAGTTAAAAACCTTGAAAAAAGATCAGACGAATGGCTAACTAGAATAACTAATGCAGAGAAGTCCTTAAAGGACCTGATGGAGCTGAAAACCACGGCACGAGAACTACATGACGAATGCACAAGCCTCAGTAGCCGATTCGATCAACTGGAAGAAGGGATATCAGTGATGGAAGATCAAATGAATGAAATGAAGCGAGAAGAGAAGTTTAGAGAAAAAAGAATAAAAAGAAACAAAGCCTCCAAGAAATATGAGACTATGTGAAAAGACCAAATCTACATCTGATTGGTATACTTGAAAGTGACAGGGAGAATGGAACCAAGTTGGAAAATATTCTGCAGGTTATTACCCAGGAGAACTTCCCCAATCTAGCAAGGCAGGCCGACATTCAGATTCAGGAAATACAGAGAATGCCACAAAGATGCTCCTTGAGAAGAGCAACTCCAAGACACACAATTGTCAGATTCACCAAAGTTGAAATGAAGGACAAAATGTTAAGGGCAGCCAGAGAGAAAGGTCGGGTTACCCACAAAGGGAAGCCCATCAGACTAACAGCTGATCTCTCGACAGAAACTCTATAGTCCAGAAGAGAGTGGGGGCTGATAGTCAACATTCTTAAAGAAAAGAATTTTCAACCCAGAATTTCATATCCAGCCAAACTAAGCTTCATAAGTGGAGGAGAAATAAAATCCTTTGCAGACAAGCAAATACTGAGAGATTTTGTCACCATCAGGCCTGCCCTAAAAGAGCTCCTGAAGGAAGCACTAAACATGGAAAGGAACAACCGGTACCACCCACTGCAAACACATGCCAAATTGTAAAGACCATCAAGGCTAGGAAGAAACTGCATCAACTAACGAGCAAAATAACCAGCTAACATCATAATGACAGGATCAAATTCACACGTGACAATATTACCCTTAAATGTAAATGGACTAAATGCTCCAATTAAAAGACACAGACTGGCAAACTGGATAAAGAGTCAAGACCCATCAGTGTGCTGTATTCAGGAAACCCATCTCACATGCAGAGACACACATAGGTTCAAAATAAAGGGATGGAGGAAGATCTGCCAAGCAAATGGAAAACAAAAAAAGGCAGGGGTTGCAATCCTAGTCTCTGATAAAACAGACTTTAAACCAACAAAGATCAAAAGAGACAAAGAAGGCCATTACATAATGGTAAAGCGATCAATTCAACAAGAAGAGCTAACTATCCTAAATATGTGTGCACCCAATACAGGAGCACCCAGATTCATAAAGCAAGTCCTTAGAGACCTAGAAAGAGACTTAGACTCCCACACAATAATGTGGAGACTTTAACACCCCACTGTCAACATTAGACAGATCAACGAGACAGAAAGTTAACAAGGCTATCCAGGAATTGAACTCAGCTCTGAACCAAGCAGACATAATAGACATCTACAGAACTCTCCACCCCAAATCAACAGAATATACATTCTTCTCAGCACCACACCACACCTAGTCTAAAATTGAACACATAGTTGGAAGTAAAGCACTCCTCAGCAAATGTAAAAGAACAGAAATTATAACAAATTGTGTCTTGGACCACAGTGCAATCAAACTAGAACTCAGGATTAAGAAACTCACTCAGAACTGCTCAACTACATGGAAACTGAAAAACCTGCTCCTGAATAACTACTGGGTACATAACGAAATGAAGGCAGAAATAAAGATGTTCTTTGAAACCAATGAGAATAAAGACACAACATACCAGAATCTCTGGGACACATTCAAAGCAGTGTGTAGAGGGAAATTTATAGCACTAAATGCCCACAAGAGAAAGCAGGAAAGATCTAAAATTGACACCCTAACATCACAATTAAAACAACTAGAGAAGCAAAAGCAAACACATTCAAAAGCTAGCAGAAGGCAAGAAATAACTAAGATCAGAGCAGAACTGAAGGAAATAGAGACACAAAATACCCTTCAAAAATCAATGAATCCTGTAGCTGGTTTTTTGAAAAGATCAACAAAATTGATAGACCGCTAGCCAGACTAATAAAGAAGAAAAGAGAGAAGGATCAAATAGATGCAATAAAAAATGATAAAGGGGATATCACCACCAATCCAACAGAAATACAAACTACCATCAGAGAATACTATAAACACTTCTACGCAAATAAACCAGAAAATCTAGAAGAAATGGATGAATTCCTGGACACATATACCTTCACAAGACTAAACCAGGAAGAAGTTGAATCTCTGAATAGACCAATAACAGGCTCTGAAATTGAGGCAATAATTAATAGCTTACCAACCAAAAAAAGTCCAGGACCAGATAGATTCACAGCCAAATTCTACCAGAGGTACAAGGAGGAGCTGGTACCATTCCTTCTGAAACTATTCCAATCAATAGAAAAAGAGGGAATCCTCCCTAACTTGTTTTATGAGGCCAGCATCATCCTGATACCAAAGCCTGGCAGAGACGCAACAAAAAAAGAGAATTTTAGACCAATATCCCTGATGAACATTGATGCAAAAATCCTCAACAAAATATTGGCAAACCGAATCCAGCAACACATCAAAAAGCTTATCCACCATGATCAAGTTGGCTTCATTCCTAGGATGCAAGGCTGGTTCAACATACGCAAATCAATAAACGTAATCCAGCATATAAACAGAACCAAAGACAAAAACCACATGATTATCTCAATAGATGCAGAAAAGGCCTTTGACAAAATTCAACAACCCTTCATGCTAAAAACTTTCAATAAATTAGTTATTGGTGGGATGTATCTCAAAATAATAAGAGCTATCTATGACAAACCCAGAACCAATATCATACGGAATGGGCAAAAACTGGATGCATTCCCTTTGAAAACTGGCACAAGACAGGGATGCCCTCTCTCACCAGTCCTATTCAACATAGTGTTGGAATTTCTGGCCAGGGCAATCAGGCAGGAGAAGGAAATAAAGGGTATTCAATTAGGAAAAGAGGAAGTCAAATTGTCCCTGTTTGCAGATGACATGATTGTATATCTAGAAAACCCCATTGTCTCAGCCCAAAATCTCCTTAAGCTGATAAGCAACTTCAGCAAAGTCTCAGGATACAAAATTAGTGTGCAAAAATCACAAGCATTCCTATACACCAATAACAGACAGAGAGCTAAATTATGAGTGGACTCCCATTCACAATTGCTTCAAAGAGAATAAAATACCTAGGAATCCAACTTACAAAGGATGTGAAGGACCTCTTCAAGGAGAACTACAAACCACTGCTCAATGAAATAAAAGAGGATACAAACAAATGGAAGAACATTCCATGCTCATGGGTTGGAAGAATCAATATCGTGAAAATGGCCATACTGCCCAAGGTAATTTATAGATTCAATGCCATCCTCATCAAGCTACCAATGACTTTCTTCACAGAATTGGAAAAAACTACTTTAAAGTTCATATGGAAGCAAAAAAGAGCCCGCATCACCAAGTCAGTCCTAAGCCAAAAGAACAAAGCTGGAGGCATCATGCTACCTGACTTCAAACTATACTACAAGCCTACAGTAACCAAAACAGCATGGTACTGGTAGCAAAACAGAGACATAGACCAATGGAACAGAACAGAGCCCTCAGAAATAATGCCACATATCTACAACTATCTGATCTTTGACAAACCTGACAAAAAGAAGCAATGGGGAAAGGATTCCCTATTTAATAAATGGTGCTGGAAAAACTGGCTAGCCATATGTAGAAAGCTGAAACTGGATCCCTTCCTTACACCTTTTACAAAAATTAATTGAAGATGGATTAAAGACTTACATGTTAGACCTAAAGCCATAAAAACCCTAGAAGAAAACCTAGGCAATACCATTCAGGACATAGGCATGTTCAAGGACTTCATGTTTAAAACACCAAAAGCAATGGCAACAAAAGCCAAAATTGACAAATGGGATCTAATTAAACTAAAGAGCTTCTGCACAGCAAAAGAAACTAAAACTTAAAGTATAATAAAAAAATAAAAAAAAAAAAGCAAAGAATGGAAAATTATCAGTGTTGTCAGGGACATGGAGAAATTGGAACCCAGAGTGAACAGGCAACGTACAGAATAGGAGAAAACTTTTGCAGTCTATCCATCTGACAAAGGGCTAATATCCAGAATCTACAATGAACTCCAACAAACTTACAAGAAAGAAACAACCCCATCAAGAAGTGGGTGAAGGATATGAACAGACACTTCTCAAAAGACGACATCTATGCAGCCAACAGACACATGAAAAAATGCTCATCATCACTGGCCATCAGAGAAATGCAAATCAAAACCACAATGAGATACCATCTTACACCAGTTAGAATGGCAATCATTAAAAAGTCAGGAAACAGGTGCTGGAGAGGATGTGGAGAAATAGGAACACTTTTACACTGTTGGTGGGACTGTAAACTAGTTCAACCATTGTGGAAGTCAGTGTGGCGATTCCTCAGGGATCTCGAACTAGAAATACCATTTGACCCAGCCATCCCATTACTGGGTATATACCCAAAGGATTATAAATCATGCTGCTATAAAGACACATGCACACGTATGTTTATAGCGGCACTATTCACAATAGCAAAGACTTGGAACCAACCCAAATGTCCAACAACAATAGATTGGATTAATTAAATGTGGCACATATATACCATGGAATACTATGCAGCCATAAAAAATGAGTTCATGTCCTTTCTAGGGACATGGATGAAGCTGGAAACCATCATTCTCACCAAACTATCGTAAAGACAGAAAACCAAACACCGCATGTTCTCACTCATAGGTGGGAAATGAACAGTGAGAACACATGGACACAGGAAGGGAACATCACACACCGGGGCCTGTTGTGGGGTGGAGGAAGGGGGGAGGAATAGCATTAGGAGATATACCTAATGTTAAATGACGAGTTAATGGGTGCAGCACACCAACATGGCACATGGATACATATGTAACAAACCTGCACCTTTTGCACATGGACCCTAAAACTTAAAGTATAATAAAAAAATAAATAAAAATAAAAAAGCAAAGAATGGAAAATTATCAGTGTTGTCAGGGACGTGGAGAAATTGGAACCATTGCTTATTGCTGGTGGGAATGTAAAATGGTATAGCCATTATGGAAAACATTGTGGCTATTCTTCAAAAAATTAAACAGAGAATTATAGTATGATCCAGTAATTCTACTTTTAAATATATACCCCAACAAAGTGAAAGTAGGATCTTCAAGAGCTATTTGTACACTCATGTTCATAACGGCATTATTCACAATGGCCAAGAGGTGGAAACAACCCAAGTGTCTACTGATCTATGAATGGATAACAAAATGTAACATATATGTGTAATGGAGTATTATTCAGCCTTAAAGAGGAATGAAATTCTGATACATGCTACAACATGGATGAACTCTGAAGACATTAGGCCAACTGAAATAAGCCAGTCTGCTTATATGAGGTACCTAGAAAAGTCAGATTCATGGAGACACAAAGTAGAACTGTGTTTACCAGGGGCTGGGGGTAGGGGGAGTGGGAAGTTACTATTTAATGGGTACAGAGTTTAAGTCTGGGAAGATGAATAAGTTCTGGAGATACATGGTGGTGATGGTTGCATAACAGTGTGAATATACTTAATGCCACTGAAGTGTACACTTAAAAATGATTACTTTTTGTGGGTTTTTTTTTTTTTTTTTTGAAACGGAGTCTTGCTTTGTTACCCAGGCTGGAGTACAGTGGCACAATCTCAACTCACTGCAGCCTCTGCCTGCCAGATTCAAGCAGTTCTCCTGCCTTAGCCTCCTGAGTGGCTGGGATTATAGGCACCCGCCACCATGGCCAGCTAATTTTTGTATTTTTAGCAGAGACGGGGTTTCACCATGTTGGCCAGGCTGGTCTCAAACTCCTGACCTCAAGTGATCTTGCTGCCTCAGCCTCCCAAAGTGCTGGGACTATAGGCATGAGCCACCGCACCTGGTCATGGTTACATTTTATGTATATTTTACCACAGTTAAAAAAAACTTAAGAAGTTACCAAAAATCTTAATTGAATTTTAAAAGTAGATACCTGTCTTCCAAATCAGGGTTGAGTATACGAAATTAGCAAAGTAACAGAACGAGAAATAGAGGAAACTTTAAGATAGCATAACAATTAGATGAGTGGAATTCAGTGAGATGTCTTTAGCTGTGATAAATAATTTTAGCATGCGTTGATATTGTCCCTTACATGTATTTAACTTAAGCAAGTTCAAATAAATATACTTAACAAAAGAGGAGAGAAAGAATTTTAAAAGTACAGGTGTTTTGTGCATGCACTCTACCCTTTATGAACATATGACTACAGAAGAGTATGTAATGAAAGATGGGAAACTTCATTCTCAAAATTAATTGTAGTCCTCATTTGCCTTTTATAGTGTAAGCATCTTACCTGCTTATCTGGGTATGATTCTAGAGTTTGAAGAAATGTCTTTCTGGTACAATGTCAGGTACTTCATCAGGTGCTCAGATTCAGGCGCAGTGATATGTTGCAAGCCTGGAGGAAAAAGTGGACCCTGATGGGTTTCTTGAGCAGAAACGATGTCAGTTTCCACATATGCCTTCCTAAGGTACCTTCAAGGGTGATTTTGACCCTCTATAGCAAGGTTTTCACCTCACATGCTGACTTTAAACCCTAAATTCCATTTAAAATATATCTCTACTTTAGTGAAAAAATAGTAATGAGACTGTATATGGTATGATCCCTGTAAATGTTCACTTAGTAGGATATATAGCCAAGGTTTAGTTGGGTTTTCTTTTATTGTTTCCATCATACTTTCCTGAATTTTCTACAATGATCAGGTTTTTTTTTTTTTTTTTTAATGATAGGAAGCTGTCAGCTCATGTTCATTTGTTTATTCAAACAATAGGTATTGAAGATGTTACTGTGTTCCAGGCAGATACATTGTGGTAGGTGTTACAATTTCAGTATTGCTCAAAATAAACTATAATGGAGTTTATATTCACGTTGGGTGACAGATATTAAACAAATAAACCATAAATAAGTACGTAATTACAAGTGATAAATGCTAAGAAAATAAAGAAGAGTTCCAAGATAAACAAGTAGACCCAGTTTTGTTTTCCGAACTTATGAAGGTATTTTCCAGGAAGAAACTTTTGAGCTGAACTCTAGAGGATGAGAATGAATTAGGTAGGCAAAGAGTGGAGTGTGAGAATGTTCTGGCGAGAGGGAACAAGATGGGGAAAGCCCCTGAAGCAGAAAAGAGCTTGATGCATTTGACAAATGGAAAGAAGGCAGCATGGGTTGAAATTTCGACAAATTTAAAGATCTGATTGGTTTTTGTAGCGATTCATGAATCAGGCAACATCCCATTCTATAATATAGAAAAGGTGCACTGGGCATGGAAGAGCAGTTGGTTCTGATAAGGTAGCCAGACCAGGAACAAGGAAACACAATACAGACAGTCCCCAATTTACAATGGTTCCGTTTAACTATTTTTTGACTTTACGATGGTATGGAAGTGATACACATTTAGTAGAAACCGTACTTCAGTACGGTATTTAATAAACTATATGAACTATTTGACACTGTATTATAAAATAGACTTCGTGTTAGATGATTTTGCCAACCTGTAGGCTATTTTAAGTGTTCTGAGTAGGTTTAAAGTAGGCTGGGCTAAGCTATGATGCTTGGTAGGTTAGGGGCATTAAATACATTTTGACTAACAATATTTTCAACCTATGATGGACTTACCAGGACATAACTCCATTGTAAGTGGTGGATCATCTGTAATACCAAAAAAAGCATATTGATTAACATCAGGTTACTTTCCTGGTAAAGATTAAAGCAGAGATAAGTTCCTTTTTACGCCAGCTCAGGGTGACTGGCCCCTTTTTCAGTTAGTTGCTGTGAATCTCTTGTTTTTAGAAAAGTCCATTTTGGATCTTTCCTTTTTCCTTAAAGTTTCAGTTGGATTGTATGGCATTTAGTACAAGTGACTACATTTTGGTTTGGTCTCCTGGGGCCTAGTGCAGGAGCCCAGTCTAAAACAATGGACTCCCATAAATTTTATTTAACAGGGTAGAGCATAGTGATGGGTAGATATGGTTAAAGATAGGTAGGTTGAAGATCATGCAGGATCTTATCAACTGTATTAAAGTGTTTGGATTTTATTATGGTACTACTGCAATTATGGTTTGATTTATACTTGTAAAGTTTATTCTTGCCACTATGTGGAGAAATGGTTTATAGATGGGAAGGCAGAGAGCCATGGTGGGGCAGGTTAAAGTGCAAGTAGAGACACCAGTTAGTTAGAAGGCTGTTGCTGTAGACAGTACCATAGATGGTAGCATGAGTATCACAGTGTTATCTATAGAGATAGGGAGAAATGGACAGTCAGCTTCCATTTAGAAATAGTTTCTCCTAGATTTGGTGATAAGAGTATGGAGAGTGAGGCAGAAAAGCATGAAAAAAATGTCTGGCGTGAGCAACTAGGTGAATAGAGGTGCCATTTACTGAGGTGGAGATTGAGGAAAAAAAGCAGATTTGGGGAAGATGATCAAAATGTCTGCTTTGGACATGTTAAAAATGAGATTCCTGTTATACATCCACATAGAGATGTTGGGTCTACAATTGAATGTAGGCAGAGTTTATTTACACATGTTAAGGTAATAGTGCCACATATAAGGTGACATTATTCACATTATAAATATATACTTTTATGAAAACACACAGATGGGCATGAATATTCCAGATCTTTAGTTAGAGTTCTGGAGCAATAATGTTAACTCTTGTGCTGCCCCAAACATAAATCTATACTCCCACATACTATAGCTATGCACAGGTACAGGAAAATAAGTATATGTACATTCACTGACATGCACACATGTGTGGCTGCACTCTCTCAGCTGCCTCTCACCTCCTCTGAGGTTGATTCTCTTGCTTATTCACCCACTGCTCTCAGGGACGTAATTGTTCCTCACCTGACTCTGAACTTGACGGGGTCATCTCTCTTGGAGAACAAGGGGTGGTGGTGCAGACTGTGCGTGTGCGTGCTGCTGCTGGTGTGTACTCCCTGGGAGAATTTGTGAAGAGAATGACTACCATTGACAGTTGTTTGTGTTGTGCTACAATATATAGTAACTTAAACATTTTGATTTGAGAAAGAGACATCTTTTTCTAATTTCCATAAAAGTGCTGTAAGAGCTGGCCGTGTCCCTGAATGCTGGAGTTGGATGCTCAGAAGAAAGGTCTTGGCCAATGGTACATTATTTGTTGGTCATCAGCATATCCTTGGTGGTCGATAAGTTTACCTAGGAAGAGAAGAGAGGCCAGTTCTGACTCCTTGAGGAACTCCAGCACCGAGAGATTTGGTAGAAGAAAAGATAAAAAATAAGTTTCTGGAGAAGTAAGAGGCAAATAAGAGAAAGTGATGTTATAGAAGTTGAGAAGAGCCCAGTATAATCTATTTGGCCCAGAAGTCTTGGTGTTTTCCTTGCAATCTGTCCTGCAGAACTATTCATGGCTTATTGTGCACTGTACTAATGATACAGGTACTTACCCAGCTCTTATTGCCATACACATACTAGGAGCTCAGGAAATACAGGATCTTAGAAAAATCATCTCATAGAAGATTAGTATAAGCCTTTATACGTCCAGAAATGTTCTTTTGCCTGTTAGATGTGGCATGGATTATAGATTATTTTATCAAGGAATGTAGGAATATTGAAATATATTTTAAAAGAAAATTAAATACTTTCAAATCTTTTACTTATCATCTGTCATTTTCCTTTTAGTGTTTTGTCTTTTGTATTGTCAGATGAATCTTCTGGAAACATAACTAAATATATTATTATTTTATTTAAAAATATTCCATTATGTTGCATTTCATATACAATACAGTTTATACTCTTCAGCTTGGGATCCCATGCACTGCTGAATTTTGTCCCAAACAACTATTTTTTAATATCTTCTCCCACTGTCCTTAATGTATTCTACAATCCAGCCTGACCATAAAGTGTCCACTATTCTTAAATACTTCTTGTCTTTGCTTATGCTATAACTTCTGCCTAAAATGCCTTTCTTCCTTCCTCTCTATATCAAAAAACTACTTTTTTTCCAAGATACAATCCATTTTCTCCTTCCTCCAAAACCATCGTGAGCTGGAAATATTCTCTCTCCTGAACTGATTCTCCATTTTACATCTTCTTTTATATCGTTTGCATCTCTGCCTTGTATTATTAGAATTTATTTTACATGGCTTATAACTTCAGTTTGACTGACATTTCCTTCTGATGATCCTACCCATTGTAGTGTAGTGTTTTTTTGTTTGTTCTTTTTTTTTTTTTTTTAAAGACCAAGTCTCACTCCGCCACCCAAGCTGCAGTGCAGTGGCATGATCTCTGCTCACTGCAACCTCTGCCTCCCAGGTTCAAGCGATTCTCCTGCCTCAGCCTCCCAAGTAGCTGGGATTACACACACCTGCCACCATGCCTGGCTAATTTTTGTATTTTTAGTAGAAATGGGGTTTCACCATCTTGGCCAGGCTGGTCTTGAACTCCTGACCTCAGGCAATCCACCTGCCTCCGCCTTCCAAAGTGCTGGGATTACAGGCATGAGCCATCGCGCCCGGTCTGTAGTGCTTTTTTCATAGAATTGGTCTAAGAGGCAAATTTTTAAAAAGTCTTTCTCAATCTCATGTTGCTATTTGTGTTTTGTATTACTTCCCCATTTTTCTGTAGGATCCAATGATGCCGTTGCTCCAGACTTCCCAGCTCAGGTGCTAGGCACAAGAGATGATGACCTCTCAGCCACTGTTAACATTAAACATAAAGAAGGAATCTACAGTAAGAGGGTAGTGACTAAGGCATCCTTGCCAGTGGGAGAAGAACCCTTGCGGAATGAAAATGCAGGTAACTGGATTGGCTTTGTATACTTTGTGGCTTTTTCTCCCCTTTTCATCCTAAATGGGATTACTGTCCAATCTTTATCCTTTTTTTCTGTTTCATTATACAAGCTTTTCTCCTTGCTATTACATTGAGCATATACAAGAAGGCAAAATTTCATAAAATCCTTTATTGTGCTTCAGAGATTTTTGAAAACTATAAACTTCATTTTCACAATAGGGAATAAAATGTGATACAACTTTTGAAATGAAATAATACCCAATCAAGTATGTTTTAGATACTAAGATCCATAGAAAATCTTGATTAAATTGCCACATTAGTTTATCTCTGTCAGATATTACAAAGTAATGTCTTATAGGCTGGATTCTGTAGGGAGATATGTAGCTGACATGATTTAAAAAAAAAATTTTTTTAAAGACAGGGTCTCATTCTGTCACCCAGGCAGGAGTGCAATGATGCAATTATAGCTCACTGCAGCATTGAACTCCTGGGCTCCAGTGATCCTCCCACCTCAGCCTTCTGAGTAGCTGGGGCCAGAGGCACACACCACTATGCCTGGCTAATACTTTTTTTTAGTGATGGGGGGTTTTTTGTAGTGATGGGGGTCTTGCTATGTTGCCTGGGCTGGTCTTGAACTCCTGGCCTCAAGCTGTCTACCCGCCTCAGCCTCTCAAAGTGCTGAGATTACAGGCATGAACCACCGCATCCAGCCCCCATGTTGTTTTAAAATTTTTAAAATTTTCCGCCAACATTCAAAACTAATATTTTTGATTTTCCTTGAAAAATCAGAAAATCTGGCTGCCCTTTGGCTCACATTCATTCATGGTGGTAATCAGCTGCAACTGAGCCATGGCTGTCCCCCTGCAGGCAGGACATCCATTCTCTTGTTTGCTTCCATCCCCACAGCTCTGAGACCCAGTCTGCTTCATTCATCCACCTTATCTGTCTGCTGGTCACTGTGGGTATTTGAGTTTCAATCTTTTTTTTTTTTTTTTTTTTTTGAGTTGGAGTGTTGATCTCGTTGCCCAGGGTGGAGTGCGATGGCGCGATCTTGGCTCACTGCAACCTCCACTTCCTGGATTCAAGCGATTCTCCTGCCTCAGCCTCAAGTAGCTGGGAGCGCCCGCCTCCACACCCAGCTAATTTTTCGTATTTTTAGTAGAGGTGGGGTTTCACCATGTTGGCCAGGCTGGTCTTGAATTCCAGACTTCAGATGATCTGCCTGCCTCGGCCTCCTGAAGTGCTGGGATTACAGGCATCAGCCACTGTGTCCGGCCCCCACTGTTTTATAAAAGCTTTTTTTCTTCTGCACCCCTGCCATTATACTTTTGTAGCTGATTGATGATAATGTTTATTAAATGAAAACTCCAGTAGCCACTGAAAATTCTGTATGTATAATTGCCTGTGTTTGTTACATTTATACTTTTTTATTCCTGTGTATAACTATTAGCTAAATAGGTGCTACTGATCCCAGGGCAGTTTTTAAACATAGGGTGGCTCTATGTTCTAGTTTTGGCATAGTGTTAATGACTTCGTGTGATAGCATCAGTGCCTTTGTGAGAAAAATAAATGAGGTCTGCTTGTTAAAGCACACTTTTTTTTAGATAATTTTGTTCTACTTCAAAACACAGTGAAGTCTTTTTATAAATGCCTTTTGAAATAAGACAAAAGAAGCATATCTACCAGCTAACATTGACACTGCCAAGTAAATAAAAAAATAATTTTTTACAAAATATAGTTCATAAATGAAAACTCTTATGCACCAGGGAATCCGTTACATGTTTTCCACTATCCATATGCTAGTGGCAGTTTGGTTGAAACAGATAACCCTAAGATCCCAGTGTCAGATACTTCAGGTGAGGGTAGATGTGGAAAAATTGGCAGGAAAGAAGTGAACTCTGTCAGAAGTCTGCACAAAGAACTCACCAGCTTTACCTCACTCCCAGGCTTCATTTGGTAAGGATGATATGTTTGAAATAAAGTCAGCCTCAGTTATCTGAGGACCTCTACAATCTCCCATCTGTTGGTCTACTTACAGACTTTGCATCCTAAGGAGAAGCCCTCCTCCTGGCTTAGTCCTTAGTAGCCATTTCACCTTGAGAGAAGCCTAGCCTAAGAACCTCTCGCCTTAGAGAATTAAAGAAGAATAGAGGAGAGAATGCCTGCCTGGGAAACTGAACAGTGGCCTATGTAATAGCTAAATGAGCTCATAAAATATCATAAGTAAAATTCTGAGTGGAAGGGGTGGAATATAAAAGTGAGAAAATCTCTTCAAAAATACAACATAAAGAGAAGGGAAAAGATTTTTTAAAATTCAAGATTGTCCCCAAAGTTTCAACATCCAAAGCAGGTATTCTGTAAAGACAATAGAGAAGGCAAAAAAGAAAGAACCAAAGGACTAGTATAGGAATAAATTTCAGAACTGAAAGATGTGAGGTTTCATACTAAAAGGGACTACCATGTACGTAAAAATACACACCAAGGCACATGACCTTGACATTTTAAAACTTACTTGAAAAGAGATTCTAACAGCTTCCAAAAAGAAAACATACATTCCATATAAAGAAATGGAAATGAGACTGGCATCAAACTTCTCAAAAGTGATAAACAGAGTTAGAAACCAAAGGAATAATGCCTTGGAATTCTGAGAGAAAATTATTTCACTAAAACAAGGGAGTTTATTTAAGTTACAAAAGAAGGAAAGAAAGAAAACACGGGATTGAGGAAATGGAGGGGGCCAACACAGGAAATGGGAAATGAATTCTCACTGTGGCAGTGGTACACAAGGCCTAGAACCCATTCAGATTGAAGCCTGCAAGGAAAAAGTCAAATTTGTAGGATACCTTATGTGATTGACTATACTTACAGGACATTTTCAGTTCTATTTGCAACTATAAGGATGAAGTAGGGATTGGCACATAGAAACTCAGAAAATGCAAAAACAAAGCGGTTATTAACTCTTCAGGAAAAGCAGAAGTTTGTAATAGAAAATAAATGTAATTACAGTATACTAGCTGGCTTAGCTGTCAATAATAATTATATAAACAATCATATGTAAATGCTAAATATCGACTCAATTGAATATTGATTTAATCACTCAGACCATTATTTATGTGACATAAACACTGAACGTTAATATAGGGCTAAAACTTTTCAGAAGATAGGATGAAAGGGTATGTATGGGTAAGAGGGTTTTGTAATGAGATAAATCCATAGATCTTAGTATATAGTATAAGAATAAATCCCAGAACTGAAAGATACGAGATTGTAATTGATCTTAGAAGAAAATCAATAGATAATTTCTGGAACATAAAATGATATGGTAGGATAAATTTCTGGAACATAAAATGATATGGTAGTATAAAGCATGTTATTAGGAAATAAGGATATTGATCCTCGAATGAATGGCTAAAGGAGTTGAAAATGGTGGCCTTTAGAAATTGGGGATCTGGCCCAAAATCTCCTCAAGCTGATAAGCAACTTCAGCAAAGTCTCAGGATACAAAATCAATATACAAATCACAAGCATTCTTGTACACCAATAACAGACAGAGAGCCAAATCATGAGTGAACTCCCATTCACAATTGCTTCAAAGAGAATAAAATACCTAGGAATCCAACTTACAAGGGACGTGAAGGACCTCTTCAAGGAGAACTACAAACCACTGCTCAATGAAATAAAAGAGGATACAAACAAATGGAAGAACATTCCATGCTCATGGGTTGGAAGAATCAATATCGTGAAAATGGCCATACTGCCCAAGGTAATTTATAGATTCAATGCCATCCCCATCAAGCTACCAATGACTTTCTTCACAGAATTGGAAAAAACTACTTTAAAGTTCATATGGAAGCAAAAAAGAGCCCGCATCACCAAGTCAGTCCTAAGCCAAAAGAACAAAGCTGGAAGCATCATGCTACCTGACTTCAAACTATACTACAAGCCTACAGTAACCAAAACAGCATGGTACTGGTAGCAAAACAGAGACATAGATCAATGGAACAGAACAGAGCCCTCAGAAATAATGCCACATATCTACAACTATCTGATCTTTGACAAACCTGACAAAAACAAGCAATGGGGAAAGGATTCCCTATTTAATGGTGCTGGGAAAACTGGCTAGCCATATGTAGAAAGCTGAAACTGGATCCCTTCCTTACACCTTATACAAAAATTAATTCAAGATGGACTAAAGACTTACATGTTAGACCTAAAGCCATAAAAACCCTAGAAGAAAACCTAGGCAATACCATTCAGGACATAGGCATGGGCAAGGACTTCATGTCTAAAACACCAAAAGCAATGGCAACAAAAGCCAAAATTGACAAATGGGATCTGATTAAACTAAAGAGCTTCTGCACAGCAAAAGAAACTACCATCAGAGTGAACAGGCAACCTACAAAATGGGTGAAAATTTTTGCAACCTACTCATCTGACAAAGGGCTAATATTCAGAATCTACAATGAACTCAAACAAATTTGCAAGAAAAAAGCAAACAACCCCATCAAAAAGTGGGCAAAGGACATGAACAGACACTTCTCAAAAGAAGACATGTATGCAGCCAAAAAACACGTGAAAAAACGCTCATCATCACTGGCCATCAGAGAAATGCAAATCAAAACCACAATGAGATACCATCTCACACCAGTTAGAATGGCCATCATTAAAAAGTCAGGAAACAACAGGTGCTGGAGAGGATGTGGAGAAATAGGAACACTTTTACACTGTTAGTGGGACTGTAAACTAATTCAACCATTGTGGAAGTCAGTGTGGCGATTCCTCAGGGATCTCGAACTAGAAATACCATTTGACCCAGCCATCCCATTACTGGGTATATACCCAAAGGATTATAAATCATGCTGCTATGAAGACACATGCACACGTATGTTTATTGCGGCACTATTCACAATAGCAAAGATTTGGAACCAACCCAAATGTCCAACAACGATAGACTGGATTAAGAAAATGTGGCACATATACACCATGGAATACTATGCAGCCATAAAAAATGATAAGTTCATGTCCTTTGTAGGGACATGGATGAAACTGGAAACCATCATTCTCAGTGAACGATCGCAAGGACAAAAAACCAAACACCGCATGTTCTCACTCATAGGTGAGAATTGAACAATGAGAATACATGGACAGAGGAAGGGGAACATCACACTCCGGGGACTGTTGTGGGGTCGGGGGAGTGGGGAGGGACAGCATTAGGAGATATACCTAATGCTAAATGACGAGTTAATGGGTGCAGCACACCAACATGGCACATGGATACATATGTAACAAACCTGCACATTGTGCACATGTACCCTAAAACTTAAAGTATAATAATAATAACAATTAAAAAAAAAGAAATTGGGGATCTGTAGTGGATAGGAGAGGGAACTGCTGACTTTTATAAGCCTCATGAAACTATTTGACTTTTAAAACATATACATTGTTATTTTTATTAAATCAGAATTTATATTGTCCTTCACCTCAAAAAAGTAAGAAGAAAAAAATACATTTGGCAAATACTGACTAAAGAAAAGCTAGTGTTAATATAGACAAAATAGAATTCCAGGGCAAAGAGAAAAAACATTAAAGGTAGATACAAGAGTTTATCTCATAGTAATAAAAGGGTCAAATATACCAGGAAAGATAAAATTGTGAGCTTATATGTGTATTCTCAAACATATTCAGGAAAAATTTCAAGAACGTGTAGGTAAATTCAACAATACATTTCAGAAATGTGGAAGACCAGGAAATAGAGAAAGTAGCGCTGAGTGCGGTGGCTCATACCTGTAATCCCAGCACTTTGGGAGGCCAAGGCGGATGGATCATGAGGTCAGGAGATCAAGACCATCTTGGCTAACACAGTGAAACCCCGTCTCTACTAAAAATACAAAAAAAAAAAAAAAATTAGCTGGGCGTGGTGGCAGGTGCCTGTAGTCCCAGCTACTCAGGAGGCTGATGCAGGAGAATGGCGTGAACCCGGGAGGCGGAGCTTGCAGTGAGCCGAGATTGCGGCACTGCACTCCAGCCTGGGCGACAGAGCAAGACTCCGTCTCCAAAAAAAAAAAAAAATCAGGTGTTACCCTCAGCATGGGGTAGATGGAAGGAAGAATGAGGGGAGCGTGTAAGTTTCTAGCCAGATTTTATTTCCTAACCTGGATAAGGTTATATACACTTGCTTTTTGTAATTCACTGAGCTCTTTATGTGCACATTTTCCCCCATATTTTCCACTGTACAATTAGAAAGATCTTTTAAAAAGCAATATGGTACTTAGAAATGAATCTAAAAGGGCGTGTAAGATAAACAATATGGTACTTAGAAATGAATCTAAAAGGGCATGTAAAACTATTTTAAAGAGAAAATTATAAAACTACATTGAAATATATTAAGACCTAAATTGTTGGAAAATTACACAATTGTAATAATAAAGTTGTCGCCAAATTAATTTCTAAATTAAATGCATTGCTACTCAGAATTCCAGTAGGATTTTTCATGGAACTTGACAGGCTGATTCTAAAATATTTATGGAAAATCAAAAAAAGCGTATTTAAAGAATAAGATAAGGGATCTTGCCATACCAGCCATCAAGACTTATTACATGTGTAGCTTATTTAAGACATCATTTGCAAAGGAATAAACAGAAAAATGAAACAGAATGGTGACCCAGAAACATATCCATGAATGTGGAAACCTAACATACACAGAGATGGCATAACAATCTGTGGAGAAAGGATGAAGAGGAACTATTCAATAGAGTTTGAACCAGTGAATATATATCTGGAAAAAATAAAATCAGATAAATCACTGCCGCACACTAAACAGAAATGTATAGTATACCAGGCATATTAAAAGTAAATGAGATAACTAAGTTTTTAGAATTTAGGTGGTCTGTCCTTATGACCATGTGATAATAAAAGATTTCTTAAACAGGACACACAAAGCACCTACCCTAAAGGGAAAATATAAGAAATATGCCATTATTAAGCTGAAAAATTTTTTGCATAAACGATATCAAACAATTAAAAGACATGAAACAGCCTGGGAGAAGATATTTATAATGCACGCCACCTGCGAAGACATTTCACAGGAATGTTCATTGCAGTGCTTTTCAAAATAGGAAATAGCCTTAAGTTGATCAACAGAGGTGTATTCATATATATTAATACAATAGAATAATACATAACATTGAGAATCAAAGACATATTAATTGACTAAATCTCAAAATCATAATATTGAGTGAAAAAGGCATGGTGCGTAAAGGTACAGACAGTATTGTACCCTTCATATAAGTTTTAAAGAAACTTGCAAAACAATGCTGTACATTGTTGGTTAATATATGCAATGTAGTAAAGAATTACAAAACATCCTTGATATTGATAAACTCTAAATTTGGTATAAAGGCTGCTACTGAGAAGTGAGAATGGCATCATTGGGAACACTTTACACAAGGAACATTATATTTGTAATATTTTATTTCTTAAGCTCTATGGTAAATACTTTGGTGTTCATTTTGTTGCCTATACTTTTGGTATGCCTGAAATATTTTATTAACATTAAAACATTTTTTAGTGATGTAAAAATTTCAGAAGACATTTAGATAAAAGAGATTAGGAGGATTGAAGTAATAAGAAGTAAGAAAAATGTATGAATTTAAAAGAGGTAGCAAGAGTTAACTGGTTCTTTGCATTTTTGGCAATCTCTATTGCCTTTCTGATTTCTTTGTTGAAAAATATACTTACAGATAAAAAATTCAAAAATGATGAAGAAAAATAGAAAAGAGAAATAGTATTAGACAAGTTTAAAAGGCTATAACTGCATGGAATTTTTTTAAAATTGTATGAAAATGCTGTATATAAAATCTAGATGATAAAAGTGCTTTTCTTGGATTATATGAAATATAAAAATTGACTCCATAAGTGATAAAAACTTTGAATAGGCCAAAGAACTTGAAAGCATTGTTCACATCTTTTTTCCTTTGGAAAAACATACCTGATCTTTCCTTTTTTTGCTTTTTTTACTGTTGCATCAAACCATCAAGGAACAGATTTTATTTAGAATGTTTTTATTTTATTTTATTTTATTTATTTTTTTATTTTATTTTTTTGAGACAGAGTCTCACTGTCACCCCGGCTGGAGTGCAGTGGCACAATCTCAGCTCACTGCAACCTCCACCTCCTGGGTTCAAGCGATTCTCCTGAATCAGCCTCCTGAGTAGCTGGGACTACAGGCATGCACCGCGATGCCTGCTAGGTTTTGTATTTTTAGTAGAGTTGGGGTTTCACCATGTTGGCCAGGCTGGTCTCGAACTCCTGACCCCAAGTGATCCACCCGCCTCAGCCTCCCAAAGTGCTGGGATTACAGGTGTGAGCCACCCCGCCCGGCTTTAGAATGTTATTTTATTTAAACTGTTGTTGTACACAGTAAAATACGAAAAATTTTTCAATTCATGTCACAGTTTTTATACAGGTGGAGCCTAAGAGGTACTTTTTTCCTAATATATAAATGGATTTGGGGTTTTGTTTGTAATTTTGGGGGAGGATTACTTGTCTGTTGTGTTCATTATCTTTCCTTTTCTGAAATCAAATGATGTCGTTATTCCAGATGCCTCAGTTCAAGTGCTAATCACTGGGGATGAGAACCTCTCAGACAAAAAACAGAAAGAGATCCACAGTACAAGGGCAGTGACTGAGGCTGCCCAGGCTAAAGAAAAAGAATCTTTGCAGAAAGATACTGCAGGTAGCTAAACTGGATTGTCTGCATATTATTTTCTTCTGTTCTTCTAAAATTAGACTATTCCCTTAAGAACAGAAACAGAAATATACTCTCTATTTTCTTCTTGCCATCTTCAGCTCTCTTCTATCTCATGTATATATGAAATAGTTAAGGTATATTTAGCTATATTTTTATATACTTTGGCAGGTAAAATTAACATATTTAAAGTTGAGATATTTCTGGAGGGTTTTGGATACAGTAAACAAATTAATCTCATTTCCAGAAATTCATTTAATGGACTTTTTACCTCTGCTGATAAAATCTCTCAATTCTGTGAGACACGGACCCTCTAATACCATTTTTGTACATAATCCTTTATTTAGGAATTCAGCTTGTTTGCTTCCTACCTATCAGTTACTTTACTTCAGAGGGATTATGCTGATTTAAATAACCCTAATAGTGTATTTGCTAGGATTAGTTTTGACTCTGAGAGAGGAAAACAAAAGCAAAATAACATAGGCTTAAAGAAGACAGAAAACTCTTTCTCTTTTTTGTAAAACTCCAGAGATAAGCATCCAGAGTTGACCTGGTACTCCAGAGTATTGGAACAAAGCTGTTGCTCTCTTGTTACTCTAACATTTTTGGCCTTCATTCTTAAGCTGTAGCCATCAGCCCATATTGCAACAAGCAGGAAGAAAGGAAAGGAAAAAGCACGTTCCTTCCTTTAAGGATACTTCTGAGAAGCTATATATACCATTTCTTTTGCATTCTATTAGCCAGACTTAGACACATGGTCACATGTACCAGGGAAGCTGGGAAATTGAGTTGTTATTCTAATAACAATGTGCCCAGCTAAAGTTAGGGTTCTGTTTAGAGGAGAAGGAAAGTGGATATTAGAGGACAGGTAGTGTTGATAGTTTCTGCCACAATTGTAAACTAAAACATTTTAGAACATAATTAGCTGCTTCTCTTCTTTAGGTATTGCTTGTTTAAAAAGGTTAGATTGTATTCTGGGCAACACTTCTGAATTTTACCCATTTTACTATTACTAAGTGAATGTTCCAAAAACAGTTTTGATCATGTTAATCTCCTAATCAAAAACTTTAGTGTTTCATTGCCTGTAAGGATAAAATCTAAACTCTTTTAGCACTGTCTTCCAGAACTGTAGAGTCCACTCCCAAACAACTTTCTAACACTAGTTCTCACCTCTTTTCCTTATAAATTCTATAATCAAATGCTATATACTTGTTCTGTTTCTTAGATGCTAAGTTACTTTCCTGACACCATTCTTCTGTTATATAGTCACCTTTTTTTTCCATCTTAATGTGTATCCCATCTTAGCTCTCTTCTAATGCCAAAATCAGTTGTCTAGAGTTCTGTGGTACTCCCATCTGCAATTAGTTTTTCTTTCTTTGAATACCGATACCTCTTTTTCTGACTGTTTCTTATGGCATATCTGTTTATGTATGTGACTTTTTGCCCCAATTTTCAGTTATTTTCTAAACGCATTTCTGAGTCATCTTTTTTCTTCAATATCACTAACAAAGCCTTTCACATAATACGTACTTGAGAGACATTTAAAAATATTTTACGTCAAGTTCCTGTCTGTATAGTGTGTTAATTTCCCTTTCATAGATTCTAGTGCTGCTGCTGCTGCAGAGCACTCAGCTCAAGTAGGAGACCCAGAAATTAAGAACTCGCCAGACACTAAAGCCATTACACAGAAAGAGGAGATCCATAGGAAGAGGACAGTTCCCGAGGAAGCCTGGCCAAGCAATAAAGAATCCCTACAGATCAATATTGAAGGTAATGGGATTGGGTTGTGTGTGAGTGTGTGTGTCTGTGTGTATGTGAGGGTCAGTGTTAGTGTGTTTCCATTTCATTCTGATGAGAATATAGCCTCATGATTAAACAAAAATTCCTTTTCTTTTTTTAAAACTTTCTTGTGTAAAGTACTTTGATGCTACTATTAGGTTACTATATATATAGATTTGTAAAGTAATTGTTACTTTTTGGAAAAGATATTAGCAACTTAGAAACAGGATTATAAATAAATACCTAAGGCTGATAGTTTTAGAAGTGAAGTATCTTGTCTCAGTCCCCAAACAGAGACAACCTTAAAGGCATTCCAGAAGACTATAGCAAAGATAGTGAGACCATCAATACAAACTTTTAAAAAATTACAATAAAATCACATTTATTTCTATTTGTCCATGGGCCTCTTTTTCTGACATAAAAGCATATAGAACACAAGACATTACTACCTAGCCCTCAAGGTTTACCTCTTAGAGGAAGATGGAACAGCCTACATAAGGAGAGAAAAGAGTCAAGGAGCTAATCTACCTATACTGGATTTTGGAAATAGTCCGGGTTCAACTGCTTACATCAAGAATATACAGAATAAGTGATTTTTTGACAATAGCCAAGACTACACAATGGGGAAAGGATAGTCTCTTCAACAAATGGTGTTGGGAAAACTAGATATCCATATTTAAAAGAATAAAGGTGGACCTTTTCTTTACACCACATACAAAAGTTAACTCAAAAAGGGTTAATGACATACATGTAAGACCTTAAAACCATAAAACTCCCAGAAGAAAACATAAGGGGAAAGCTTCGGGACATTGAACTTGGCAGTGATTTCTCAGATGTAACACCAAAAACACAGACAACAAAAGCAAAAATAGACCAGTGAAACTACATCAAACTTGAAAACTTCTGCATGTGAAAGTAAACAAGAGTGTGAATAGGCATTCTACAGAATGAGAGAAAATATTTGCAAATCATGGATCTGATAAGGGATTAGTATTCAGAATATATAAAGAACTTATGCAACTCAATAGCAAAAAAAAACCCAAGCAACTTATTTTTAAAAACACATAACTTATTTTAAAATGAGCAAAGGACTTGAATAGACAATAGAAGATATACAAATGCCATTTCAAGCATATAAAAAGATGCCCAATCTCTCTAATCATAAGAGAAATGCAAATCAAAACCACAGTGAGATATCACTCACACCTGTTAGGATGACCACTATCAAAAGAACAAAATAGCAAATGTTCATGAGGATGCAAGGAAATTGAAACCCTTGTTCACCATTGGTGGGAATGTAAAATGGTGTAGCTATTATGTAAAATAGTATGGAGGTTCCTCAGAATAATAAAAAAGAATTACTATATGATCCAGCAATCCCACTGCACTGTGGGGCATATAACCTAAAGAATTCAAAACAGGACTTCAAAAAGATACCTGTATACTCATGTTTATTGCAGCATTATTTATAATCAAGAGGTGGAAGCAACCCACATGTCCATCAACAGATGAATGTATTAAGAAAATGGGAATTATTTGTCAATAAAGAAGATACGTTACATACATATTTGTATTGTGTACAATACAAATAGTGTATTGTGCAGCCTTAAGAAAGAAGGAAATCCTATCACATACTACAAGGTAGGTGAACCTCAAGAACATTATACTAAGCAAAATAAATCAGTCACAAAAAGATAAATACCACATGATTTCTTGCAAATGTCGAGGGATTTAGGAGGATGAGAGAGACCTTGGGTTTAAACAGGAAAATCTTTTATTGAGTGCACTCAGGCCCAGCAGACTCACGTCCAAAGGCTGGGCCCAGAACAAAGACAGCACTTGACTTTTATACACACTTCACAAAAGGGGGTGGGCTAGCTTGAAGCAAGCTTACAGTGGCATGAAAGCGGGGATACAGAAGCAGGACGAAGACAGTTAATCAAATTGTAACAGATTCTTAACTCAGGATTGCACATAACCGTTGCTCTGCAACCCAGATGCCCATTATGTAGGTTTGCCTAGGCACGGGCTTATCCCATAACCTTCACTATGGTGCCCAGGCAGCTGTAGTTCAGGCCTACTCAGGCTTCTCATGACCTTCATTGTACTTCTTAGATAAAACAGAACACTTAAAGTCACTAATTACAGAGAACAGGAATCTATAAACTCATTCCATAAAACAAAGGAAAATTTGTTTTTTCTACTCCCTATTTTGAGGGAGTGCTGGGAGAGTCTCCAGAGCACATTAGATAATATTATCAAGACTTTTCCTGGGTCTGGGCTGTGCCTGTTGCTGCCTCTGGGACAAGTCAGCCTAATTCAGGAAAACTGACTTCTCTTTCTTTTTAATTTTATTTTTATTTAATTTCCCACCTCAATATGAAATACCTAAAGTAGCTGAAATCATAGAAATAGAAAGTAGAATAGTGATTGCCAAGGCTTGTGAGAGGGTGGACAGAGAATTAGTATTTAGTAGGTATAGAGTTTCAGTGTTACAAGATGAAAGAGTTAGAGATTGTTGCACAACAATGTGAATATACGTAACACTACCGAACTGTACACTTAAAAATGGCTAAGATGGTTAATTTAATGTCATACTTTTTGTCACACACAAAAATAATACATAAGATGAAGAAATATAACATTGCAGCTTTACAGGGGTTAGTGTGGGAGACATAGCTTGCAAAAGAAAGATGGAAATATAATCTGTAAAAGCATACTCTAGAAGATAAGAAAATTTTTTCTAAATGTTTTACACTCTGAATAATTTTAGAAGACATGAAGTATATGAAATAAAAATTGATAGAATAATGAAATGGAAAGGGAAATTTAGGGGATAGGAGAACAAAATGAAATGAAAAAAAAAGTAGCAGTTAGAAGAAAGAGATGAAAGCAATTAAAAAAAAATGATGGAATTTGAGGACTGACAGTGAAAATCCAACACAATGATATCTGTTGTTGCCTCTAAAGAAGATAATAGAAAAATAAAGATATAAGGAAGAATGGAACTTACAATTGTATGTATGTATGTACGTATGTATTTTTAGACATGGAGTCTCATTCTGTTGCCCAGGCTGGAGTGCAGTGGTGTGATCATAGCTAACTGTAGCCTCAAAACTCCTGGGCTCAAGTGATCTTCCCACCTCAGCCTGTTGAGTAGCTGGGACTGTAGGCACATGCTACCACACCTGGCTTGAATCTGCGATTTAAAAGGGCATACCAAGTCCTAGGAAAATTTTATATATAGTGTCCAATACTGAGATGTATGTTTGCGATAGTACTGAACTTTAAAGAAAAAGAATGAATCATGCAGGCCTCCATACAGAAAAAACAAGTAGAAAATGCTAAAAGACAGGGGGACAGGTAGAGGACAGGGAGGTTAAAGGAGGTATAAATGAGCAAACTTCACCTTTAAAGTTGTAAAATCAAAAAATGCATGTGTAAGTAAGTATAGTGTTGAAAATTATAGGCCAGACGCAGTGGCTCACGCCTGTAATTCCAGCACTTTGGGAGGCTGAGGTGGTTGGATCACCTGAGGTCAGGAGTTTGAGACCAGCCTGACCAACATGGAGGAACCCCATCTCTATTAAAAATACAAAATTAGCCGGGCATGGTGGTGCATGCCTGTAATCCCAGCTACTCAGAAGGCTGAGGCAGGAGAAGCGCTTGAACCCGGGAGGCAGAGATTGCAGTGAGCTGAGATCATGCCATTGCACTCCAACCTGGGCAACGAGTGAAACTCCATCTCAAAAAAAAAAAAAAAAAAAAAAAGAAAATTATAAAATTTACCCCTAAAAGAGTTAAAATTAAACTATAAAACATCCAAAATATTTAGAAAAACAGGTAAGCATGGAGGTAAAGGGAGGGAAAAAGAAAACAGTAAATTTGTAACACAAACAAAAAATTGCCATAAAATGAAAGACAGCAAAGCATGCAAGTCTATATATGAGTAAACTAAATTCCCCTATATTAAAGAAAAAACTTCTTGGATTATATTAAAAAACAAACCCAGTTCCATGCTATATAACAAACATATCAAAAGTAAAATTACTGAGAAAGGTGGAAAGCAAAAAGAAAACTTAGAGATGTATCAAAAAGAAATTTGGGGACATTAATATAGATGAGGTTAAATTCACCAAAAGTTTTACAGGAATTGAAGAGGTATATTTTTATACTGATTTGCAATCCACAATGAGGATATTTTGCATAAGTCTTTAAACATCAAATAACTTAGCATAAAAAATTCATAAAACGAAAACCAGGAGCTCAATCAATAAGAAAATTTATGTTGCCTTAAAAAAGAATGAAGGAGGGCGGGGTGCAGTGGCTCATGCCTGTAATCCCAACACTTTGGGAGGCTGAGGTGGGCGGATTAAGAGGTCAGGAGATCAAGACCATTCTGGCTAACATGGTGAAACCCTGTCTTTACTAAAAGTGCAAAAAAATTAGCCGGGCATGATGGTGGGCGCCTATAGTCCCAGCTACTCAGGAGGCTGAGGCAGGAGAATGGTGTGAACCTGGGGGGCGGAGCTTGCAGTGAGCCGAGATCATGCCACTGCACTCCAGCCTGGGTGACAGAGTGAGACTCCATCTCAAAAAAAAAAAAAAAAAAAAAAAAAAAAATGAAGGTATGGAATTATATGAAAACAACTCTTAGGATAGATTGTGAGGCAAAAGGTGCTTAATGGGGGGATCAGACAGTGGAATTTGCTTGTAGGGAGAAAAAAAACAGACAACCCTAGGAAACCTTCAAGGAGAAATGGACAAATACAAAATAATACTGGGGAGCTTGAACACACATAATTAGCTTATGACAGATCGTGGAGATGAAAATTGTTTTTTTTAAGTGAAGTTTAAAAAACGCCTGGGAACAATACAAGTAATGAGGTTGATGTGGGGTGTGTGTGGCTGTGTGTGGGGGTGTGTGTGGCTGTGTGTGTGTGTGTGTGTGTGCGTGCGTGCATAAACCTATGTGGGTTAAACTTAAAAAAAAAAAAAAACCCTTTCCAAAAGACCATAGAACATTTTTTCATACAGCTTTATTCAGATATAATTTACCCATTTAAAATATGTAATTCAGGCCGGGCACAGTGGCTCATGTCTATAATCTCAGCACTTTGGGAGGCTGGGGTGGGTGGATCACTTGAGATCAGGAGTTCAAGACCAGCATGGTCAACATGGCGAAACTCCATCTCTACTGAAAATACAAAATATAGCCAGGCATGGCGGTGCATGCCGATAATCCCAGCTATTCAGGAGGCTGAGGCAGGAAAATCACTTGAACCCGGGAGGCAGAAGCGGCAGTGAGCCAAGATCGCACCACTGCACTTCAGTCCGGATGACAGAGCAAGACTGAAGTGCAGACAGAGCACGCACACACACACACACACACACACACACATACAAAATCAAATATGTAATTCAATGATTTTTACTGTATTCACAGATAAGTGCAATCAACCATCACCATAATCAATTTTAGAATATTTTCTTCACTTCAAAAAAGAAACCCTGAGACTTAAGCAAATACTGATCCACTTTTTGTCTCAGTAGATTTCCCTATTCTGGACTTTCATACAAATGGGACCATTAAGTTGGGGATATAACATGAAACTTAGGGCCCGCCCATAATGAAAAATGTTAAAGGAAATTCCCATGTAAAGTAGGCCTCCAGTGGGCTACACTCTTACTGTAAGAATAAAAGATAAACACGTCCTTGTAGAAGGGGACGGTAAGAAAACTGCCTGTTTTAACCTTGATAATGAGTTTGGGGAGAGAAGACAAAATTTATCCTCAGAATTTATAACCACAAACTAGTGTTCACACAGGTTTACAGTCATTAATTTTGTACTGGTATAATTTATTAATGCAGTAAACTACATGTGTGTTCTGAAAAACCTCAAGCCCAGAATTTATTTAACAATGGCAGTAGGTTGGTATTGCAAACTCACATGCCTTTCGGATGCAAATGCACATCTCTCTGAAGAAATTTCAACCCAGACCTCAAAATATTCCCTAAAATACCAAGCTCATAGTCAAGGCACTATTAGTAGAAATACTATCAACAACAAGAAACAGAAATGAGACCCACACTGACAAATTTCCAGGATTCCTTGGCAAAATGCCTGATTCTCAGACTGGGACAGGAAATATATTAGATGAGCCTGAACCCTTTTGTGGTGCCAGAAAGTAAAGAAAAACAAAAAAACGCACAGGGATGGGGAATATGTCAATGGAACACAGGAACCAAGTAAAAAACTTCCCAGTGGCTAAAGCTGGGACAATTTCTGTAGTATAGCAATAGTATTGGATCATAATCAAAGTATAAAATAAATACCTATGAGTCCATACTGATATAAGTAAATGATTTAATAAATAAATGGGGGGAAATGACAAGTCTCCTGTGCAGAATTCTAAATAATGTATGTAGACATTCCACCCTCAAGGAGGTGGAACATAACTCCCCACTCTTAACTAATGGGTTGCACATAGTAACTTCCTTCCAAAGAGTGTATTTTTATAGGAAGGGGGAAAAAGAATAACTGTATAGTGAAGAATTCTGGCAAACATTGACTCAGCCAGGTCATCAAGATCATGATCAACAGTGGTAAGTCATGTTGATAGTATGTACCCTTAATATGTAATGAGAAATATATTTTAACTTTGAAATCTTCTTCCCAAAAACCCATAACCCCAGTCTAATGAGAAAAACATGAGACAAACTCAAATGAAGGACATTTATACTTGACCAGTACTTCTCAAAACTGTCAGAGTCGTGAAAAACAAGGGATGCCTAAGAAATTCTCACAGACCTAAGAGAAGCCTAAGGAGACATGATAATTAAATGTAATGTGGTATCTTGGATAGAATTTTGGAACAGAAAAAGAACAGTATGTACAAAACAAGGCAACACAAAATATGGACTTTGGTTAATAATAATGTAACTTTATTGATTGATTCATTGTAATATATTGTATTAATGTAAGGTGTTAATAGGGGAAACTGGGTATGGGATATAGGGAATCATCTGTACTGTTGTCACAGTTTTTCTGTAAATCCAAGTTATTCTAAAATTAAAAGTTTATTTTAAAAAATTAATGCATTCTGACATTAAAACAGGTGGATAGATAGATGATAAATAAGAAATTTCATCTTTTTAAAGGAAACACTTTACAGCTTCTCTTTGGCATAACCAATTTGCTGGCATTACTGCTCTTGCACTTTGGGGCTATTACTAACTACAGTTAGGGTTACTTGAACACAGGCAGTGCAGTATCATGACAGTCACCCTGATAACCCAGACAGCTATGAAGTGCCTAAGGGGCAGGTACTGTAAACGTATGGACATGCTGGATAAAGGGAGGATTCACATCCTAGGGTTGGATGGAGCAGGATGACAAGAGATTTCATCATACTACTCACAACGACGTGCAATTTAAAACTTATGAATTGTTTCTGGAATTTCCCATTAAATATTTTTGGACCATGGTTGACTATGGGTAAATGAAACCTTAGAAAGCAAAACCACAGATAAGGGGGACTACTGTATTCACACCTAATGTGTGGGGTTTCCCCTCACATTAAGCAGTTCTGACACTAACAACCTGTACTTAGCACAGTCCCCACAGGTTATGGGTTCAGTCCCACAAGACTGCCCACCACTTCAGATACCAATTGCATGGCTTGGCCTCCTATACTTCTGACCAACTAGCTCCAAATTGGGGTGGTGGGGAGAATCCCATGACCCCCTCCTCAGATTTGGTAATTTGCTCGAATGGCTCAGAAAACTTAGGGAACATTTTCTTACATTTCCTGATTTTTTTATAAAGGGTATTTCAAAGGATATGCATGAACAACCAAATGAAGAGATACGTGGGCAAGGTATAGGGAAGGTGCACAGAGCTTCCACGTCCTCTCTGGGCCTGCCATCCTCCTAGCTTCTCCTGTGTTCACCAAATGTGAAGCTCTTCAAACTCCGTCTGTTAGGGTTTTTATGGAGGTGCCATTACGTAGGCAATATTGATTAAATCATTGGCCATTGGTGATTGACTCAACCTGCAGTCCCTGTCCCCTCCCCAGAGATGGGGGGTTGGGGCTGGAAGTTCCAGCCCTCTAAACATATGGTTGTTCCCTTGGTAAACAGGCCCCCCATCCTAAGGGGCTTTCCAAAATTCACCTCATTAATGTAAACTCAAGTGTGATCAAAAGTGACTTGTTTTGAATAACAGAACCTCCTTGAACCTTTATCACTCATTCCTGAACTGTTTCAAGAGCCAGGTACAAAAACCAAATGTCATAATAAAAGATGCCCTATTGCTGTTACCACGTTTTCCTAAATGGAAATTACAAGAGTTTTAGTAGTTCTGGCGAGGAGCTAGGGATAAGGCAAAAATATGTATTTATTATATCACAGTATTACAATTTACAGCATATTTAAATGAATTATACAGTGATAATAGTAAAAGGATGCTACTGGGACAAGAGACTGATACATCAGTGAAAATACTTAAATACAGTGGGCACTTACTCTATGATAAAGGTGCCATTTCAGATCCATTTGTAAAAAGATGGATTATTCAACAAATAATGCCAAGATGCTTTGCTAGCCATTTGGAGTATTGTGAGAATTTTAAGTTGTAGCCCTACTTTACTCCTGTCACCAAAATGCAAGTATAAAAGATCCAAGTATAAAAAAGAGAGATCATAAAAGTTCTGGTTATCTGACTTTTCTAATAAATTTGAGCAGAAGAAGGCTTTCAAGGTCTGACAAAATCTTGGAGTCATAAAGCCAAAGATTTTATAAATGTGTATATTAAAATTAAAGTGTCTTCATGGTAGAAAATATCAATGCAAAATCAATTTATAAATGAAAAATGGGAAAATTTTAAAAAATTGAGAAACTGAGAAAAGGGGCTAATTTTCTTACTATGCAAAGAGCTTTTACAAATCAATGACAGCCTAAAAGGAAAACAAAGGACCTGAACAAAAAGTTTATAGTAAAAGAAATGCAAATGGCCATTAAAGATATGAAGAAATACTTAACTGTCTTAATAAAGAATGTACTAAACCACAAATTTTGTTTTACCTGTCACAATAGCACAGATGAAAAGATTTGATTATCCTTAGTATTGTTGAGTACATGGGGAAACATTCATGTACTCTTATAAGACTATCATTAGAAGTGCAAATTTGTTGCAACATTTTTGAAAGTGTGGAACAATTGGATGATATCTAACTAATGTTGAAATAAATATTCCCTTTTCACCCAGACTTCCATTTAAGGGAATTACAGATACACAGATAAAGTTGTACCCAGAAAAATAAAATAAAGTTACACATAAACACACAGACAAATGTTCACTGCAGCATGCTTTGGAAGAATAAACTATTGGAAACAACCTAAATATTTGGTTAAATTTTGGTAAAGTAAATCAGTTTAATATAAAATGTTTGTAGATACACAAAATCTTGCTTTGAACAAGTAGTTTTACTCTACTTGGCAGGAATTTTTCTATAAGAAAACTTGTTTAATATTGGTTATCACCAGAAAGTGGAACTAGGAGGTTCAGAGATAACCAGGAGAACTTTACTTTTCATATTAAATTTGTCTGCATTATTTGAATATTTTGCATGTTTAATTTTTAAAAGTCTGCAGTTCTAGGTATGAAAGATATTTAAAAATAAATGAAAAGCAGTAAATGATATTTTCAGTGTACTTTTATATATTCGGGGAGAATTTTGCAAATGTTATGCATAAAATTAATTCCATTATCAGAAGTAAATAACTACTTCAACTTATCTGACCTTTACTCTTAACAAAGTGTCATGAGATGATGGTGATTATCAAATCCTGTTGTTCTATAAAGCCCTTTATACTTAAGGAATTCAGCTTACTGCTGCTTCTGCTTCTTTTTTTTTTTTTTTTTGAGATGAAGTCTCGCTCTGTCGTCCAGGCTGGAGTGTGCAGTGGCACGATCTTGACTCACTGCAACCTCCACCTTCTGGGTTCAAGCAGTTCTCCTTCCTCAGCCACCACAGTAGCTGGGATTGCACGTGTGCACCACCACACCTGGCTAATTTTTGTATTTTTAGTAGAGATGGGGTTTCACCATGTTGACCAGGCTGGTCTTGAACTCCTGACCTCAAGTAAGCTATCCCCATTGGCCTTCCAAAGTGCTGGGATTACAGGCATGAGCCACCGTGCCCAGCCTTCAGCTTACTTATTTTCTACTATTCTCTCTGTATTTTACTTCAGTCCCAGTCTGGGAGGACTATGTTCATTGAAAATACTGATATTAGGGAATAAACAGTTTAGAGCAATGTTATCTATTTCCTTATTGTTTCACTTACTGCTTTAATGAATTCTAGATAGCCCTTCAGATTTTTGCTTTATTTATCCTGTTGCCAAGGTATCCTTCCTGAAATACAGCCATAATTATGTTACTCACCTGTTCAAAATGGTATACTGGCTCTTCATTTCTTTCAAGAATAAAATTTAAAGTCCTTGGCCTAGTGTTCCAGGCCCTGTAGAATTTGGCCCCAAATAACCTTTGCTACCTTACTTTCCTCTGCTTTATAAATGAAATAAGCCATACATACTGAATATTTGCACTCTCTCTTATTGCCTCAGTGCTTTCCTACTTTTATGCTTTTGCTCATGCTATTTGATGAAGCAGGGGAAAGGCCAGCATGATTGAAGTATAGTTATCAGGAAGAGTGGTACAAAATGAGGAAGAAAAGTTATGTATACTTGTACTTCTTGTTAAGGAGTTTGGGCTTTGTTCTCAGTGTAAGAGAAGGTCATTGAAAATTGCTAAATAGAAAATGACAAGTCCAGCTTATATTTTTAAAGGACTACTTTGACCACTATTTGACGAATAGATTGGAAAAGTACAAGAAGGGACAGGAGACCTATTAGAGACTTGCAGTATTGTGACAGGAAATAGAAATAGATGTGTGATTGTTTGGTGAAGGATTAATGACAGGAACAGGAAGAGGAGGGAGTTGGAACTATCAAGAATAACTCCCAGATTTTGGCTTGGGCAGTAGGATGATGTGCCATTTACAGAGATGTGGAAGACTAGGGGAGGTACAGTTGTCAAGGAGGCTAGAATAGAGCTCAGTTAGATGGCTGTGACATCCAAGTGGATATATCATGTATATAGTTGGAACTCAAGAAAAATCATAGCTTGAAATGTAAATTTGAAAATAAGTAACAGCATGAAAATGGTACTAAAAGCCACAGGGAGAGATGAGATTACCTAGAAAGAGAATATAGAATGAGAACATTTCCTGGAATTGGCCATACATTGAGGTTATTGATCATATTAGCAAGAGCAGTTTTAGTCCAGGAGTATGGCTGTACTCTGCAGTAATTTGAAGAGGGAATTGGGGTAGGGAGAGAGGTAAAGGTGAGGAAAATAGGTTCCTCTTTAGAAGCTTGGCTATGAAGAAGAGCAGAGAAGTGGGCCAGTACCTGGAGGAAGATGTGAGGATTTTCTAAACATACATACTAAATGATGTTTTCAAGCCATTGGAAATGATCCAGTAGAGAGGGAGAACCTGAAAGATAGAAGAGAGAGATGACAGGGAAAGGAAGCAAGGTCTGGAAGGGAAGATGAGTTGGGCTCCAGAGCAGCAGTGGAGGAAATTGCCTTTAAAAGAATGGGAGAGGTGATGCTGTCTCTGTATCCAGAAAGGTTATGGGAGCAGGTGGATTGGCATAGGTGGCAGCTGCCTCAGGACATCCACAGAAAGTGATCCCTCAGCCCAGAATGTTCTTCTGCCTGTTTGTTTGTTTAGCTCTCATTTTTACTTCACATCTCATCCTCCTCAGAGAAGTCTTCTCTAGCTACCATTTCCCAGTTAAATTTCTCTTATATCAGCTTGTTTTTGTTCTTTGTAGCCCCTAATTTAGAATTATATATTTGTTTGTATTTGTTCAGTGCAGAAGCTGCAGTCTTAACTTGTAGAATCTAAATGAAATCTCCCAATTTTTAAATGTTTCTAGATAATTCTAAAATTGTATAGTCTACATACTTTAGGTATAAATGCAGGCCCTGTGTGTCCCACTTTACTCTGGGGAAGTCCGTAGGGATTCCTAGAGTATTTCATGAAAACTCTGCTTGCCAGTAATCTATAGTGTGGGTGAAAAGCATCCCATCATTGCATGTGTGTATCTTTGTTTCTGCCTATGATGTAGAACTCTAAAACAGTGTTTTGATGTCATATCAGAGATTAGAATTAGGGTTTATGATTGTGTCTTAGCTCATTCCTGCTGCTATAACAAAATTCTGCAGATCTAAGATCAAGGCACCAGCAGATTGGGTGTCTGGTGAGAGCCCAGTCCCTGCTTCCAAAATGGTGTCTTGTTGCTTTGTCCTCATATGGTGGAAGGCAGGGAAAGGCCAAACAGGAGCCTTTAGGCCAAAGGGCACTAATCCCATTCATGAAGGTGGAGCCTTCATGACCTAATCACCTCCTACCTAATACTATTATATTGGGGATTATGTTTCAACATGAATTTTAGAGGGACGCAAACATTCAAACCATAGAAAATTGTAAGATATTACATCTAAAAATGCCTTTTTAATATAAAGCGATGGTTGTCAAAAAGTGAAGACAGAAAGTGGTAAATTTTATGTGTTTTTTACCACAATAAAAAAAATTTGGCAAAAAAGTCAAGATCATCCACAGAAAAGGAATTTCAAAGGGCTCTAAAATATGTAAAAAGAGTTTTTTTAAAAATTTGTCCATTTAATTACTGATTATGAGAATGAAGTGTCAGGTTTCTTGGTTGAATATGGGGTTACCAATATCTGTCAGGTTTAATAGCAGGATTAATTAAAAAAAAAAGATGCAGAGCATATATCATAACACCCTACACGGAACAGGTGGTAAATACATATAGCAGTTGCTTTTATGATCTGGAGAACTGAAGTGCCTTCCCCAAGGTCACATAGCCGGTCAGTGGCAGAGCCCAGGCCAAAATTCATGTCTCTTAAACTTTTACTGTACCAGCGAGGCTACTAAGAACAAGGCATGAGTCTTTTGTGCAGGTAGTGAATTTTCTGATACGTTATATAAACTATTCTTTCCTTTAGTCTTTGTTCTATATCTAAAGAATTGTGAATAGTATTTCTAAACAGAATGCTAATTTTTTAAGTTCTTTCAAAATCTTTTTTTCTCCTTTTCAGAGTCCGAATGTCATTCAGAATTTGAAAATACTACCCATTCTGTCTTCAGGTCAGCAAAGTTTTACATTCATCATCCTGTACACCTACCAAGTGATCAAGATATTTGCCATGAATCTTTGGGAAAGAGTGTTTTCATGAGACATTCTTGGAAAGATTTCTTTCAGCATCATCCAGACAAACACAGAGAACACATTTGTCTTCCTCTTCCTTATCAAAACATGGACAAGACTAAGACAGATTATACCAGAATAAAGAGCCTCAGCATCAATGTGAATTTGGGAAACAAAGAAGTGATGGATACTACTAAAAGTCAAGCTAGAGATTATCCAAAATATAATGGACAAATTAATGATCCAAAAAGGGATCAGAAGGTCACCCCAGAGCAAACAACTCAGCACACTGTGAGTTTGAATGAATTGTGGAACAAGTATCGAGAGCGACAGAGGCAACAGAGACAGCCCGAGTTGAGTGACAGGAAAGAACTGTCCTTGGTGGACCGACTTGATCGTTTGGCTAAAATTCTTCAGAATCCAATCACACATTCTCTCCAGGTCTCAGAAAGTACACATGATGATAGCAGAGGGGAACGAAGTGTGAAAGAATGGAGTGGTAGACAACAGCAGAGAAATAAGCTTCAGAAAAAGAAGCGGTTTAAAAGCCTAGAGAAAAGCCATAAAAACACAGGAGAGCTTAAAAAAAGCAAGGTGCTTTCTCATCATCGAGCTGGGAGGTCTAATCAAATTAAAATTGAACAGATTAAATTTGATAAATATATTCTGAGTAAACAGCCAGGTTTTAATTATATAAGCAACACTTCTTCGGATTGTCGGCCCTCAGAGGAGAGTGAGCTGCTCACGGATACTACCACCAACATCCTTTCCAGCACCACTTCTATTGTCGAATCAGATACATTGACCCAAACAGATAGAGAGATGGCTCTGCACGAAAGGAGTAGCTCTGTTTCCACTATTGACACTGCCCGGTTGATTCAAGCTTTTGGCCATGAAAGAGTATGTTTGTCACCCAGACGAATTAAATTATATAGCAGCATCACCAACCAACAGAGGAGATACCTTGAGAAGCGGAGCAAACACAGCAAGAAAGTGTTGAATACAGGTCATCCCCTAGTGACTTCTGAGCACACCAGAAGGAGACACATCCAGGTACATGGCTACAAATTCCATCTGGCAATGTGACTGCCCTCTTCGTGGACTTTTTAGTTAAGCTTTGCACACAGGTGAAAAAAACAAGCCATTTGCCCTTTCCTCTCTATACCATTTCTTACCAACTGGAAAAGAGTGAGAAAGTGTAGTACAGTGCTATTGTGAGTTGTCATTATTTTCATCAACATTCATTTACGAATTATCTTTTGAATGAAGGGCTTTGCTGCTAGATCCTTCAGAATCTGCAAAGTTTACCCCCGAAATGGGGGAGCTTTGAGGTTAGAATGATCTCTATCCTGAACAATATTGCCGGGTTTATGTTTATTTGGTTTTTTTTTTTTAATTCATTCCTCTCTGTCTTTAAAGAAACATATTTGAGGTTCTTTTAAACACACACACATAGACAAACACATAAATAATACAGGTTTGTTGTTTTTTTTTTTGTAATCGAAGAATGGAGTTGATTTGAAAAATTGAAGCGGGGGTGAGCTACAATATAATTTTTTAAAAATGAGTAAATAAGGAATTGTGAATAATGGAAAGACAAGTCAAAGCCAGAAGGAAGATAAATAAGCCTTGTGGATGTGGTTGCTAGAAAAGAGCTACAAATTTGGCTTTATGTTTTCTAGCACTTAGTGTCGCTAGAATTTTGTGATCAATTACAGTCATTTTTTAATATAAAAAGAACAAAATTTTTAGAAACATTACAGATATTTCTGATACAGAGACCTAAGATAAATTTCTCTCATCTGTCTTCTTAAAGAAGGCACCACAGTGCAACAAAGGGTATCCTCCTATAAGGCCATTACCACATTCCTTAGTTTAGGTTGTTAATAAGGGAGATCTCAAGGGTTCAATAAATGTAAGCCATTGCTTTAACCCAAGAGGAAAATTTCAAGTATCACTAGACATGCTCTCCAAAGAAGGATGCTTGCAAAATGGTTCAGTGGAGTATGGAACGAAAAATATTTGAATTTATATTCATTTTTCCCAACTTTTAAAAATTTATATTTTTATGTATATTTTATGAGTACAGTAGTGACATAACATATAAATAAATATCTACTTTGACAATTTGTGCTAAAAAAATTTTTTCTCAGTGGGATTACATGATCAAAAGAAATTGGAGACCACTGGTCTAGACAAAGGGAGGCATGAGATGTTCGGACAATTTATTATAAATATTATTTCTCATCATTGAGCTTTTAGCAGTGTTTACATATATAAATAACAGAGTATGCTTTTTTTCTAAAGTAAGTGTAGAATTGGGAATGATACAGAGTAAGGCTTTTGTTCCATAGGGGAGATAGATAAATGGATCCAGGAGAGGGTTTGTGTGTGTGTAGTGAAATACACATGACATAAAGTTTACAGTTTTGATCATTTTCAAGTATACAATTCTGTGGCATTGAGTATATTCACAGTGTTTTACAACCATCACCACTATCTATTTCCAGAAATTTTTTATTAACCCAGTGGAAACCTTGTACCCATTAAGCGGTGACTGTCTGTTCCCTCTTCTCACCAGCCCCTGGCAACCAGTAATCTATTTTCTGTCTCTGAGGATTTTCCTATTCGGTTGTTTCATATAAATGGAATCATTTAATATATGACCTTGGCATCAGGCTTCTCTCTCTTAGACATAGTGTTTTGAATATTCATCCATGACATAACATGTATCAATACTTCATTGCTTTTTATAGCTGAGTATTATTCCATTGCATGTATATACCACATTTTGTTTATCCATTCATTTATTGATTTGGGTTGTTTCCACTTTTTGGTTATTGTGAATAGAATATAGAATGTATATAGAACATTTGTGTACACCTGTCTGCTATTCTTTTGGGTATATATCTAGGAATGGAAATGCTGGGCCATATGGTAATTCTGTGGATTAGCTTATTGAGGAACTGCCAGACTATTCCATAGTACATGCACCATTTTGCATTCCCATCAGCAGTGTATAAGGAATCCTCCAACCCTCCTCCTTTTTTCCACAGCGACTGCTTTAGTTTATATTCGCACCAGCAGTTCACAAGGGTTTCAATTTTATTGCATCCTTGCCAACTCTTATTTTCTATTTTTTAATATATAAACTAGCCATCCAATTGGGTGTGAGTATCATTGTGGTTTTGATTTGCATTTCCCTAATGATTATTCATGTTGCACATATTTTTATGTGCTTATTTAACCATTTGTATATCTTCTTTTGAAAAATGTCTTTTCAAGTCATTTGGCCATTTTAAATCTGGTTGTTTGATTTTTTGGTTTTTGAGTTGTCGGGATTTTCTATATATTTTGGATATTGATCTCTTACTAGATACATGATCTGAAAATATTTTCTCCCATTTTGTAGGTTGCCTCTTTCACAATCACTCTGCTGACCGTGTCTTCTGACATACAGAAGTTTTAAATTTTGATGTAGTCCAATTTAGCTTTTTTTTTTTTTTCTTGTGCGTTTGGTGTCATATCTTAGAAATATTTGCCAAATCCAGTGTCATGAAAGTTTTCTTCTTAAGAGTTTAATAATTTTAGCTTTTACTTTTAGGTCTTTGATCCGTTTTGAGTTAATTTTTGTGTATGGTGTAAGATAAGGGTCCACCTTCATTCTTCTGCATGTGAATATCCCGTTTTCTCAACATCATTTGTTGAAAAGACTTTGTTTTTTCCCCATTGAATGTTCTTGGTACTCTTGCCAAAAATGGTTTAGCCATATATGTGAGGGTTTTTGTCTGGGCTCTCCCTTCTATTATGTTAGTCTGTATATCTCTCTTTATGCCAATACTGCAGTGTTTTGATTTACTGTATATTTATAATGAGTTTTGAAAGCAGGTAGTGTGAAACCTGTAACTTAGTTCTTTTTTCAAAATTATTTTGGCTGTTCGGGGTCCCTTGAGATTTCAGGAATTTTAGTAAATATTTCATTGTTTTTAATACTATCATATGTGCAATTTCTTAATTTCATTTTTGGATTATTCATTGCTAATGTAGAGGTATATAAATAATTTTTACATACTAATTTTGTATCTTGCAGCTTTGCTGAATTTATTAACTCTTTTTTCGTGTGGATTTTTAAGGATCTCTAGGATTTCATGTTGAGGAAGTTCCCTTCTTTTTCTATTTTGATGAGTGTCTTTGTCATCAAAGCATTTTGGTGTTTGCCAAATTCTTCAGCATCTATTGAGATTACTAGTTTTTTCTTTTTCTTTTTCCTTTTTTTTTTTTAGACGGAGTTTCGCTCTTGTTGCCCAGGGTGGAGTGCAATGGCGTAATCTCAGCTCACTGCAACCTCTGCCTCCTGGGTTCAACCAATTCTCCTGCTTCAGCCTCCCGAGTAGCTGGGATTACAGGTGCCTGACACCATGCCGAGCTATTTTTTTGGATTTTTAGTAGAGACAGGGTTTCACCATGTTGGCCAGGCTGGTCTCGAACCCTTGACCTCAGGTGATCCACCCTGCCTCGGTCTCCCAAAGTGCTGGGATTACAGGCGTGAGCCATCGTGCCTGGCCTGTTTTTTTCTTTTATTCTGTTAATATGGTGTATATTTATTGATAATCATATTTTGAACCAACTTTAACATTCCTGAGATAAATACCACTTGATCATAAAATTCTATTCATATGCTGCTGGATTCAGTTTATTAGAATTTGAAGAGGACTTTTTACATCTGTATTCACAAGGAATATTTGTCTATAGTTTTTTTGTGATGTCTTTACTGCCTTTATATCAGGATACTACTGGCCTTATAGAATGAGAAAGTTTTCCCACCCCTAGTTTTTGATAATGAGTTTAAGAAGGATTAATATTAATGATTGATGTTAATTCTTTAAATGTTTGGTAGAATTCACCAGTAAAGCCATCTGGTCCTGTGTTTTTCTTTGGGGAAATTTTTTTTTCATTACTGATTCAATGTCTTTTAAGTCTATTTAGATTTTGTTTCTTCTTGAGTCAGTTTCTGTAGTTTGTGTTTCTAGAAATTTGTTTATCTTTTTTTTTTTTTAAATCTGTTTCATTTATCTCCATTGAATCTACGTTATTACTTCTGCTTGCTTTGGATTTAGTTTTTTTCTTCTTCTCATTTCTTATGATTCAAAGTTAGGTTATTCATTTGGGATTATTCTTTAATGTAGGCATTTGTAGCTATAAATGTCTCTTTGAGCCTTGCTTTTGTAGATAAGTTCTGCCTTCATTGCTTGCCGTAAAGTTTGGTATGTTTTGCCTTCTTTTTCATTGAAAGTGTTTGCTGATTTCTTCTTTGACCATTGAGTGTTTAGGACAGTGTTGTTTAATTTCTACCTGTGAATTCCCCACCTTTCTTTGTTATTGATTTCTGGTTTTACTTCACTGTGATCAGAGAATATATTTTGTATTATTTCAATCCTTCATTTATGACCTTGCATATGATCTGTCCTTGAGAATTTCACATGCATTTAAGAAGAATGTGTATTCTGTTGCTGTTTGGAGTGTTCTCTGTTGTGTTAGGTCTAGCTGGTTTATAATGTGGTTCAGGTCCTCAATTTCCTTATCAGTCTTTTGTCCAGTTTTTCTATGGCTATCAGAAGTGGATTATTGAAGTCTCCAGCTATTACTGTGGAACTATCTATTTCTCCATTGAAATCTGTCAGTTTTTTGCTTCATATATTTTAGGGCTCTGTTGTCAGATGTGTGTATGTTCATAATTGTTATATCCTCTTCATAGATTGATCCTTTTATCAGTACAAAATCCTCTTTTTGTCTCTTGTAACAATTTTTAATGTAAAGTCTGTTTTGTCTGATATTAGGGTAACTACCCCAGCTCTCTTTTGGATAACTATTTGCATGGAATACCTTTTTTATCCTTTTAATTTCTAACTCTGTGTGTCTTTGGATGTAAAGCAAGTCTCTTTTAGACATAACATAGATGGTCATTTTTTATAATCGATTCTGCCCTCTCTGCCTTTTAATTGGTGAGTATAATCCATTTACATTTAATTTCATAAGAAAGGACTTACTTTCCCCGTGTTGTTTTCTTTATGTCATATCTTTTTTGTTTTTCATTTCTACTGCCTTCTTTGTATCTAATTGATTTTTTGTAGTGTACCAGTTTTATTCCCTTTTCATTTCTTTTTTTTTTTTAAACATTTCGTAGTTATTTTCTTACAGGTTACATTGAGGATTACAATTAATATCTTAAACATATAACAACCCGATATGAAATAAAACCAACTTAGCTTCAATAATATACAAACACTGTTGTTAATACATCTCTGTTCTTCCCCTTAACTTTAATGATACACAAAAACTGTGGGTAGACATCTCCATCCCTTCCTCTTTAATTGTTATAGTCACAGATTACATCTTCATTTTGTCCCCACTAAAATAGATTTATAATTATTTTATGCATTCGTTTTTTAAATCAGATAAGGAAAAAGGGAAGAGTTACAAACCAGAAGTATAATAGGGACTTTATTTTTACCTGTGTAATTGTCTTACCCTTATTTCTTATGCCTTATTTCTATGTATGTGCTTTAAGCCTTATTTCTGTGTATAACTTCAAGGTATTGTCAAGTGTCCTTTCATTTCACCTTGGAGTACTCTCTTTATCATTCCTTATAGGGAAGGGCTACTTGTAAAAAATTTACTTTTGTTTAGCTGGGAATGTCTTTAATTTCTCCTTTATTCTTTTTTTTTTTTTTTTTTTTGAGACAGAGTCGGCCTGGGCTGTAGTGCAATGGCACAATCTAAGCTCACTGCAACCTCCACCTCCCGGGTTCCAGCAGTTCTCCTGCCTCAACCTCCCAAGTAGCTGAGATTACAGGTGCCTGCCACCACGCCTGGGTAATTTTTGTATTTTTAGTAGAGACGGGGTTTCACCATGTTGGCCAGGCTGGTCTTGAACTCACGACCTCAGGTGATCCACCTGCCTTGACCTCCCAAAGTGCTGGGATTACAGGCATGAGCCACTGTACCTGGCCTTATTTTTTTTTTCTTTTTAAGACGGAGTCTCTGTCACCCAGGCTGGAGTACAGTGGCGCGATCTTGGCTCACTGCAACCTCCACCTCCCGGGTTCAAGTGATTCTTCTGCCTCAGCCTCCTGAGTAGCTGGGATTACAGGCGCACACCACCACACCCAGCTAATTTTTGTATTTTAGTAGAGACGTGGTTTCACCGTGTTGGCCAGGCCGGTCTTGAACTCCTGACCTCAGGTGAGCCACCCACCTCGGCCTCCCAAAGTCTCCTTTATTCTTAAAGTTTTGCCGGAGATAGATTTCTTGTCTTACACTTTTTATCTTTCATCATTTCAAATATGTCATTTCACTGCCTATTGTCTTCCATGGTTTCTGGTGAGAAATTAGCAGTTAATCTTACCGAGGATCCCTTCTGTGCTTGCCCTTGCTCTTACTGCTTTCAAGATTCTCTGTCTTTGGCTTTGACATTTTCATTATAACATGTCTCAGTGTGGCTGTCTTTCAGTTTTTCCTACTAAGAGTTCATTGAGCTACTTAGATGTTTAGATTCATGTTTTCCCCTTATCAAGTTGGAGGAGTTTCCAACCATTATTTCTCCAAATATTCCTTCTGCCCCTTTCTTTCTCTCTTCTTTTGGGATTCCTAATATGCATCTGTTGGTAAGTTTGATGGTGTCCTACAAGTCTCTTAAGCTCTGTTCATTTTTCTTCATTCTGTTTTCTTTCATTTTCTATTTTTTTAGAGTAGGGTTTCACACTATCTCCGAGACTGGAGTACAGTGATGTAATCATAGCTCACTGCACCCTCGAACTCTGGGCTCAAGAAATCTTTCTGCCTCAGCTTCCTGAGTAGCTGGGACTACAAGGCATGCACCATCACACTCATCTCATTCTGTTTTCTTTCTGTCCCTCAGAGTACGTAATTTCATTTCACCTATCTTCAAGTTCACTGATCTTTCATCTGTGTGATCAAATCTGGTATTGAACTGCTCTAGTGAATTTTTCATTTTAGCTCTTGTACTTTTCAGCTTCATATTTTCTATTTGATTCCTCTTTGTCTTCATTGATACTCTCTTTGTTGAGACATTGTTCTCCTCATTTCCTTTAGTTCTTTATCCATGGTTTCCTTTAGCCCTTTGAGCACATTTAAAACAGTTGATTTAAAGCTTTTGCCTAGTAAGTCTACTGTGTGTTCTTCCTAAGGGAGAATTTCTATTTATTTCTCTCCTCTAACCCATGAATGGGCCATTCTTTCTTGTTTCTTTTCATGCCTCATAATGTTTTGTTAAAATTTTGACATTTTGAATATTATGATGTGATAACTCTGGACATCAGATTTTCCTCCCCTTCTTTAGGGTTTGTAGTTACTGCTTGTTGTAAGTTAAAGTTGTTGGTTTATTTAGTGACTTTTCTAAATTATGTTTGTAACAACTGTACTGTTTGTTGGTGTGTGATATTTCTGTTCCTTTAGCTCAGTAGCTAGCCACTTGTTTGATAGAGATTTTCTTAATGCCTGGGGCCAAAAAAAGCAAAAGAAAAAAGAAAATTTCCCAAGTCTTTGCAGATTTTCTGCATTCGGACACTCCTTCAATGCTTAGCCAGGCCATTCACAACTCTGCCTTAGCCTTGCTTCCTACTTGTACTGAGCCTAAAGATCAACCAGTGATGAAAGCGTCTGGTCTTCTCAGGTCTTTTCTGAACATGCATCTTGCTCTGTGCATGCACTTTCTAGTTTCCCTGGTATACATGGGAAATTTTCCAAGCCCTTATGCCCCAAAGATTCTCAGTTTTTCTTTCCTGCTTTTAGTATGTCTGTTGTTTCCCTCGAACTGTTAAGTTTTGCTCCAGGCAGTAGTGCCTTGTTCATTTGGTTTTCAATATTTTCAAGGAACATTCTTCCTCTATAAAACTACTTTTTCACTCTAAGAGAGTTATGTTAGGTGAAACTAAGGCAGGTCCCTTGTGTCAGTCCATGGTTAATACTCAGACATGTCAAAACAAACACAATTCCTTGGGAACAAGGTACTACTCCGTGCTCTCTTTGGGAGCAGATACCTACATCAGGACCAAGGGCTGCCATCTTTAAGACCACCATGCTAGGTAAGGGGATAGCAGAAGGCTAAGTTAAAATGCTACAAAGTTCTTCTACCTTGTGCTGATGGCCTTTCTCCTGGTTTAGCAAACACTTGGTTACTATAAACCTTTGACTATCTTCTAAAGTTCAGATAAGGTTGGTTTTGACAGTTTTCCATATTTTTTGGTGTTTCTAGAGAAGGCACTGTCTCCCTTGGAGGTCTCTACTCTACCATTTTTGCTTGTCGTTCCCAGGTGGAGTTGTGCGTCCCTCTGACCATCAAAATAACTAGAGTGACATCAATATAAGGGTACGTGATGGGCATTCTTTTTTTTTTTCTTTTTTTTTGAGACAAGTCTCTATTGCCCAGCCTGGAGTGCGGTGGCACAATCTCAGCTCACTGCAACCTCTGCCTCCTGGGTTCAAGTGATTCTTCTGCCTCAGCTACCGAGTAGCTGGGACTACAGGTGTGCACCACCATGCTTGGCTAATTTTTTGTATTTTATAGAGACAAGGTTTCACCATGTTGGTCAAGATGGTCTTGATCTCCTGACCTCATGATCTGTCCGCCTTGGCCTCCCAAAATGCTGGGATTACAGGCGTAAGCCACTGTGCCCAGCCTGTGTTACATTTGTAATATATTTGCCTTTGATTTTACTTCATCCAGTACAGTTTTTTTAAAATTTGTGTTTGCACTATTGCTCTTTGCCCATCCTTTTAGCCTTTTTGAGTCACTTTACTCAAGTGTTAGTAACATCTGAATTTAACTTTTTTCCCACCCAATCTGAAGGTCTCTCTTTTGAAACAAATTTATTCCATTTAAGTTTATTGTTGTAAATATGTTTGGTTTAAATTTTATTATTTTGGCTTTTTTTCATTCTGATATATTTATTAAATAAAGGTTTGTTCAACTAAATTTCATTTCAAAGTAAGGAGAGGGGTGAATTTCTTGTGCGTGGTGAGAAACACATACCAAAAAATTCCCTTCTTAACTGTTCTTGTGTGCAAGTTAATAATGTTAAATGTATTCACACTATGTTGAAACCAATCTCCAGAACTTTTTCATATTGCAAACCTGAAACTCTATACCCATTGAACAGCAACTGCCCTTGTCCCCCTACCCCAGCTCCTGGTAACCACTATTCTGCTTCCTGTCTATGAATTTGACTACCTTAGATACCTCATATGAGTGTAATCATACAGATTTGTCTTTTTGTGACTGACTTATTTCACTTAGCATAAGATCTTAAAGATTCATCCATGCTGTAGCATGTTATAGGATTTCCTCCCCTTTTAACTCTGTATAATATTCTACTGTTTACATATACCACATTTTGTTTATCTGTATTCATTGATGGACATTTGGGTTGTTTCCACCTTTTAGCTATGGTGAATAGTGCTGCTGTGAACATGGGTATGTAAATGTCTTTTTGAGACCTTGCTTTCAATTCTTTGGGATACATACCCAGAAGAAGGATTGCCAGATCATATAGTAGTTCTATTTTTAACTTTTTGAGGAGCCTCAACACTGTTTTCCATAGTGGTTGTACCATTTTGCAATGCCACCAACAGTGTACAAGGGTTCTAATTTCTTTACATCCTTACCAACACTTGTTTTTTTTTTTTTATAGTAGCCATCCTCATGGGTGTGAGGTAATATTGTTTTGATTTGCATTGCTCTTATGCTTAGTGATACTGAGCATTTTTTATATGCTTTTTGGCTATTTGTATGTCATCTTTAGAGAAATGTCTATTCAAGTCCACTTTTACTTTTTTTTTTTTAGTGGCGGGGTCTCATTTTGTCCAGGCTGGTCTTGAACTCCTGGGCTCAAGCAGTCTTTCCCCATTGACCTCCCAAAGTGCTAGGATTATAGGTATAAGCCACCATACCTGGCCTGCCCATTTTTTAATTAGGTTATTCGATTTTTGTTGTTGTTGTTATGACTGCTTTATATTTTCTGTGTGTTAACCCCTTCTCAGATACATGATTTGCAAGTATTTTCTCTCATTCAATAGGTTGTCTTTCACTCTGTTGATTGTGTCCCCTGATGTACAAGTTTTTAAGTTTAGTGTGGTCCCGTTTGTCTATTTTTGCTTTTGTTGCCTGTGATTTTGGTGTAATATTCAAAAAATTATTGCCACATTGAGTGTCATGTAGCTTTTTCTCTAAGAGTTATATGGGTTTAGGTCTTACATTTAGGTCTTTAACCCATTTTGAGTTAATTTTTGTACATGGTATAAGATAAGGGTCCAATTTCATTCTTTTGCATGTGGATATCCAGTTATCCAAGCATCATTTGTTGAAAAAACTATCCTTTTCCCACTGAGTGGTCTTGGCACCCTCGTCAAAAATCATTTGAACATATATGTGAGAGTTTATTCTGGGCATGTTTTCTTGTTTCATTGGTCTGCTTGTTTGTCTTTATGCTAATATCACACTATTTTGATTACTGTTCCTCTGGTAATATGTTTTCAAATCAGGAAGTGTGAATCCCCCAACATTGTTCTTGTCTTTCAAAATTGTTTTGGCTATTCAGGATTTCTTATCATTTTTAATGATTTCTTGCTGTTTCTAATCTTTTTTGTTGATTGCTATGTAATACATGTTTCTTCGAGTTGGTTTTTTGATAACTTAGCAACTGTAATCTAATTAACTGATATGCTTCAACCACTTTCTCAATCTATCATTATCAGATGTGAAACTATCTATTGGCTCTATCATATGAAAAATTAAGAAACTGATTTTACTTCTTCCCACCTATCCCCCACATTATTTTCCCCAACTAACCAATAGTGGTTATATTTTGTGAATTTTGTCTCAGCTCATTTATAGTAGTAGTATTACTACATTGACTAGCTTCTGTTTCAAGAATTAGAACATTTTACTTCCATTTTATAAGATCATGAGTTATTTTACATTAGTTGTATTTAAATATAGGGTCAGTATTTACCAGGAGCCTTTTCACATACCTATTTATGAGTTTGTTAATTTCAATCTATTGCTTGACTAGACTGTTAAATGTTCAGGAGTGATCATCTTTTATGTTCTTGCAAATTTGAGACTGTTACCTTTATGTACCAGAACAACAACTGGGTGGGTTATAAAAGTTTTGATTAACAGTTCTTAATTCAAAACTCTGTTAATTTTGCTCCTCTTTTCTGGGTACCAGTATTTAATGTTTCATATGCTTGCTTGCTTTGTTTCTTTCTTTATTATTTCCATAGTTTGGAGGGAACAGGTGGTTTTTGGTTACATGGATAAGTTCTTTAGTGGTGATTTCTGAGATTTTGGTGCACCCAATCACCTGAGCAGTATACACTGTACCCAATGTGTAGTCTTTTATTCCTCACCCCCCTCCCACCCTTCCCCCCCAAGTCCCCAAATCCATTATATCATCCTTATTCCTTTGTATCCTCATAACTTAGCTCCCCTAT
>NW_026652290.1:10313149-10440214 GCF_009828535.3 Hylobates moloch | reverse complement strand
GTGTCGCTGGGGCTGGGAGCTGGAGACCGGAGCTGTTCCTATTCGGCCATCTTGGCTCCACCTTTTTTTTTTTTTTTTGAGACAGAGTCTCACTCTGTCCCCCAGGCTAGAGTGCAGTGGCACGGTCTTGGCTCACTGCAACCTCTGCTTCCCAGGTTCAGGCGATTCTCCTGCCTCAGCCTCCCAAGTAGCTGGGATTACAGGCAGGTGCCACCATGTCTGGCTAATTTTTTTGTATTTTTAGTAGAGATGGGGTTTCACTGTCTTAGCCAGGATGGTCTTGATCTCCTGACCTCGTGATCTGCCTACCTCAGCCTCCCAAAGTGCTGGGATTACAGGCATAAGCCACCACGCCTGGCCAATGATGATCATTTTTTCATACACTTGTTGGCCTTTTTTTTTTTTTCCCGAGACGGAGTCTCACTCTTGTCGCCCTGGCTGAAGTACAATGGCACAATCTCTGCTCACTGCAACCACTGCATCCCAGGTTCAAGCAGTTCTCCTGCCTCAGCCTCTGGAGTAGCTGGGTTTGCAGGTGCCTACCACCATGCCTGGCTAATTTTTTGTATTTTTAGTATTTAATTTTTTGTATTTGTATTTTGTATTTTAGTAGTGGTTTCACCATGTTGGCCAGGCTGATCTTGAACTCCTGACCTCAAGTGATCCACCCACCTCGGCCTCCCAAAGTGCTGGGATTACAGACATGAACCATTGCACCTAGCCCATTTGTATATCTTCTTTTGAGAATTGTCTATTCTTGTCCTTTGCCCACTTTTTGATGGGATTATTTGTTCTTTTCTTGATTTGTTGGAGTTCCTTGTAGATTCTGCATATTAGTCCGTTGTCGGATGCATGATTTGCAAATATTTTCTCCCATTTTGTGGGTTGTTTGCTGATTATTTCTTTTGATGTGCAGGTCCCATCTATTTATTTTTGTTTTTTGTTGCATTTACTTTTGGGTTCTTGGTCATGAACTCTTTGCCTAAGCCAATGTCTACAAGAGTTTTTCCAGTGTTATCTTACAGAATTGTTATGGTTTCAGGTCTTAGATTTAAGTCTTTAATCCATCTTGAGTTAATTTTTTTGTAAGGTGAGAGATGAGGATCCAGTTTCATTCTCCTGTATGTGGCTTGCTAATTATCCCAGCACCATTTGTTGAATAGGGTGTGCTTTCCTCACTTTATATTTTTGTTTGCTTCGTCAAAGATCAGTTGTTCTCTATTCTGTTCCATTGGTCTTGGTGCCTATTTTTATACCAGTACCATGCTGTTTTGTTAACTATACCCTTGTAGTATAGTTTGAAGTCAGGTAATAATGAGGCCTCCAGATTTGTTCTTTTTGCTTAGTCATGCTTCGGCTGTGTGCGCTGTTTTTTGGTTCCATATGAATTTTAGGATTTTTTTTCTAGTTCTGTGAAGAATGATGATGATATTTTGATGGGAATTGCATTGAATATGTAGATTGCTTTTGGCAATATGGTCATTTTCACAATATTAATTCTAGCCATCCATGAGCATGGGATAGGTTTCCATTTGTTTGTGTCATCAGTGATTTCTTTCAGCAGTGTGTTTTCATTTTCCTTGTAGAGATCTTTCACCTCCTTGATTAGGTATATTCCTAAGGGTTTTTTTTTTTTTTCAGTTGTAAAAGGGATTGAGTTCTTGATTTGTTTCTCAGCTTTGTCTTTGTTGGTGCATAGCAGTGCTACTGCTACTGATTTGTGTACATTGATTTTGTATCCTGTAACTTTACTGAATTCATTTATCAGATCTAGGAGCTTTTTGAATGAGTCTTTAGGATTTTCTAGGTATACAGTCATATCATCAGTGAACAGTGACAGTTTGACTTCCTATTTACCTGCTTGGGTGCTCTTTATTTTTTTCTCTTGTCTGATTACTCTAGCTAGGTCTTCGAGTACAATGTTGAATAGCAGGGGTGAAAGTGGGCATTCTTGTCTTGTTCCAGTTCTCAGGGGAAATCCTTTTAACCTTTTCCCCATTCAGTATAATTTTGGCTGTGGGTTTGCCATAGATGGCTTTTATTACCTTAAGGTATGTCCTTCTATGCCGATTTTGCTGAGGGTTTTAATTATAAAGGGATGCTGAATTTTGTCAGATGCTTTTTCTGCATCTTTTGAGATGATCATGTGATTTTTATTTTAAATTCTGTTTATGTGGTGTATCACATTTATTGACTTGTGCATGTTAAGCCATCCCTACATCCGTGGTATGAAACCCACTTGACTATGGTGGATTATCTTTTTGATATGCTGTTGGATTCGGTTAGCTAGTATTTTGTTGAGGACTTTGCATCTGTGTTCATCAGGGATATTGGTCTTTTGGTTCTTTGAAAAGATAAACAAAATTGGTAGACCATTAGTGAGATTAACCAAGAAAAGAAGAGAGAAGATCCAAGTAAGCTCAATTAGAAACAAAATGGGAGATATTACAACCAATGCCGCAGAAATACAAAAGATCATTCAAAGCTATTATGAAAACCTTTACACGTACAAACTAGAAAATCTAGAGGAGACGGATAAATTCCTGGAAATATACAACCCTCATATATTAAATCAGGAAGAAATAGAAACTCCGAACAGACCAATAACAAGTAGTGAGATTGAAACAGTAATTTTAAAAACTGCTAACAAAAAAAAAGTCCAGGACCAGATGGATTCACAGCTGAATTCTATCAGACATTCAAAGAAAAATTGGCACAAATCCTACTGAAACAATTCCAAAAGATAAAGAGGGAATCCTCCTTAAATCGTTCTGTGAAACCAATATCACCCTAATACCAAAACCAGAAAAGGACATAACAAAGAAACTATTGACTCGCTCTTTCTGTGTTTCTCTCTGCCCCATGCTGTCTCCCCTGCAGTCTCTGCAGTCCAGGCCCTCTTCTCTCTCTATGATCTCTTTGCACTCTGTCTGCTTCTCTGTTTTGTCTGCCTCTGCTCACCCACACATGCACTTGTGCCCCGCATGCCCCACCCTCGTTCTCTCTAGTTCCCACTGTGTCTGTTATGTGTCTCTATTCTTCTGATTACTCTTTCCTCCCCCACCCTTATCTCTTATGTTATTGGTATGTTTGTCTCTGTGCTTTCTCTGTGTATTTTCACTCTTTTTCTTTCCTGTCTCCCTTCTGCAGTTCTGTTTCTTGGTGTCTGGTTGTCTTCTGGTGGGGGAGAAGGGATAGTTTACTATTGTCAGTACAAAAAGCGAAGAAAACAGGTCGTTCAGCAGTTTTTCTTTATTAAGAAAAAGCTGAAGATGGTGAATGATTTCTCTGTGTTTTAGATTTCCAGCAGGTGGGCAAATAAACAACACAAGCAAACTACCAAACAGAGAGACCTCCATGAGAAAAGAAAATGAGAGCTTTATGTCCAACTAAATGTTTATTAATGTTTCATATATTTTTGTAAAATGGAGTTCATATCAGACTTTACATGCCTATATATGAAGAGAAATTACACTCAAAAGCAGCATCCTGAAATCCAAAGTGTAAATTTTTTTATACGTTTACAGAGAAAGAGTTAAGATATAAAATGATGTATACATATTATAATCCAAATATACATACATATATGTGTATATATATGTATACATATCAATATCACCGGAAGAAAATATATGTCATACATAGAACAAAAAACTGAAATTATGGCTGGGGTGGGCGGATCACGAGGTCAGGAGATCGAGACCATGGTGAAACCCCGTCTCTACTAAAAAAAAAAAAAAAAAAAAAAAAAAAAATTAGCCGGGCATGGTGGCGGGCGCCTGTAGTCCCAGCTACTTGGAGAGGCTGAGGCAGGAGAATGGTGTGAACCCAGGAGGCGGAGCTTGCAGTGAGCTGAGATTGCGCCACTGCACTCCAGCCTGGGCGACAGAGCGAGACTCTGTCAAAAAAAAAAAAAAAAAAACCCAACCTGAAATTATTATAAAAATACGAATTATGATTTTTTCTTTTGCATTTTTGTCTATTTTTTACAAGAAGTAAATGGTTTCTAATAAGAAGCCATAAGAGTTGTTTTTGTTTAACAATAATAGAATAAGGTAAGCCAGACTGATAAACACAAAATGTTAGTTATAAGCTTAGAAGGTGAATTCTCAAATTTCTCATTGACTTCTATTTTGGGTGTAAAAGACCATTTTGAGCTTCCCAAACTAGTCATAATGAACCCTTCTAGAAGTATAGTGAAATAATAGGATTAGAGAACTAGTATACATGGTTTCTGTGTCATGATAAAGTACAGTTTGCTTTTAACTTCCGGTGCCAAGGGTTGAGTTAAATGTACTCCTCAGTTCATGACCCCTCTTTTAAAATTTTATCACCATATCCCATCCTCATTTCTGTCTCCCCACAGGAAATCAGTCTTATGTAAATATCTTTCAGATCACATGAGTTCTTACAAAATACATATTTTGTAAGTATGCATGAACTTTCATCATATGTAAAAGGTATACCATTATTTTTGTTATGTTTGCTAAGTTTAGTATTTTCAAAGTCTGCCTACATTGCTGTAAGTATGTCTAATCCAGGTTTCTGATTGCATAATGCTCTATGGAGTGCGTCTACCCACTTACGCATGAACTTTTCTATGATGGGCACCCAGGTTGCTGTCAGTTCCCCAGCACCACAGAACATGGCAGTGCTTGTCTTTGTCCATGTCCCCTTATGCATCTGTCTGAAACTGTCTTTAGCATATATACCCAGAAGTGGAATTCTCGGCTTACAGGCTTGTATACTTCATTTCCTACACTAGTACCAAATTGCTTTCCAGGTCATATTCCTACCTGTAGTGCATGAAAATTTCCATTTCTACTTCTCTGCCAATTATTTCTAATTTTTATCAGAACACTAGTAAAACAAGTTTCTATACCATGGGAAGATAGGTTTTTTTTTTTTTTTTTCTTTTTAATGAGATGATACTTGTCTTGAACATCTAGAGTATCTCTTTAATTTCCATGGGAAGAGAGTTTTTTATATAATTTACAATGCTTTCAACCAGAATACATTCATTTGTTCATTCATCCAAACATAATTATAGGATTGACAAAAGCACAGAGTGACATACTTTAATAAGCTTTTCTCAGATTTATATATATGAGTGAGAAAATACATGGAAAATTTTTATAACAATATTTAAAAACGATTTAAATATCTGGTAAAACTTCATTGTCAAAACACAGCATCCACAGTTGTTCCAAATACCCATGGAATATTTACAAAATTAATTGTACATTAGACAAAATATTGATGAATTCTCAAAGCAGAAGTTTTGTAAGTAAGCCCATATTCTGTAACTGTAATGCAGTAAAACTGAACTTAACAACTATAATTTTGAATTTTGCTAATGCTTTAAATTGCATTTATATTAGGTTTCAGATTTGCCATTTACATTTCTTACTTTGAGAATTACCTTTGTGTATCCTTTGCCTGTTTTTCTCTGAAGGTTTTTTTCCTGTTCATTTTTATAAACATATTTGGAGACCACTATAGTTGCTGTTTTTTAAATTCTATTTTATTACTTTTTTTTTTCTTTTTTTTTTTTTTGAGATGTCTCGCTCTGTCACCCAGGCTGGAGTGCTGTGGCACGATCTCGGCTCACTGCAACTTCCACCTCCTGGGTTCAAGCGATCTTCCTGCCTCAGCCTCCTGAGTAGTTGGGATTACAGGCACGTGCCACCACACCTGACTAATTTTTGTGTATTTTTAGGAGAGACGGGGTTTCACCATGTTGGTCAGGCTGGTCTGAAACTCCTGACCTTGTGATCCGCCCACGGCCTCCCAAAGTGCTGGAATTACAGGCGTGAGCCACCGCACCTGGCCACTTTTTTTTCTTTTTTAGATATGTGGTCTTGCTATGTTGCCCAGGCTGATCTCAAACTCCTGGCCTCAACCAATCTTCCCACCTAAGCCTCCTGAGTAGCTGGGACTACAGGCATGTGCCACTGTCCCTGGCTTCCTATTGATTTTTAAGCATTAATTACATTGTGTTAATATTGGAATAGTATTGTTATGTACTTCTGTATTTCTGTGTTCATGCTAAGAAAGATCTTCCAACCTCAAGATTTGTTTTTAAAAAATTACCGTGCTTTACTTTTGATACTTTTTTTGGGATATGGAAGCTTTAAGCTTTAATTTAAGCTTAAGCTTTTAATCTACATGGAATTTATTTTTGTGTGATAGGTATAAATTTATTTCCAAATGGTAGCTAGTTGCCAATAAAGATTTTTAAATAAAGTAATGTCGATAAATTAATTAGAAAAATCTAATGTTCTTTTGTTAAGCTAGACTCCAATCAGTTAGAATTGGTAAATAATTGGCATGGTTCTTTTGAAATTTCCATTCAAAACAACTGAAATAACATGTGGATACCTTATAAAAATCGACAGACCTGAAGAGGAAATTAATTCTGACTGAAATATGAAGGAGTTTTATTTATTAAACTTGAAGTTGGATCAGATCATCCAAGTGAAAATATTTTAACAAGCTAGATGGATCTGGCCCCATGAGGATATCATGAGTGAGATGAAGATTTTAGAGTCATCCACGTAAAGGTGGTGGTAATTCTCATAGTTATTAAGGCCAAGAGGAAACATATTTGGGAGAATGCAAAGAATAAAATAAATATATAGGGCTACTTCCAGGCTGTAATTTTTCAAAGCTGATAGAAAAACCTTTGGGAAACATGCTGTCTCGCTCTATCACCCTCTACAAAATTGTATAATCATTTGTCAACCTTCTGGTTTTCCTATGAGTTAATTGAGTGTTTTAGCTCTTGATTCATTTTCTTTCTGTCCAACCCAAAGCCCTACCGTTATCTGGGAAACTTTATTATCCCATTAGAGTTTTTTTTACCTCAGTTGTAATGATCATTGACTGTAATAATTTCCACTGCATTTTAGCCATACATTTTCTTAACTATTGTTTGAATTTTGGATTCACTCAAAATTCTTTGTTCTCTGCAATCTTTACTTCTTCACATACCAAAATAAATTTTTCAAGAACCTGTTATGCAGGCACAGTACATTGTTAATTTTCTGAGAAAGATTTTCCATAGTTTTCTGATCAACCACACTGGCAGAAATAGATAACTAGTTCTAATTTCCAAAAGGTAAGTAATAGATAGTTACTGAGTTCCTGCTTCTGCAATCTTTTTTCATTAGGAATTAAATGTATGTCAAAGCATTATTTTTTGGACAGACACTTGGTCATTGTGTCACCCCTTGGTGGTGAGTAAATTTTATTGAAAATATACTTGCTGGTTGATTGACACAGTTCTAGAAACTTTTCACGAGAAAAGACAATCTTTTGGTGCCATAGACTGTATTTCTCATTTTGACTCTGACCATTGTATCAATGTATGTCTCTGGTCCTAAACCTGAGTGATTATAAATGAATTAGCATAAACCCATGCCTCTAAAGGAAAAGCATCTCCCAGCAGGCACCTGGCTAGCTGAAGGCCCAGCAGTACCAATCCTCCTACCTGAGGAATAGCAGTGTAGGGTCATATCAGAAAACATGGCCCTTTTCCTATGTTGGATATATTTTTCTAAGATCAGTTTCCACCTAACAAGTAATTTTTTAATTGAAAAGCTTTTATTTCTAGGTCTGTCTCATGTCTTTAATCAATAAATATGGGAATGAGTCTCATTTAGTTCTTAATTAAGCTAAAGAATACTACAAAAACCCTGAAACATCTCTGAGATGGTGCGTTTACTTTCTATTCTTACTCTTGTATAAGACAGCAACAGGTGAGTTTGCTCTCATAATGGAAATTAAAACAGAAGCAGCCAGCCAGCATATATTTCCTTCCAAGATTGTATACAACAGAAAGCCTAACCCATGGTGGCTGATGACGTCATTTAATATATAGTCACCTAAATCTTTTATGTGTCAGCTCCATTGCAGAGGACTCAGTGGGCTACTCCACACCCAAGCCTGAGGGATGAGGAGATCATTAGAGGAGATGTGTGGGACTCTACCACGGACTAAAGAAAGTGGACTGTTGTGGTTTACTGACCGCATATATAAATGGATTCAGAAAAAAAAAAAAAGTTCTATTCCATGATGGGTCCTCAGCACAAATTGTGGGGCATGAGTGCAGGTGTGTGCATTGTTATTATTGTGAATCTGTGGATGGATTCAACATCACATGGCATGGTTCTGACAGTTTGTGCTTGGCCCAGCTTTAAAGTAGTGCTCCATCACACCTACAGCATCCAGTGCCCACCTTTTTGTTAGGATTGTTTGTGGTTTATTACATGAAAACAACACTGTTTATCACCTTCCAAGGTTGATCTTTTTCTGATTTCGGTAACATAGGAGATGCAGAACTATAGAGTATAAGCTTTTTTCTCCAAACAAGACTTCATAGTCCACATTTTTTTTCAGTTGGCTTACAATAAATAAGTGCATTTTATGCCTTTCTTGAAATATTTCCCATGCCGTAAACTTCACCTGTTTAACGTGTACAGTTTAATGGGTCTTGATATAGTCACAGAATTGTGCAACCATCACCGTAATCTGATTTTAGAACATTTTAAACACCCTCCAAAAAATCCTGTAAACATTAACAATCAATCTTCATTTCCTCAACCTCCCACCTCTGCCACAGCCTGCAGGCAACCACTAATTACTTTCTGTTTCTATGGATTTGCCTGTTCTGGATCTTTCATATAAATGGAATCATACAGTCTTTCGTGACTGACTTCATTAACTTAACATAGTATTTTTAAGGTTCATCCACCTCATAGCATGTGCTCATTCCTTTTAATGGCCAAAGGACATTCCATTCTATGAATATACCACATTGTATCTATTCATCAGTTCATGGACATTTGTGTTGTTTCTATTTTTTGTCTATTGTGAACAAAACTGCTATGAACATTCACGTAAAAGTTTTTTTAAGGGCATATGTTTTCATTTCTCGGGTATATACCTAGGAGTGGAATTAGTCATACAACAACTCTATGTTTAATCATTTGAGGAACTGCCAGACTTTTCCAAAATGACTGCACCATTTTACATTCCCACCAGCAGTATGTGAGGGTTTCAATTTTTCCACATCCTAGTAAACAATTGTTTTTGTCTTTCCCTTTGATTGTCCTCTTCCTACTGAGCTGGATAATTATATTGGGTTGAGAGAGAATTTATTCTTAGACTTTTCTATTTTTAAATATTTACCTTTTCATAGGCAAGCATTACTAAAAAAGAATTTGAAATGAAAACGGAAACATTCCAAGGCTCCTCATATAACCCAGTGTAATTGTGTCAGTTTTTTCATACCCTGTGGTGCACACCATGACTGCTTGTGTCCTTTGGAAGTGCAGGATGTTCACAGAACCTCAGACTTGGAAGGGACCATTGGAGTCCTGTGATCCTACCCACTCCCATCAGCACTTCTGCTGCATCTGCACCAAATGACAGGCCACCCTCTAGTAGCTCCACCTCTCATGTGCTGCTTATGGGGCAGCCAGTTCCATTTGCCTAAGGCTCCAGTTTTCAAAGGCTTTAACTTAGATCCAATATCTCCTTGCGTTGGAATACCTGGCTCTGCTCTCAGAGCTGCTCTCTGAAGGCACAGGAAACAGACCTAGCCCTCTGCCTCTCGGGCCCCCACCTCCTTTCCTGATGTGTTTTTTCTCATGTCTTCACTCCATGAACTGTTCCACATGGGCTGTGGTTTCTACTCTCTGAGTTTGGCAGCTTTCCTGGGTATCAGTTTGTTGGTATCTTGTTTTTAAATATGTCCCTCTCAACTAAGCTTGTTGTGCTTCAGGTAGTGAGAGCGTGTTGACCAACACAACTTATCACCTTCCATTCAGTGGCTGGACCATGTCTGTGGCCTAACGTGTGTTATTCCTGTTCAACTCCTTAAATCTTTACTGCCACACCCTTCCCCACAAGTTTTTGTTTTGTTTATTCTCATTTCTTGAACTGGTAATACAGTACAACCACATGGTACAAAATATTTGATCAGGAGTGTCCTTCTTATTCCTGTTCCCCAGCACCCAACACTCCTTCCCAGAGGTATACAGTAAAATTTCATCCGTTTTAAATGTACAGTTAACTTTTAGTAAATTTACAGAGTTTTGCAATCATCACCAAAATCCAGTTTTAGAACATTTCTGTCATTACCAAAAGGTCCCTTGTACCTCTTTGCAGTCAATCCTCGTTCCCAGCCCCAGGCAACCTCTTGTCTGCCTTCTGCCTCTTCTGGAGATTTTATGTATATGGCATCAGATGTGGTCTTTTGTATCTGCCTTTTTTTGTTAACATAATGATTTCAAGGTTCATCCATGCTGTAGTATGCATCAGTGGTTCCTTTTTGTTGCTGAATAGTATTCCATTTTATGGATATACCACATTTTGCTAATCTTTCAGTTGATGGACATTTGGATTGTTTGATTTTTTTGGATGTGAATGCTGCTATTAATACTTGTGTAAAAGTTTTGTGTGGGCATACATTTTCATTTCTTCTGGGTTTTTACTCAGGAGTGAAATTGGTAGGTCATATGATAGGTTTATGTTTAACTTTATCAGAAATTGCCTGAGTGTTTTCCAAAGTGGCTGTATCATTTTACATTCTCGCCTGCAATGTGTGAGGGTTTCAGTTTCTCCACTTCCTTGTCAACACTTGCTATTGTCCACCTTTTTATTTATAGCCATTCTAGTAGGTGTGAAGTGGTATCTTACTGTGAGTTTAATTTGAATTTCCCCAATGACTGATGATGTTGAACATTTTGTGTGCTTATTGGCCACTCATATCTTCTTTGATGAAGTGTCTTTTTAAATCTTCTCGCCCATTTTAAAATTAGGTTATCTTCCTACTGAGTTGAAAGAGCTCTCTGTATACTCTGGTTATAAGTCCTTTATCAGATGTATTTTTTGTAAATAATTTCTCCCAGGCTGTGGCTTTTGAAGTGCAAATGGTTTTAATACAGTAATGATGAAGTCCCGTTTAAACTGTTTTTCTTTTATGGATTGTGGATTGTACTTGGGGTGTTATATTCAAGAACTGTTTGCCTAACCAAAGTCACAGAGATGTTCTCCTATGTTTTTCATTAAAAGTTTATTGTTTTAATTATTATGTTTAGGTCTACAATCCATTTTTAGTACACTTTTTGTGTATGGTGTGTTGTCTAACTTCATCTCTTTGCATAGGGATATTTAACTGTCCCAGCATCATTTGTTCAAAAGAATATTATTTTCTCCAGTTGGTTGCTTTGGCCCCTTTGTTGAACACTAATTGATCACATATGTAAGGCTTCATTTGGAATTTTCATTCTGTTCCATTGATATGTCTATATCTTTTTTTTTTTCCTTAAGACGGAGTCTCACTCTGTTGTCAAGGCTGGAGTGCAGTGGCACGATCTCGGCACACTGCAAACTTTGCCTCCTGGGTTCAAGCGATTCTTCTGCTTCAGCCTCCCAAATAGCTGGGACTACAGGTGTGCACCACCACACCCAGCTAATTTTTGTATTTTTAGTAGAGACCGGGTTTCACCATATTGGCCAGGCTGGTCTCGAATTCCTGACTTTGTCATCCGCCTGCCTTGGCCTCTCAAAGGGCTGGGATTACATGCATGAGCCACTGTGCCCGGCCAATCTATATCTATCCTTATATCAATACCACAATGCCTTGATTGCTGTAACTTTATAAGATTTGAAATCAGGAAATATAAGTCCTCTACCTCTCTCTCTTTTTTTTTTCCAGTAACTTTTGGCCCTTGTGGTCCTTGCCATTTCCATATAAAGTTGAGATCATTTTGTAGATTTCTTGAAAAATGCTTGCTGGAATTTTGATAGAGATTGTGTAGAATCTACAGATTAACTTGGGGATAATTGCCATCCTAACAATTTTGAGACTTCCAATCCATGTATGGTGAATGTCTCACCATTTATATTGACCTCTGATCTCTCCCAGCAATGTTTTCTAGTTTTTAATGTGCAAACCTTGCACTTCTTTTGTTAACTTTATTCCTAAATATTTTATTCTTTTTGATGCTATTGTGAGTGAGATAGTTTTCTTAATTTTATTTTCAGGTTGTCACTTGCTAGAATATAGAACTACAATTTTTTTTTTATCTTATTGATCTTATATTCTGCAATGTGGGTAACCTTGGTTATTAGTTCTAGTTCTTTGAGGATTCCTTAGTATTTTCTACAGAGAAGATCATGTCATTTGTAAATAAAACCAGTTTTACTTCTTCCTTTCAATCTGGATTATTTTCTTTCAGAGACATTTTATAAATAAAAAAGCAAACACCTACATATACTTTTTTAGTACCTAACATGCTTTCTTCCCCTCTTTTATAGCTGCAGAGAAGGTATAATGTATTTCATATCAGTCACTTCTTTTTCATGTTCCTTTTTTTTTAAGGAGAAAATAAAAAAATTTTTTTAACATCATGGTAGTCTCTAGTTTTATATTAGTGTTTTATATTTTACCATCTAAATCATCTGTTCTTTCTAAAATGCAGATTTTGTTTCCTTTTCTAGATGGGGAAACTGACACAAAGAGGTTGTGGCTTGCCTAAGTAGAGACCACTAATAAAGGGAAGACCTGAAACTGGCCTAGCTATTTGGAATCCTGACGCAGAGCTTTTTTTTTTTTTTTTTTCCTGCATCAAAGTTGCTGCCATTCCTCCTGCCTAATGAGCAGGCCTTTACAATTGCCCCTACTAAACATGCTCTGATTTAGCCCATCATTCCTGTTATTATTTGGGATCCTGACAGAGGCTCTCTCTCTGATGAGTATTGTATGTAAATTCTTCTGCTTTCCATATCTAAGACATTTATGTGTAAAATCTTAAGAAGGAATAGCCAGCACCAAACCCAGTGATTGCACACAGTAATTGCTTAGTAAATATTTGTTGTCAAATGCAAGGTGTACCACTCAGTAAAGACATCTCTCTGTTTTGAAATTATATTTGGATAAGGTTGGTTCAGTCAGTTATTATTCTATCAACTTGTATTATCATCCAACCCATATAACTCCATCTTGCCCTCAAAGATGCTATGAAATGTTCTGGCATTTTGTTCAAATCTAGGTATGGTGTGCTACATATTCTTTTGGTTAGCCAGTAAAGTGACCTTATTTACTAGAGAAAACAAGGCTAACCTGGCAGGGCATGCTCTGCCTGCCTGACTGAGCCTGGCTTAAATCTGCTCATCTTTTTTTTCAAAAGTTCCTTGCAAATTATCTGATTCGTGATGCATCCTAAATTTTACATGTCATCAGTGTTCAGCCCACTAGTTTGCAATGCCTACCTTTCCGAAAATCAAAGTATTTCCTTTCTTCAAGTGTCTAACATAGATCTACTCACCAAAATTCTGTTACAAGTTTCTTTTTGACTCTGGAATATGGTTTATCTAGTTCAAGGAATCAGATATGCTCAGTTTCCTATCCTCACCCAGGCTTTAATTTACCTCCACCAGACCTGCCTAAGTAGAAAATTCCCTAACATTTATTCAACATATAGATGCCCAGACCCCTCCCCTAGAGATTCCAATTCATTATTCTGGGTTAGCCTCCCTCTGTCCTTATTAACAATGGAGATAATAACAATGAACAAGTTTAAGAAGCACTGTTTTACACTATAGTATTTGTTCAGCTATATCTTGTTAATCATTTTGTCATCCACCAACATTCCACCATCAGTTGCAATCCCTGAAATTGCCTTCATTGCTCTACTTGCTCTGAACGTAATTTAAAAGGCCTTTGGGACTCTCTAATACTTTTTGCAATACTCTACTCATCAGGACGTCTCATGAACCTTGCAGGTCTTTGGTGTTTGTCTCAGTATACATGTCTGAGTCACCTCTTAATTGGAGAGCACTGTCTTCAGCTCATCACTCTTTTTAGCTATCTCCAGGCCTCTTTTTCTCACATGAAAATTATATGCAGGTGTCACTTCAGAATTTCATTCTGAAGATGCATCAGGCTAATGTTTGGCTAGCATTCTCTTCAGAGTTTTTCCAAGCCCAGTGAAAATAACCAGGCTTTTTTTTTGTCTTACCACCTTACAACAGCTTAAGTCCTATCCAACTACAATATTCTCCCTATCACAGATACAAGGCAGCAAGTTCACAGTATCTCAAGCTTCCTCTACATGCATCTCAACAGTTTGAATTGGATTAGAAAGAGGACTTGTTGGCTTGCTTATCCTGTGAGTAACTGTGACATTGACTGCAGGTAATAATAACAAGATCTCTTTTATTTTTCTAGGTAGCAAACCATGTGATTTCTTCTGACCCTGTTTCGTCTTCTGCCAGTAGTTTCCTGAGTTCGAACTCTACTTTTTGCAACAAGCAAAATGTACACATGTTAAACAAGGGCACACAAGCAGGTAATTACTTGAATCTAAACTTTTTCATTGAAATACATTGAAATGGCTCTTAAACATATAAGATACTCAACCTCAATCATAATAAAGGACATGAAGATAAAACTATATCCAACTGCCAATTTTCATCTTATCAGATTGGCAAAAATTCAAGTTTGATGGCAAGTTTGTGGGCAAGAGTGTAGGGAAGTGGGTTCCCTTGTATATTCCAGTGGGAGTAGAATTTGTTTCAATGTGAAAGGCAATTTGACAGGTCCTATCAAAATTACTTTCACTCAGCATTTTTACCTTTGAAATGTCTGCTGTAGATATACTATGAATATGTGGAATTTAACCTATAGATATACTTGCATATGTGTAAAATAGTGTACAAAATTAACCACTGAAACATTGTTTTTTATAGCAGGAAATTAAAATGAATTTAGGTGTTCCTCAATAGCTGAATGATTACATGAATTATTGTATATCTAGATAATGAATGAAATTCTACATAGAATGAGGAAGGTCTCTCTGTACTAACATGGAAAGTTCTCCAAGACATATAATTGATTTTAAGAAAAGATACAGAACAGCGTATAGCATACTACAATATTAATTTTTTTTAATAAGAGAAATAAAGGAGGGAAGAGAATTGCTTAAATGTGCAAAATGAATTCTCTGGAACCATATGGGGGTGTGAACAGAGTAAATGGAGACCAGAAGTAGGAAGGAGGATTTTTAGCTATTGCCTTTCAATACCTTTTGGTTTCATAAAATAAAAATAAATAAACTTTCTTGATTTGTTTCTTCCCCTCAAATCCTGTCTTTACTTCTGTCAAGCTCTTCCTTACCTGGGTGACTACCAAAAGGACTCTAAGTATTTATTGTCTTTCTGCCTTGGGATCAGAGTTGAAATTCTTTACCCTTTGAACCTATATTCATTCTTCTTTCCCTCTAATACCTAAAATGACTTACAAATGAAACCCTTTCTTTTTTCTTCTCCCTCTTTTCCTTCCTACTCTCCCCTGTCCTTCCTTTTCTTCCTCTCTCTTCCCATCCCTCCATCGCACACAAAGGGATTGTATTTTTGAAACATTAAAAAGGGTTCATGTACTCACTTGAATAAATCTGTCAGTTCAGCCTCAAGTTTACTCCCAGAGACACCTATGATCCTTCCCCTCAGGTAACTTGGAGATTGTGAACGGTGCCAAAAAAAACACTCGAGATGTTGGGATAACTTTCCCAACTCCAAGTTCCAGCGAGGCTAAATTGGAAGAGGACAGTGATGTGACTTCTTGGTCAGAAGAAAAACGTGAAGAGAAAATAATCTTTACCGGTTATCCTGGGGACAGAAAGTTAAAAAAGAACAAGAATTCCCATGAAGGTCAGTTTCTCAATCCAGATCTTCTAGTAGAGAAACTAGTGAATTTCAAGTCCCCTGTGATGCTGCCTCTGTGTTTCCAAGTGACTCTATGTGGCCCCCACCTACCCCCAGCCACCACCTTGTCAGGTTTTCAAAGTCCAGCACTGCAGTTCCACAGTCATCCTTGCAGTGAAACCAGACTCGAGAGCACCCTGTGGCTGCTGACAGCTGAGATCTCTAAGAGTCTGTATTATATGCATGTCCTTGATGAGAGCTGGGTGGGGCTGTAAAAAAGTGAAAAATCTGTTTTCCTTCTAAAAACTATTTCCTGTAGGAATTTCCTGGTTTGTTCCTGTGGAAAATGTGGAGTCTGGATCAAAGAAGGAAAATGTACCCAAGGCTCGTGGCCCTGGCATCTCCTGGTTTGAACCAATAACCAAGAGCAAGCCGTGGAGGGAGCCACTGCGGGAGCAGAACTCGCAGGGGCAGCACCTGGACAGTCGGAGCTCCCTGGCAGGCCCAGGCAGAGGGGATGGCAGAGACCCACTGAAGCCGTTTGTGAGAGCAACCCTGCAGGTGCAGTGACGTTGACTTAACTTTAGCCCTATGTGAAGGGAGAAGAAGGGCAAGGCGCAGAGAAGCTGGCTCTGTGACTTGGCGAGCTGAGGTGTAGGCCTGAGAGCCTCTTTTCAAGCACCTCCACAGTTCACCTGTTTTCACACAAGGGCTGGGTTTCTAATCATCCATCAAAGGATGCCTTACTCTTAACCATAGATAGTGAATCACCCTCAGGATCTGAGGACAAGGCCACAGGAGGGAGGATTTGCAGCTCTGCTTATTGGGCTTGTGGGTCCCTGTGTGTGGAGGGCCCGGAGGACTGATGCTTGTGCGGCCTCATGCGTGTTCCTCCATGTCCACAACTCCTGTTTCTGCTCCATGTTAGATTTAAAGGAAACCAAGTCTCTTCTCATATGTCCCTTGGGGGATAAAGGAAATGTTATTAATGATATATTTGTTTGAATAGATCTTTAAAATAGCACCATGGGCAGAGCTGTATTGTGCTGACATTTCAGAGAGTTGTAATCACCATAGTCTTAGTTCCTGCCCTATGCTGAAGGTGTGTTTTTGATCCCTGCGGGTCCAAGCTGGAGCTCTCCCCCACAGAGAGGTGTCAGAGGATTCTTCAACTCTAGATATTTTCTCGGCATTTGAATCAGGCTTCTCCAAACCTCTTGGGCAGGTGGTATGTCTCCAGGCATATGGAGAGTAGATTGCATCATTAATCTGAGGCTGGGCATTTTCTCTTTTTTTTTTTTTTTTTCGTAGGAATCGCTTCAGTTTCACAGACCTGACTTCATCTCCCGCTCTGGGGAGCGGATAAAGCGCCTGAAGTTAATAGTCCAGGAGAGGAAGCTGCAGAGCATGTTACAGAGCGAGCGGGATGGGCTATTCAACACTGACAGGGAACGGCAGGGCCACCAGAATCGCATGTGCCCGCTGCCCAAGAGAGGTACGCCCTGCCCGTTCACTTTCCTGTGAGTGGAATAGAGAAGGCAAGTCTGCTGCTGTGCTGCAGAGCCCTGCCAAAGGCCAGGCCAGGCCAGTTACATGGGCAGACAGCGACCTTTTTCTTGCCAAGACTCAAACCTTCTTAGCTAGCAGAACCTCCCCCACCTTAGCCGTCGGCACATTCATGATCCAAGTAAGCCCAGTTACTCTAGCCCTGTCACTGCATCTTAAACCAGCTCTGTGTCTGTGAGCAAGTTAGTTCCAAAAGTTCCATCTTTTCCTGAAAAGATGGGGCTGATTCCAGGCTTTCCTACCTCTTAGGATGGTAATAATAATAATAATAAACACATAGTCCTTACATCTTGCCCAGGCACTGTTCACATTAGCACTTACAACACTCTCAGTAGGTACTATTAATATATCTACTTTATAGTGAGAAAACTGAATCAAAGGGAGATTAAGTACCTCTCCCAAGATGACATACCTAGTAAGTAAAAGCTAAGATTTGAACCCAGGTGCCCTCCTCTGGAGTCTGCATTCTAAACAATTATGATAAGCAGATCTTGATAAAATAATGAAAGCTGTGAAAACTACAAAGCACGACCTAATTCTTTCATCCAACGTTACCTAGAAACTGGCCAGTTTTCTAATTCAAAGCCTAGTCTTTGCTACAGAGTGTTAGGTCCTTAGGGCCTTAGGCTGCTGTCCCTGTTACCCTAGTTTAACCCTGGCCTGCCTTGGTCATTGCTCCCCACTCAGTCTTGCCAGCTCAGGGTAGGGGCACCAAGTCCTAGCAGCTCCCTCTCCCAGCTCTTGCACCACACCCTCTGGGTTAAGTCACCGTCCACTGAAAACCCTTTCTTCTCTTGCTTAGTCTTCCTGGCTATCCAGAAGAACAAGCCTATCAGCAAGAAGGAAATGATTCAGAGGTCCAAACGGTAAGACCAAGAAAACAAGAGTACGTATACAAGTGTAAACCAGGCCACCAAGTGGTCAGGAGCTCTGGCTTGCACCCAGAATAAAGGTATTATGCTCAAGTCTAAACATTATGAGAAAGTTGTGAGAGTCATTTCTCACTTATGGCACTGAAAAAAAAAAATAGCACATCATGGTATGAATGACTCATATACAAAAGATGAAAAACTCCTCACTAATTTGCATGTCTTAGGCTCCTCTTTATTAGAAACCTAAATGTAAATAAAGAATATTTTAGGCCGGGTGCGGTGGCTCACGCCTGTAATCCCAGCACTTTGGGAGGCCAAGGTGGGTGGATCACTTGAGGTCAGGAGTTCGAGACCAGCCTGGCCAACATGGTGAAACCCCATCTCTACTCAAAATACAAAAATTAGCTGGGTGTGGAAGCACAAGCCTGTAATCCCAGCTACTCAGTAGGCTGAGCCGGGAGGATCCCTTGAACCTGGGAGGCAGAGGTTGCAGTGAGCTTAGATGGCGCCACTGTACTCCAATCTGGGCGACAGAACGAGACTCCATCTCAAAAAAATTTAAAGATTATTTTGAAATAAAATTAAATATGTATTTGGGCCGCACCTTTTATTTTAGCAGTCCCATTTCTAGGAATTGATCCAATAGAGTGAGAAAGAACAGTGTTCTCCAGAACACATTAAGTTAAACTTTTTTAAAAAATTACATCTTCGAAGCATGTGAACGCTGTTACCATTTGTGGTCTTTAAAAATAAGTATTTGTACCTATGTAGATGTGTATACTTTTATATGCATAGAATATTTCTGGAAGACAGAAAACAGTGGTAATACTGATTGCCTTTGGAAGGGATAACTGATGTAGTAGATTTTTTGACCTTTTATAATTTTTGAATTTTGTGCCATGATGAACGAGCATTAGCTACTCATTAATTAATTCAGTTGAGTGTTGGATGTGGTGGTACATTTCTGTAATCCTACCTACTCAGGAGTCTTAGGTGAGAGAATCTCTTAAGCCCAGGAATTTGAGACTCCAGTGAGCTATGATCACACCATTACGCTCTGGTCTGGGTAACAGACTGAGACTCTGTGTTCAAAAAATAATAAATAAAATTTTAAAAATTTAATTCATTTCAGATATTCATGTATTGATCATGAGAATGCCAGAGAATAAGTTAAGATTGACTTTTTTAGGCGTTCTTTGGAGACTTGCTTTAATAAGAATAGTCTCTTAGTTGGCATAATGTTTCTGAAGTAACGGTACTTTAAAATAGTTTATCTCATGGACTTTAAGCATTCCTCTTGAAATCTTCTTTTTACTCTATCTAGTCAGCCCTTACAGGCAATCCAAAGGGATGCCTTGGATGCTTTAGTCCAGTGGTTCTCAGAGAGTGGTCTGTGGAGTCCTGGAAGTTGCTGAGACCCTTTCAGGTGATTTGCAAGGTCAAAACTAATTTCAGAATGACACCAGGATGTTCTGTGCCTTTTTTGCTGTGTTGGCTATTTGCACTGATGATGCAACAGTAATGGGAGAGGAGTAAAACCATTGGTGTCTTACCACTATTCAAGACAGTGGCACCAAACTGTACTAGTCTAGTAGGCATTGTATCCTGCACAGCCTCCTGCCAGGAGTGTGATGGAAGAACAAGGAAGCAGTGTAAATGGAGGTACACAGGAAGCACTTCCTTTGCACAGTGAAAGATGATGACTGTTTCAAGGAAAAGCACTTATGCCATGGTTTGTGTCGTGAGCTGAACCAGCTGCCTTTTTCATGGAACATGACTTTTACTTGAAAGAGTAACTGACAGAAAACCAATTATTCTGACTTGTGTTTGTAGCAGACATTTTCTTGAAAATGAAGAAGTGAGTCTGTGACTTCAGGAAAATGTCCGACAGTATCTGTTGCCAAAGAAAATGTGAGTTTTCAAGCCAACAATAGAATTCTAGAAAACTTGTATTCACCACCATGGGCTTGATGACTTCTTAGTACTTAGACCTTTCTGATGAGATAAGCAGTGACATTAACAAATGTGATGTTTTTCATGTTATCTAAATACATTTGTCAACATTTGGAAGATCTGCATAACTCCCCGGACCAGGATTTTCCGAATAATTGTTGCTTTTTGTTACAAAATCAGGGAATAGATAGAAGATTCATTCAAATAGTACAAGATAGACTGATGGATTTTTATGTAACAGAATAGGAAACATTTACTGACATGTTTTCAGATTCCACCTTGCAACTAATTTTTAAGAAACTACCACTTGTCAGCCAGGCACAGTGGCTCACGCCTGTAATCCCAGCACTTTGGGAGTCCAAGGTGGGCAGATCACTTGAGGTCAGGAGTTCAAGCCTGACCAACATGGTGAAAGCCTTCTCTACTAAAACTACAGAAATTAGCTGGGCATGGTGGTGGGTACCTGTAATCCCAGCTACTCTGGAGACTGAGGCAGGAGAATTGCCTGAACCTGGGAGGCAGAGGTTGCAGTGAGCCAAGATCGCACCACTGCACACCAGCCTGGGCAACAAGTGTGAAACTCTGTCTCAAAAAAAAAAAAGAAAAGAAAAGAAACTATCACTTACCAAGTTTGGGTGTAGTATCAAAGAAGATCAAGAGTTACCTGAAAAGAATATTACAATAACTTCTCTCATTTCCAAGTACGTGGAAAATCTGTACGTAAGCTGGATTTTTAATGTATACTTTAACCAGAGCAAGATGGGACAACAGACTTAATACAGAAGCAGATACGAGTCCAGCTGTCTTCCATTAAACCAGACATTAAAGAGTTTTCTAAAAAATGTAAACAGTGTCACCTTTCTCACTTTTTTTTGTTTTGCAAAACATCTTTATTTCTCATTAAAAATACAGGTTTCTTATGTTAGCGTGTCACAAGCTTATTGTTATTTCAAGTGAATTAAAAAATAAAGTTTTTCTTAATTTTTAATTTTAATTTTTAATACAGTATCAATAGATAAAACCTACATTGGGATCCTCAACGTTTAGGAGTGTGAAGGGGGCCCTAAGTCTAAAATGTTTTTGAACCACTGCTTCATTCTAACTCAGATCACAAAATGGAATTAGGGGAAATTATACAGGGTTTGTTGTGGGGCAGCTACTTATAGTCTCACTTCAGCAAGAGCAGTCCCTGATGTAAGGGACTAGGAAGCTTGCCTACAGGAAGACAGGCAGGACGTCTCCTATAACATATCAATGCTTTCGACCAGAAGTATACTTATATGAGTGGATTGAGTGCCCATCTTCTGGAGAGACTTTTTAAACTGTTTTTAAACTGGTACGTACATTTTCATTAGGTTGCTTCTATTCACGTTTATTTCTTGTGTGGCTTCTTTTAAAGGAAGTGATCTGTTTCCATCTGAGAATCTTAACTATCATCTAGTAACTCTTAATATTTAGGAAACTACAACCCAGAGAGGAGAAGTAACCCAGCAAGTTAGGGTCACAGCTGGGGTTAGAGCCCAGTGTTTGGCCTTCAATTGTGTCCTATTAAGGATTTGTATCTCTGGAGCCTGTGTTACTCATCTTTTGTCATCACCTGTCTCTACCAAAGATATTTCAAGGTTCCCATGAGAAGGAAAGATTTCAAGAGGAAAGAACGTAGCTCTTTGGAAGCACTTGTTCCAGAGTGGACTTCAGGAGATACCTTCACCTTCTCTAATCTGTTTCCTGCAGAGCCCTGCATTAATCTAGTGATTTTTTTCCAGATTATAGAAAACTTTAGGAAATATAGAGAAAAGTAGAAAAAAGAAAATGAGTATCACTTACCATCCTTCCATCTAAACCTAACACTAGTTCTGTTTTTGGTGGGAGGCGTGGGAAAGTTACAGATACCTGCATAACACACACTTTTTTCCTCAAATTGTTGACCATACTGCATATACAAGTTTGTATCTTGCTTTATTTTATGCAACATTATGTTGTGAACCTTTCCTATGACATTAAAAATTCTGAAAGTTTTGTTTCATATACATGAAACATACTTGTAACATATACATTCCATTATACTTCATAATCTATTTAACCGTTGTTTTGTTGGAAACGTATTTACAATGAGAGTGCATTTATCAAATGCACATTTGTGTGTCTCCCAACTTAAAATCATTGCCACCCAACCCCTGCTAGAACAGATCCCATGTTTTTCACGTGGCCACAAGATCCTCCGCAGCCCACCTCACCCTCACCTCCACCTGTTTCCCACCTATTCCTTTACACTCCTTTTCAGGAAGCCTCGACTCCATTTTTACTAACGCTCATTTTCCCCGCCTTGAGTGTCTTCTGCCCTTCTCCCCATTCCCTTTCTGCTCTTATCTATCATTATTGTTTTATTATTATTATTTTTGAGATGGAGTCTCACTTTGTCGCCTAGCTGTAGTGCAGCAGTGGCTCAATCTTGGCTCGCTGCAACCTCTGCCGCCCAGGTTCAAGTAGTTCTCCTGCCTCAGCCTGCTGAGTAGCTGGGATTACGGGCGTCTGCCACTGCACCCACCTAATTTTTTTTTTGTAGTTTTAGTAGAGATGGGGTTTCACCATCTTGGCCAGGCTGGTCTTGAACTCCTGACCTCATGATCCACCCACCTCAGCCTCCCAAAGTGCTTGGTTTACAGGCTTGAGCCACCGAACCCAGAGCTCCTATCTATTCTTAAGACCCAACTTACCTCTAATTTCCTCTCTGGAGCCGTTCCCAACCTCCTTCCACCAGATCAAGTTTCTTCTCCTCTAGAACATTTTATAGATGTGACCATTTCAGTACTTTTCCATAATTTCACTTGTGTTCACAAACACAATAGTAACACTGTTCATTATCTTATATTGAAACAATCCATTTTTGCATGTAGAGTGGAAAGTAGGAGTTCACCTCATTTATCTCACTCCTTTCCCCCCTTTATCCCACTTCTTTCCCAGACGTAAGCACTATTAGGATTTTATTGGGTTTGTATTTATCTATCTCCCCTTCTAGATTTTGAGCCCCCAGGCCAGGAGTATCTAACGGGGCCCAGGGCCTTTCTGGGAGGGATGAGCTCCTGGAGAGTGGGAGGCATAGGGAGGGATGGTGAGAGGAGATCTCGTGCCTCTGCACCCTGGTAACCTCCCCGCTTTCTGTCCTTTCACTGGTGTCCTTTCTAAGGATTTATGAGCAGCTTCCAGAAGTACAGAAAAAGAGAGAAGAAGAGAAGAGAAAATCAGAATATAAGTCATACCGGCTGCGAGCCCAGCTATATAAAAAGGTCAGTGGGTCCTCTGTCTAGAGTGGGATGGATCGGTTTTATTGGGGGAAAGAGAAATGGAGAAAACACGTTGCCTGTTGAGTGTGCAGTTAGAATGAACCGCATTTGAGGAATGAACTTAGAGTGCCCCGGACCAGTGTTGAAATCTGGAAGAAGGCATCTGTAATTAGACTTCAAATCAGGTTTAGCTCCCCATCCATAATTGTGTAAGGCCCTTTCCATGCATTCATTTGGAGTGAAACCAGATTTCACACACAGGAGTTCATTGACATATCATGGTGGAAATACCAGAATTATCAGGTTTCTATTCCAGAGTCCCAGGTGGTGATTTCATGCCCCTCATTGGTGAGTCAGATACCTCTAGAACTGTTAAACTGGAAAATGTGTAACTGCGGCATAAGAGTTGTCCACTTGGATGGTGAGAGGCCTCCAACTTGTGACCATGCCCTGCCCATCGTCCCAGTGGAGTCAGTGTTGCTGCAAGTCCAAGAACCTCACGAGGCAGGGTTGGTGCTACCAGTTAATTCTCTGAGAAACCAGACCAGCTCCTATGCCTGAAGGGCCATATCCTTCACTGTAATTGTTTCCTTCTCACCCCGTCGGTCACCAGACTGATGTTGGATGGGAGCTGCTTCTGGAGCAGGCCCCAGAACCCAGGCTGGTGCCTCAGGTGGAGGCCCCAGGCACCACACCGCCTGTCTGGTGCGTCAGTGTCGCAGGGCCAGGCCTCTCCTTATGCTACTGTATGTGGGAACTGATGGATTATCTGTGTCTCTATAGAAATAATAGATATTGATTACAGATCCTCTTTCCTGAACCTTTCAGGAAGTATTTTTTATATGACAACCATAGTTTCTGAAGCAGAGTAAAATGAACAAGATTTGAGTAGGACCACACTGATTCTCCTTGGTGACATGGCTGTGGGGAGGAGAGGCATCTGCCTCTGATGGCAGTAATATCTAACTTCTTTCCTGCCTTTCTTTTCTTCTACAGAGAGTGACCAATCACCTTCTGGGGAGAAAAGTTCCCTGGGACTGACACAAGTTTATTTTCCTCAAAGCCTTGGAATTCTATTTTATGAACCTAGAGAAGCACAATCCTTACTTTTGTGAGTCTGGCTGAATAAAGCTTATTCTTTGTCCATGTATATTTTAGAAATAGTAACTTCTAAAGAGTCTGGAGCAGAGTGGTGATTAAAATTCCTAATGGTTTGGGAGCAATACTTTCTGCATAATGGGCGTATCCACTGGGCTGTGTGTTACAAGGATATGATCATTTCTCAAGGATAAGTCCCATTTTGTATGTGTTTTTATACTTTTAGAAAATAAAAACTTTAGAGTAACTCATAGTAAACAATTCTTTCCCATCTGGAGAGATGTAAGGAGCTATGCATTGTCTCCACCGAGGTGTCTAAATGCATCAGTTGAGGGAAATGGGCTCTTAGAATGAAATGTAGCCTGTCTCTTTAGAAACACAATGTGCTGTAGTGGGAGCACTGTTGTGGGCTTTGAGGAGCGGGTGTCTGGTTAGATGCCCACTGGGTACACCCAGAGAATGCTGCAGGAGAGGCGTCTTGGGTCCAGAGCTCCTCTCAGCCCCAGTCCAGCTCCCCGAGGGACTCTCTGTGTAGGCTGGGGAAAAAGGCAACCAGCCTTGGCTGATGGATCTTCCTCCACCCACACTCAGTTTTGGGATTAAAGCCTCAGACCATTTATCATTACACATGAAACCAGCAGTTACAACATAAAGGACAACTTCTGAAACAGATGAGTCAATGAATGAGATAAAGCACTTAACCTGGTAACTGGATCAGAGTGTAACAGGATTTTTTTTTTTTTTCATGTGGCCTGGAATTATAGCTAAGGCCCAAAGTGCTGGAGGAAGGTTTTCAACAGCCTCACTCTAAGTTCAGCAAACCCCAGTATTAAGGTTGGCAAGGGCCAGTTGTCCACCAAGGAGACTTCCTGGGAGGCTGGGTCCAAGAGCAGACCCTGCCCTCAAGCACAGTTCAGAGCTTTCAGATCCTGCCCCCTGGGCTCCCTGCCACGAAGAGGACACTGGGAAAAGAACCCATGGTGCATGAGGTCGACTCCTAGTTCTTCCCTTTCTTGCTGGACAAGGTAATGAAGCACTTTTGGCCAATTTCCCTGTAAAATGAGAGGGTTAATACCTCTAAGCCGCTCTTTACATAAACTCTAAAACAATGTGACTATTTCCACCTCTTGTGAGACATTATTATTCAGAATAGAAACAAATTGTTGTCTCAAACCTGGGTCTGCAAAGAACCCAGGCAAAGATGGAGTCTGATGAGGAATGATGAGCATGACTCTCTCTAGGCCCAAAGCTGTGGCATCCAGACACCTTCCCAGGGCAGTTAGATTTGGTCCTGGGAGGCCCAGGTGGCAGTTGCCAGCCAGCTCCTCTCAGCCCCAGCCAGAGTGCACCTCCTCAGGAGAACTTGTTAGCATCTCCACTGGGTTCCTTTAAACCGGAAATCTATGGACTTGCTTTCACGTTATAACAGTATTTCCCCAGGCCACCAGCCGTGGGCATGTTCCCGAGGCAATGTCAAAGCACAGCAAGTGGCAGGAAGGGGTCATGTTGTGGAGAGTCTCACAACTGCAGTCTTCCTGCCTGTCCTGTGCCAGGAGACCTTTGGCTGAGTGCAGGCTGAAGAATCCAGGCATCAACCTCACAATCCCAGGGACTCCCTCAGTGTTGGTTCTGCCCCAGAGCCCAGGATGGCTTCCCACACTGCACAGTTCTGTGGGGGCTGAGAGCACCTGCTACAAACCACAGAGTCACCACCTCGTGCAGCCACTCCTGCAGCCGTCAGACTTTCCCCATGCGTGGCAGGACCTTGAGCCTCTTATTTTGTTTTGGTTTGGTTTTTGTTCTTGCACAGGTGCAGGAAGCCTAAGCGGAGGCTGCATCATTGCCCCTGGTTCTGAACTGTGGTGGGATTCACTTTTGAATTGCTTCATCCTAGGCCTAGATCACACCTAACCTGGGAAGCACCACCCTCTTCCCTCCTGGAGGTGAGACTCCAGCCTCCTCAGTCCTCTTCCCTGAGAGCAGCTTCTGTTTCATCCCCTCCCCAGCAAAGACCACCAGTGCAAGTGCAAGTATTTTCGGGGGAGAGAATATATGAAGAAAGCAGTCTTTTTAACTGTAAATCACGATGCGTTTTGTATGTTCCCAATGACAGTTTGGAATGATCAAATGAATGATTGTTTGGAACAGTGTCTGGATGTTATCAAAACAAAAACAAACCAGGATTTATTCCCTTGGAGAGTAACAAATGACTTTCCATGAGAACACAGGTTTTGATCAATAGGAATTTTATTACTTGTCACAAGCAACAGCACTGGGACAAAGCAGTGTCTCCCTGAGGGAAAGTGACAGGAGGGTTTTATGGTGCAGTGGAGAGGGGAGAGGGTGCATCATCGCATGTAGAGGAAGGTTTCCGGTGGCACAGATGCAGTGAGTCATGGTGCCAGCACACAGGTTGCATGTTATGGTAATGAAGCTATAGTTCTCCTGGGGTGCAGGCTTTAGCACGGTCATGAGGAAAGTTCACTGGGGTTCGTCTGTTAAGTGGTCGGGGTCTTTCAGGAGCTGGTTCCAACCAACTAGGTGATCACATTTCACACAGGGTGTGGGATAAAACTGGCTTCAAGGCAAGAGGCTGTAACACAGGCTGACTGCTTGAATTGACAAAATTCCTATACTTCCTGGATTCCTTCCTATTGGCCTACAAATTTCCTCCCCTAGAGATATGTCACTCCTCATTCTTGAGGGGTCATTCTTCTGTAACCTCATGCTGATTAGGGATGCCGTGTCCAGAGATATTAGGGGAGTGAAAATCTCTAGACACTAAATCTAAATGTGTTTTGAGGTCTCCCAAGATAGGCTGTAAGGGCTGGTATTGTTGTTGGAAGCTGCAGTTGAAATTTTTCTAATCTGGAGGATACAGATTTTACCAAGAGATTGAAGATCCAGGGACCAAACAACAGTAGTACAAACAATAAAGTTAGTAGTTCTACTAGGGGCAGAATATTACCAAGTAATTGGTATTGCCCATTTGATAGCTTCCCAAATAGTCAGAACTATGGCCCTGTGGATTAAAAGTATGTAACCAAGAGGCATGGGCATAGATCTTCTTAATGTCAACTTCTATTTCCCCTGAGGTGTTTACTCAGGGACAGCAAGAGGAATTAGTAACTGCACACACTCCCCGCTGTTCCACTAAAAGATTGTCTAATATTGTACCATTATCTAGCACCACAGTAACCAAGGAGTCAACTGAGGATGCTAAAGACTCAAGTTTTCTAGTCAAGTTTTTTACAGTGGTTTCATGATAAGCAAATCCCCAAAGAGCAGCCATCCTGGATGCTGCTCCCATCCCCCACAAATTAAACTCATTGCCTTTTTTTTTTTTTTTTTTTTTTGAGACAGTCTCGCTCTGTCACCCAGGCTGGAGTGCAGTGGTGCGATCTCAGCTCACTGCAAGCTCCGCCTCCCTGGTTCACACCATTCTCTTGCCTCAGCCTCCTGAGTAGCTGGGACCACAGGCGCCTGCCACCATGCCCGGCTAATATTTTGGATTTTTAGTAGAGACGGGGTTTCACCGTGTTAGCCAGGATCATCTCGATCTCCTGACCTCGTGATCCGCTCGCCTTGGCCTACCAAAGTGCTGGGATTACACGGGTGAGCCACCACGCCCGGCCCCAACTCATTGCTCTTTTTGACCTGACTTGTAGTAGACCCGCCTCAACAGTCTCAATATCGGAGGAGCTTGCAGGCCAATTGTACATTGTCCTTCCATCCAAACATTCTCCATGCAGGGATGAGCGATGCCAAGTGGGGTAAAGGGAAAGAACCTCAAGGCAAACCAGCATGGGGTAGATGTTTGTGGGGGACCCACAGATGAACACATGCCCCATGAGGGGCACATACTCATTTGGGGATAAAGATAATTTAGCTGGGCGCAGTGGCTCACAACTGTAATCCCAGCACTTGGGGACGCTGAAGCAGGCAGACACTTGAGGTCAGGAGTTCAAGAACAAACTGGCCAACATGGTGAATCCCCGTCTCTACTAAAAATCCAAAAACTAGCCGGGCATGGTGGTGTACACTTGTAATCCCAGCTACTGAGACAGGAGAATCACTTGAACCCAGGAGGCGGAGGTTGCAGTGAGCTGAGATCGTGGCTCTGCACTCCAGCCTGGGTGACAGAGCAAGACTCAGTCTCAAAAAAAAAAAGACATTTAATAGTTGTGCTATTTGGCTCCAGGTGCCATTATTCTTACATGAAGGGAGGCAGGCTCACCCCGCAGGTGGTCCCTATCCCTGCAGTCAGCTGAGACATTATTCTTATAAGCTGTTGACCTGTTTACCTGGGTGTACCAGAAACTGGGACTTGGTATTCCTCACCATGAACTGCATTTACTGCTCTGTCCTCAGTATTTTTTAGTGATGTTCATGTCAGGACACCAATAAGTCATATTGGGGTGGCAGGTGGTAGTGTTCAAGGAGACCAGTTACCTCCCTTTTTTGTCTGGTCCTGTGTCAGTGCAGTAAGTCTGCCCTGGTGGAATTTCACAGCTTCTGTATATTTGGTGTATAGCTGAGCCATTTAGCAAGGTTGACACCTAGGTGGCATTGGCTATAGAGGCGCTAGTCGAGGTGATGCAAGGGAGTTTCTCACTCTCTGGGAAGAGGGTAACCGCAGGGAAGGGGAGCTTTCTCCAGTTCTGTGGGTGAAAGTGAAATGTGAGGATTGCCACAAGTCCTGTCACTTGGGCAGACCAAGTTCGTGGGTGCCCATAGCATATCCAGCATTGGAACAGACTATTTCCCTTCACTGTGATGTGGGGAAAACTGACTATTGTATTGTCTTCCCAGAGACCGCTGGCCATGGTAATAAAAGGGACTAACCAGTAGAGAGAGACCAAGTTCGTTGTATATACTATACCGTGATTTAGCACCAGTTAAGAGTTTTTACAGAATGTAAAAGAGCATAGAGATTCCTCTAAGAATGAAGAAATTCCTGATATATCGAGAGCATTGCAAGGACACATTTTACTTATCTATGTCCCTTCTCTGGAAGAGGAGCTTAAGATCAGAGGCCAGTTCATAGGAATAAGTTGGATGTAATGAAGCCTGGTCTGAGGGCGCTGGTGAAGGCTTCCATCAGAATGACAGATCCAGGGTCTGAGCCCCTGCAATTTAAGAGAAGAGTGAGTGGTTATCAGTACAGGGTAGGACCCAGTCCAGACAGGATTTAGCTGGTCTTGAGGTGATTTAGACTTCCAAGTCTTAAGGTGAACTCAGTCTCCAGGTTGATATAGGTGAAGCTTAACATCAGTGGGAACTGGAAGACAGGTTCACATATTGGACTGAGAGCTTGTGTTAATTTTCCTAAATACACAATATGTTTTACATCCCTCTCAGTCTCACCATCAGGGCATGTCAAAGGTTCCATTGTGCCAGGGTAAGCTCTTCCGTATAGTAATTCAAAAGGGCTAAGTCTCATTTTCCCTTTTGGTGCCAGCTGAACTCATGTTAGTGTGATGGAAAGGCACTGTAGCCAGCTTTCATGAGTTTCCTGGCATGGTTTAGCTAAAGTGACCTTTATGGTTCTATTAGTATCTTCGTCCTTTTCAGATGACTGGGGCCTCCAGTCTGCATGTAGCCTCCATTTGATTTCCAAGGCAGAGAATACCCCCGGCTAACTTTGGAAACAAAGACCGCTTCATTGTCACTCTGGATCAATCAAGGTAAGCCACACTTCGAGAGGTTATCTTTGAGTAAAGCTCTGGTATCATTTGCCTTTTCTGTGTAACAAGGTAAGGTCTATCCAGCCAGTAAAGGTGTCCACACAAATCAGGTGGTACATGAGGTTTCCAGGTGCCTGGGGCATCACTGTAAAGTCTATTTGCCATTCTTCTCCTGGTATGCCCGCCCCCGCCCCTTAGTTGAGGCACAGAGAGCCTGGTCTGAGCATTATTTTGTATATATTTGTGGCATCTGTTAGAGATTTAGTCTATTTTACCACTTGGATCGGGTACCTTTATTACCCTCATCAACCAATTGCATAAGGTTTTGATATGGTTAGGCTTTGCGTCCACACCCAAATCTCATCTTGAATTGTAATCCCCGTAATCCCCACGTGCCTAGGGAGAGACCTGGGTAGATGATTGAATCATGGGGGAGGTTTCTCCCATGCTGTTCTTGTGATAGTGAATTCTCACAAGATCTGATGGTTTTATAAGGGGCTGTTTCCCCTTTGCCCCTTACTCTTCTGTCTCCTGCTGCCGTGTGAGAAAGCCTAAGCTTGCCTCCGATTTGCCTTCTGCCATGATTGTAAGTTTCCTGAGGCCTCCCCAGCCATGTGGAACTGTTAGTCCATTAAACCTCTTTCCTTTACAAATTACCCAGTCTCAAGTATTTCTTTAGAGTAGTGTAGAACGGATACCAAAATGTGATGATTCATGGACATATTTAATTATAGCCCAGCCTAGGTTTTCTGGAATCTAGAGTCTTCCTTTGTCATTAATAGCTCATCTTTCCAAATCCTAATGTGGGAGATACCTTTCCCATTTGGATTTTTCTAATTTCTGAGTAGTAGGACCGAAACTTGTGGAGTGACAAATCTGGGGATCAGGGTGATTTGCAAACGTTCAAATGTTCATGCTGCCTTCTTAGCAGCTGTGTCGGCTAGGTTATTTCCTTTTATAACCTCAGAATTCCCCTCTGGTGACCCGAACAGTGGACCACCAGTAACCTTTTAGATAACTGTACTACCTGTAACAGCTGTAATGTTTCTTATGCATGCCTTATCTCCTAATTGTCCACAGTCAGGGTCCCAAGGGGGATAATCCCAGAGGCATACTTGTCATCTCTCTAGGAATTGGAACAGATTTTCATTAGGGTCTTGTTCTGTTTCCTGGAGTTTTCCCCAATTGATTGGTGGCTGGCTTACTTCCCTCATGCCTCTGAGTAGCATATTGCTGTAATGATCCCTGTTATCACTGGAGTCCCAGTTTGGGTTGGCTGTTGGGACTGACACCTCAGCAGCCAAGTAGATTTGGTAGCCCATGTTATCAGCCTACATTTTGTCTGCCTCTTCCTTAGCTTTGGCCATGATGGTAGATTTCTTTTCCACCATGAGCAGAGTTGCCATTAAAGTCTGCATGTCTGACCAAGTGAGGTTATGTGTGAAGAATATTCCCCTTATGAGAGTTCTGAACTCTCATGGGCTCACTGGCAAGCCTTTAAGATGGGATTTCTCATTATACAAATCAGCAGTTGTAAGAGGTACATAGACCCAAGCAAAACCTCCCTCTCCCTCAGACGCCTGCCTGGGTGGGAACCATCCCACTCTGGGGTTCCGTCTCAGGGAACTTGTTATGCTGGTAACTTGAGCTACCAAATCTACTTGACTACTGAGGTGTCAGTCCCAACACAACCCAAACTGGGCCCCCAGTGATAACGGGGATCAACAACGGCCAGATCATTATGGGAATATGCTGCTCAGAGGCATGAGGGAAGTAAGCCAGCCACCAGTCAGAAGGGGAGTGGTGAGTGGTGCTGCCTGGCAAAGGGGGATACATCTGCAAGCCTCATAAAATGAGTTGGGATGAGGTTTTTCTTTTTTATTGTCTAGAAGAATGTAATGTAATTCATTGCTTAAATATTAGGCGAATTCACCAGTGAAACCATCTGGGCCTGAACTTTCTTTTGTGGAAATCATTTTTTTCAATAACTATTCAGATTTCAGTTTTCCTTTTATGCCAAGGTTTGGTAAGTTGTGTTTTCCAAGGAATTTTTTCATTTCCTAGAAATTTACAAATTGATTGATCCAATGTTATAATATCCTTTTGTTAATGTCTGGAGGTTCTAGGATCTGTAGTGATGTTCCATTTTCATTCCTGATATTATTTTTGCCTCCTGTCATTTTTACCTGATCACTCTTTCCAAGGGGTGTATAAATTTCACTAGTATTGCCAAATAACCCACTTTGGGTTTTATTGATTTTTCTCTATCATATATTGGTCTTATGTTGATTTTTTATTGTTTATTTTGGGGCCTGCTGTTGCCATAGCAGGAGCCACAGCCAGCTCCACAAAATTTGGAGAGCCTGGCAAGTATGGAGGAAGACCCTTGCTTTTCCCTAGAGGTGCTGAGAGTTTAATTCCCGAGGAAGTAGGGGAGTTACTTCCCTGTATTGGCAAAGGTTCTAGTTTTTGAGTAGGACTAGAAGACCTCACTTCTCTTGAAGGAGAAGTAGAGAGGCTTCTCCTCATTCCCTTCCCTACAAGTCCCTACATGACTGGTTCTTCCTGTCTAGGGGCTTCTAGAATTAGCAACATTGTTCCCTTTGGTCCTTTGACCAATTACATATCCTGCATTTCTTCTGTAGGGCTGGGTGTTGATAAGAGGGCCATAAGACATTATACATAGGGTATTTTATCCCATTTACCTTGTTTCTTACCAAATAAGTCCCAGTTGGAGAATTGTATTATTAATGTATGTAAGTAACTCATGTTCAGACCACCTCTCCTGATTCCCTAGGGAACAATGGGGCCACATGGTGTTATGGTAATATATCATTTGCTTTTTGTTCATGGATATGGGTATCCAAATAGTTTTCAGTGCCGGAGGAGGCACTGTAATGGGCTCTTCTCCAGTATTGAGACTTGGTTCCCCATATTCTAGGGTCTTTGCCCAGAAGTCTGATTCCACCCTCCAAGGAGCTTCCACTGGGGATTGGTGATGACACAAATCCTGTAACTCTTAGCCTATAGGATATTTCTGGTCCTTTCAGCTTGCCACTACACCCAGGCCACGATGGAGTGGAGGTGCTGGGGAGCTAGGAGAGAATAATAGGGGTTGCCTCTCCCCGGATCATGTTCAGTCTGGGTAGCTTCCCTGGAGATCTCATGGATATTCCAGAGTAGTTCTGGATGCAGCTTGAGTGGTGGGAGGTATGTAAATCAATCAAGTAAGCCAGGTGTTCTTTCTGGAGAGGGTGCACACTCTCCATCACTGTATTTTGGTTCCAGGAATTATAATCCCACCCAAACTGCCCCCTTCTAAATTAGGCCTCTTCAAATCAATAACAGTTCTGTGACTGCTGGGAAATGGAAGCCCAATATTTTAGGGATTACCACAGACTAAGGGGAAGGGAATCCAGACTTCACATTCATTCAGGCCACAAAGATGCATAAATATTGCCAAAAGTGACAAGCATTCAGCCTACAGATATACCAGACAGGGACAAAGTCTTAAAGATGAGAGTCCTTTTCTTTATATTAGGGCTTCCCCTTGTTAAAATGGGTGGAGATGTCTCTCAACTCCTAGACCTGAAAGGGAGTCCTGCCCGTTCCCAACAATCCTGGATCCCTTGAATTAGGTCCTAAACCTGACAACCCAGAGTCCTAATAATCAAAACCAAAACCACACTTTTAGTCAGTTCACAGAACCACCACCACTTACTGCCTCAAAATTGCACCAAATGAAAGGTCCAAGCAGCCACTTCTGCTCTCCTGGTGGGGGCGGGGGTGTCCCTGAGGCGCTTCACCAATCTCCCCCTCAGCACCTTAGGCAACTTAACCCACTCATGCTTCCTCAGACTGCTGCTTCGTCTGTGAGCAGCCTATAAGGGAGGTCGAGTCAGGGCTCAGTCCATAGTCCCATCTGGATCAACCAGATTTGTTTCCCAGTCCCTCCCACCCCACTGCCTCCAAAAAAAAAGCAGGGTTTGTTTGCCTAGTGAGTAACAAAAGATGCTGAGAACACAGGTTTTGATCAATAGGAGTTTACTACTTGTCACAAGTAGGAAGAGCTCTGGGAATATTCGCCAAAGCAGTGTCTCCTAAGAGAAAATGACAGGAAGGCTTTATGGAGTGATCGAGAGGGGAGAGGGTGCATCATCACATGAAGAGGAGGGGTCCCAGTGACACAGATGGAGGGAGTCATCATGCCAGCACATAGGATGCATTTTATGGTAATGAAACTATAGCTCTCCCAGGGTGCAGGATTTAGCGTTGTAATAAGGAAAGTTCACTGTAAGTGAGTTCATCTGTAAGTTGCTGGGATCTGTCAGGAGCTGGTTCCAACTGACTAGGTGACCACATTTCACACAGGGTTTAAGATAAAACAGTCTGCGAGGCAGAAGGCTGTAAAACGGGCTAATTGCTCAAATTCATTAAATTCCTTCACTCCCTGGGGGCCCGCCCTGTCTTGTCTCTATAGCCAGTCCTTAGAAAGTGAGGCCAAGCTGAACTGTTGACACAGTCTATTTCTTTATGAGTCTGGGAGCTGGGTGATTTTACCTCCGATACCAGACTTATTTTTACTGGTTCTGAAGCCTTGCTTATAGCCCTTTCCCAGTTTCTCACGAAATACTCATGAAAGGGGATGGTGGGGAGTGGGCATAGGAAAAAGGGAATGATATTAAAATTAAAGCTAACATCATTGGCCTCCAGGGGGCACTCCTGGCTCATCTCCATAGCCCTTGGCTCTTGCAGCTGCCCAAGATGAGAGTCCTGATCTAAGGAAACTCCACCACCACCAAGGCTGGGCTGGTGGCGATGGGGACATTATTTTCCAAACCTGACGAGGCCACGTTTTAAGTGGATCATAGTCACAAGGAACATAGACGTGGACTATTAATTTTCTTGGCCCGAGCAGCCATAGCCCTGTGTGCTCCTCTCCAGCCTTTCAGAGAGCTATGATGGGCCAAAAAGTGCTCAGTAGCCCAAGCCATCTCCTCCATAGACACTGGAGTAAAATCGCTGCCTATGTGTGTGTGTGTCTCACTCTGTCCTGGACTCATTTCCTCCAATGCTGGTGGCTTTACTTTGGATACTCTGATTGTTGCAGAGATGAGACCCAAGGCTCCACTCTGGAGAAAATAGAGCCCTCTTGAGAGGTCAGCCCAACTTGCTAGACTTCTGCGTGGGGCTTGGGGTTCAGTGGTCCAGCCTGTCCCCAGAAAGTCATGGCCAAATTCACATATTCCTTTGATCCCTGACACCGTCTCATCACAGTGTTCGTCTAGCCTCACCATTGCTCCAGTAAGTCCAGGAACCTCAAGGAACTATGAGACAGGTATAGGGCTGGACTGACAAAATGGCTATCACAGTCTTCATTTCATGAGACAGAGGTGAACTGAGAAAAGGTGGAAGGTGCTTCAGAGACTTCTCCGTATTCATCCCTAACTTAGGCAGAGAGCCTTGGCCATACGGGAAACTGGGGAAGACCCCTCTCATACTCAGGAGTCCCTCACACTGGTGCCGTCTTATGATAGGCAGGCATCAGCTCCAGAGCCAATCAAACAATTAGGGATAAGAAACATTGCTCCAGAATTTGTTGGGGTTTTTTTCCCCTGAATTTGGTGGTAAGCTCCACAAAGGCAAGAATGACAACCATCTTGTTCTCCTTGTTTCTCTGGAGCCGAGCACAACATGTAGCATGTGGTCAGCTCAATAAGAATTTGTTGAATGGGGGCCGGATGTGGGTTCATGCCTGTAATCCGAGCACTTTGGGAGGCTGAGGTGGGAGGATCCTTTGAGGCCCGGAGTTAAAGATCAACCTGTCCAACATAGTGAGACCCCTATCTTTTTTTTTTTTTTTTAAGTGGAGTTTGTTGAATGGCACACAGAAAGTAAACAATCCAAATGAGAGATCAGAGGTGCTGGAAAAGACCAGGGAGATCTAATCGTTAAATCAGGTCATCTAAATATTAAGAGGAGACATTTGGACATCTGATAGAGTTTGGCATTGAATAAGTGATAAATACACAGAAAACGGAACAATGGCAAAAAGAAAAGTATCAATTCTAAGGGAAAAGATACAAATCAAAAGCCTTCAGGAAAGGATAAGTCATCATGACTTACTGTATAGCTTAGCTTAAAATAACACAGAATAGTGAAGTAGCCCAAAGGGCCATCTAACCACACTGGGAAGCTGAGCAGGGTGGGGAGTGCTTATATGCATTGAGGAGACTTGTCTTCACCCTCCTCAGCAGCTGATAGCAGACAGGCTAGACCTGGACAATGGAGCAGGAGCCACACAGCCTGTGAAAGAGGTGCCGGGGAATGTAGGGGCTGCTGTTTCACATGACAGAGCCATCGATCCCTGGCTGTTTAAAAGAGATACATACATAATTTTAATAGAAATAAAAACCAAAAAGAAAAAAGACTTAAGTGTGAAAGGCAAAACCATTACAATTTTTAGAGGAAAATATGAGAGTAAGAACGGAAAAATGTCTTAAGGGACAAAGTGCTAACCATAAGGAAAAAGACTGATAAATTCATCTTGATAAATGTTTTGTTTATCAAAAGGCACCATAAAGACAGTGAAAAGACAAGGCACAAAATGGGAGAAGATAATTGCAGCACATGTGACCAGCAAAGAGTTTGTATCCAGAATATATAAAGAATTTCTATGAGTCAGTTTTTTCAAAACACAATTTATATTTAAGTCTCTTTAAAACAAATAGACAATTAATAGAAATATGGTGATATGGTTTGGCTGTGTCCCCACCCAAATCTCATCTAAAATAGTAGCTCCCATAATTTCCACATGTTGTGGGAGGGACCCAGTGGGAGGTAATTGAATCATGGGGGCGGGTTTTCCCCATGCTGTTCTCCTGATAGTAAATAAGTCTCATGAGATCTGATGGTTTTATAAAGGGCAATTCCCCTGCAACACCCTCTCTTGCCTACAACCACGTAAGATGTACCTTTGCTCTTCCTTCACGTTCTGCTGTAATTGGTCCACACCCAAATCTTATCTTGAATTATAACTCCCATAATCCCCATGTGTTGTGGGAGGGACCTGGTGGGAGGTAATTGAATTGTGGGGGCAGGTTTTTCCCATGTTGTTCTTGTGATAGTGAATAAGTCTCATGAGATCTGAGGGTTTTATAAAAGGCAGTTCCCTTGCACACGCTTTCTTGCCTACCACCATGTAAGATATGCCTTTTTCTTTATAAATTACCCAGTCTTGGGTATTTCTTCATAGCAGTATGAAAATGGACTAATAATACACATGGGCTAAATAAACTCATGAGCAGGCAACTTTATAGAAAAACACAAATAGCCCATAAACATAAAATGTAGATTGAGTTCATTATTAATTAGGGAAATGCCTTTTATGGATAGAATAAAATACCTTTTTACACTCGTTGGATTGGCACAAAGCTTTGTCTGCCACTCTAAATGTTGACAGGGATGTCGATCAACTGGAATTCACACACTGCTTGAGGAAGCTTGCATTCACTCTATAATTCAGCACTTCTGAAAAGTGCATAGCAATAATCAGCCCAGGAAGGTTCACAAAGACATCTTCAGCAAACATGTCCTTTCACCCTAGCAAAGAACTAGAAACAACTCAAGTGTCTTTTGACAAGAGAATGGGTGAATGACAAGTGGTATGTCATGCAAAAGAGTTCTAGACAGAAGGGAAAATTAAAGAACATCAAACTTAGTGAGTCTTCGAGACGATGTTGAGTAGGGAAAAAAAAACTATAGAAGAATATATTGTATGATATTTTCATCATAAGGTTCAATAGCAAGCCAAGGTAAACGTGCAGGGACACCTAGGGACCCATGTCATTTTAGGATCAAACAGATAGATGGATAGATGATAGACAGACAGATGGATTTTTTCTTAAAATAGTGGTTACATCTTAAGGGAGCTAGGATTGGAGAAGAGACACTTAGTTTTGAAAGTATTGTCAAATGTAGTGACCTTTCTAGTTCTTTCAGGTGCTGGGTTCAGGGGTATTCATTTTATTATGCACCGTAATTTATGTGAGTAGTTGTATTATATCAGATATGTTCTAATCTTATAGTAAGCAGTTTGATAAACAGATTTATAACTACATATAATGTGTAGCTCTTACGAACAATGCTGCTGTGAATATTAGGACCCAGCTGCACCTGTCTCTCACTGCCTTTTGTAAGCCTGCTCAATTGAAGAGTTTTTTCCTTATACTGGAGATGAGAACTCACCTAATGCCTCGACTGTTTTGATCACTATCAGGGGATTACACGTTCTACCACGCTGACTTTTCACTGAAAGCCCAGTCTCCACTCAATAAGTAAAAGTGTAATAATCGGAACTCCTCACTTGAGTTCGAGGTTAAAATCTTCTCTCTTCCCCTGCCAGGCCTCTCTTGTTAGGAGGATGAACTTGACAGTTAGTACTTAGTTCTTCTTGAAGAGGTCCTTCACATCCCTTGTGAGTTGGATTTCTAGGTATTTTATTCTCTTTGAAGCAATTGTGAATGGGAGTTCACTCATGATTTGGCTGTCTTTTATTGGTGTATAAGAATGCTTGTGATTTTTGCACGTTGATGAAAAACTTCTGGAAATAGATTGTGGCGACAGTTACACACCATTGTGAATATAATTAGTACCACTGAACTGTACACATTAAAATGGTTAGTTGTATGTTATATATATTATGCCATAATAAAAAATAGGGGAAAATAAAGGAACGTGAGATTGTCTCAGGCTGGCAGACTTTCCCTGCATGTACGCACATCTTCACACGTGCACACATGTAAAACAAAAATGAAGCAAAAAAGAAATTCTAATTTAACCAGTAAGCAATATGTAAAAGGAAATCTGAATGTCGTTACAATTTTACCAGGTTCAGAACAAAATACCATCCTTCAAATTGAACAAATTACTTATTAGCTGAAGAAAGGTGAAAGGAAGTTTGGAATTAACAGTCTAGATTTTCTCACTTATGGGTCCAAGTCACTGATCTCTAAAATTATCTTAGATCATGCCCTCCCTCCTTCCTACTTTCTGGAAAACTATCAGTTTCCTACCCTATGCTTGCCCATAGAGTTCCCTATACAAATCACAAATCTGCATTTGCCATTCACTGGAAGGCCCTACATTCCCAAGGGCTGGGCTCATCCACTGCCACTGCCCATGGCCCCAGTTCAGTCAAAGCGATCACTCCCTCTCTCTCTCTGTCATTCCTTTCTTTTCCTTTCACTCTCTCTCTACCTTCCTCTTCCCCACTTTGTTTCCTCTCTCTCTCTGTCTCTCTCTCCCCACCATCTCATCTCTCTCTCTCCCCCCGCATTCTTTGTCTCTCTGTCTGTCTCCCTGTCTCTTTGTCTCTCTCTCTGTCACACACACACACACACACACACACAGCCAGCAACATTCTACCTCTGCCAGAGTTCCAGGTGAATAGGTGTGGACTTTGACTTTCAGATTCCTCTGGCAAGTGTCAACATCAGTCCTGTTGCTCCCTGGCAGAGGAGGACTTGGAATCACCTTGGCCAAGAAGCTGTCTGGGGGTCACAGTGGCACCGCCCATTGGCCCCTTGGCTGGAGCTAGGTGAGGGCAGATTCAGCACAGCAGCAACTCTCCCCATAAAAAAAAATCCCTCAATGTCTTAGTTCTCTGACCCTTCTTATACTCCTTGTGAGTTTTAGAGCCACCTAAACTCTTCTTTTTTCCCAATACTTGGAGATAAAATTTACGTAACATACAGTTAGCCATTTTCAAGTGTACAGTTCCCTGCCATTTGGTGCATTCACAGTGTTTTGCAAGCAACACCCATATCAAGCCCTAAAACATTTTCATTACCCAGGAAGGAAACCTGTCGTCATGGAGCCATCACTCCTCACATCCCCTTCCCCTCAAACCCTGGCAACCCCAAACTGTCCTTGACAGCCTTCTTTGGCATTTCCTCATTTTGGTGTCAGATCTCACAGGAGAATTTCTTACCTATTATATCCAGTGCCTCAGCGTGAAGTTCCAGTTTAATTTCCTGTTACCTCGAGCCCACTATCTTGCCCCAATAATACCCTCCCCCAATTCACAAACACAGACACATTCCCTCCTACAGCTTTGGGCCTCCTATCTGAGTCCTTCAGGAAAGAAGAGCTTTTAACTCCCTTGGCACTGAGTGTGGACTTGGTCCAAGGAAGATGAGCACCAGTCAGGGCAGCTGGCCCCACTTGTCTCCCTGGCCATCAGCAAATCAGCACTGCCCATCGATGCCCAGGCAATGGGAGCGTCGACCAGCAGAGGAAACACCTGAATTTCTCTGCCTCATGGGAGGGCGGCCACTGTGTTGCATTTAGGAAGAAGCTGTACAGGATTCATACTATTCTGCTAATGTTAATCTTGTGGGCATAATAAACGTCGTACTCACACTTATTTTTCGAGATCTGATAAGATTGGGTGCGTTCAGGGTGGTACGGCCGTAGACCCCACACTTATTTTTAACACACTTCTAGGCAAGGCTGCTGCACTGGTTTGGGGATCACACTTTGAGTAGCAAAGGACTAAATTACAATAACTGCTGGGGGGAGAAAAAAAACAGCATGAACTGCTTCCTCCTGGCTCAGAAGCTAGGGAGTCACTGAACTAACAAGGGGATGGGGTGGGGATAAGAGTGTTCCAGGCAAAAGGAACAGCAAGGCCCAAGGTCTCAAGCAGAAAGAGAGCTTCAGGTATTGAAGAAGTAGCAGTAGCTCTGTGTGGCTGGGGAGTGGGCAGAAGATGGAACAGAAGAATGCCAAGTCCTATTCCTGGGTCTGAATTTCCAGGAGCAGAAGCCCTGTCCCCTCTAGAAGGTAGATACAGTCTGGATATTTGTCGTCTTCAAATCTCATGTTGAAATGTGACCCCCAATGTTGGAGGTTGGACCTAGTAGGAGGTGTTTAGGTCATAAGAAGTGGATCTCTCCTGAATGGTTTGGTGCCCTCCTCATGACTGAGTTGTTGCTCTGTTAGTTCATGTGAGAGCTGGTTGTTTAAAAAAGCCTGGCATCTCTCTGGTTCCCTCTCTTGCCATGTGACACACCTGCTCCCCCTTCACCCTTCCCCATGAGTAAAAGCTTCCTGAGGCCCTCACCAGAGGCAGATGCCAGCAGTGTGATTCTTGTACAGCTTGAAAAACTGTGATTCAAATAAACCTCTTTTCATTATAAATTACCCAGTCTCAGATATTTCTTTATAGCAATGCAAAATAGACTGTCACAGAAAGTTGGTACCGAGGAGTAGGGCATTGCTATAAAGATATCTGAAAATGCGGAAGTGGCTTTGGAACTGGGTATGAGGCAGCAGCTGGAAGAGTCTGGAGGGCCCAGAAGACAGAAAGATTAGAAAAGGTTTGGACCTTCTTGGAGATTTGTTAAGTGGTTTTAACCAAATGTGGACAGAAATATGTATAGTAAAGGCCAGGCTGATGAGGTCTCAGATGGAAATGAGGAAGTTACGGGGAACTGGAGCAAAGTTCACCCTTGTTATGCCCTAGCAAAGAACTTGACTGCATTGTATCTATGTCCTAGGGCTTTGTGGAAGGCTGAACTTAAGAGTAATGACTTAGGGTATCTGGTAGAAGAAATTTCTAAGCAGCAAAGCATTCAAGAAATGGCCTGGCTGCTTCTAATAGCCTGTGATCAGATATTGGAGCAAAGGACTGACTTAAAGTTGGAACTATTAAATCAAACTAAAATCTGGCCTGAGAAAGCCTCCTGACTCCCATACTTGAGTCCTTAAGGATGAACCATAACCTAACTTTGTAGGTAGGCCTACTGAAAACCTAACTTAGAAGGATGCTTCTGTAGCAATAGCTGAGCCTCAGCCAATCCCAGCAGCCATACTTCAGTGACTCACAAGCAGCCTATTGTTCAAACCATGTTCAAATAAGGCAAACACCATGCTGTAACCAATTTGGCTATTTCTGTACCTCACTTCGGTTTTCTGCATGTCACTTTCCTTTTTCTATTCATAAGTTTTGTTCGACCACATAGCATCTCTGTTGTTGCTCTGAATCTGCTGTGATTCTAGGAACTGCCTGATTTGCGAATTGTCTTTTTTTTTTTCTTCTCAATTAAATTCCGTTAAATTTAGTTTGTCTAAGGTTTTTGTTTTAACAGATCTGGTGTTGGAAGTGCAATTTGAAGTAAAACTCTGGTGACCTCCAGGAATACCAGGTGACCAGGCCAGTTGTGCTCACTGCTCTCTTGATTGTAACTGGAGGTTGTAGATGGGTTTTCTCTTGGATTCAGAGCTCCACTAATTTGTTTTCTAATTGGAGCTCTCCAAGTTTATTGGGGAAATATTTAAGTGGACTGGGTTCAGGATCAAATTTGAATCAATAATTAACTGGATTGGGTTCTGTTAGTGCCTCAGACCTCTGGTAAGCACTTTTTGTTTTTCGTTTTTTTTTTTTTTTTTTTATAATGGGTTTGTCTCAATCCAAAGATTCTGGGACTCTACCTTCTGGGACTCCATCTAATTTTATATATAAAATTATAGGCCCAGAACGTGTGCATTTTTAGAAAAATAGATTAACCTTACTAGAGAAACGATGGCCACAATAGGGAAGTTTTAATTTGTATAAAATTGTTTATTTGCAAGGCATATTAGAAAAGGGAGGATCAAAAACCCCACAAAAACAGCGGGATGTAGTCTTTCATTGGTACATGGAAGCCTCTGAAAGACTAAACGAATGAAAAATTGCCTCCTTAAAAGATTCTTTGCAAAAGCAAATGAACAGCTTAAGTAACAGACTACGGACATGATGAAACAGAATGGTACTCTGACTGAACTAACCCCAACTCATTCTTCTCTTTATTCCTCTCTACCTAGGTACTCTGAATCTACTAACCTTTTTGCCAAATTAAGCTTTCACTCTGAAGATGATGAAAAAAGAGGAATCAGATGTTCACCTCACAAAGGAAGACCTTCTGATTATCCAGGCCTGCCTGCTGTAACCACTTTCACTTCATGATCTAAAACTGGGCTTAGAGCTATTGTAGAAGACTTCCCTGATCTAAGAGAGAATCCTCAAAAATTGACTGAGGAGTTCAGAATCCTCATAGGAGATTATGATCCAGCACTCCCTGACAAAGGTTCATATAACAGTTTATTCATATGATATGGAGGCCTGGTGAAGCTCAAAACTGGATGGCAGCAGCAGAATGGAACAAACCTGAGGAAGATATTAAAGACCCTGCCCCACCGCCCCCCCCCAAAACCTCGTCATGAGAAGGCCCAACAGGAGCTAGAAATATTGCTGCAAATCCCAGCCTGGGCAACATGGCAAAACCCTGTCTATACAAAAAATACAGAAAGTTAGCTGGGCATGATGGTGTGTCCGGAATTGGTGGGTTCTTGGTCTCACTGACTTCAAGAATGAAGCCGTGGATCCTCACAGTGAGTGTTACAGTTCTTAAAGGTGGCATGTCCAGAGTTTGTTCCTTCTGATGTTCGGATGTGTTGGGAGTTTCTTCCTTCTGGTGTGTTCGTGGTCTCGCTGGCTCAGGAGTGAAGCTGCAGACCTTCACGGTGAGTGCTACAGCTCTTAAGGCGGTGCAAGCGGAGTTGTTCATTCCTCCTGGTGGGTTCATGGTCTCTCTGGCCTCAGGAGTGAGGCTGCAGACCTTCGCGGTGAGTGTTACAGCTCATAAAGGCAGTGTGGACCCAAAGAGTGAGCAGCAGCAAGATTTATTGCAAAGAGCAAAAGAACAAAGCTTCCACAGCTTGGAAGGGGACCCAAGAGGGTTGCCACTTCTGGCTCAGGCAGCGTGCTATTATTCTTATCTGGGCCCACCCACATCCTGCTGATTGGTCCATTTTACAGAGAGCCAATTGGTCTGTTTTACAGAGAGCTGATTGGTCCGTTTTGACAGGGTGCCGATTGGTGCATTTACAATCCCTGAGCTAGACAGAAGTTCTCCACATCCCCACTAGATTAGCTAGATACGGAGTGTGGATTGGTGTATTTACCAACCCTGAGCTAGACACAGAGTGCTGATTGGTGCATTTACAAACCTTGAGCTAGATATGGAGTGCCGATTGGTGCATTCACAATCCCTTGGCTAGACATAAAGATTCTCCAAGTCCCCACCAGATTAGCTAGACACAGTGCTGATTGGTGCATTTACAAACCTTGAGATAAACCCAGAGTGCCGATTGGTGCATTCACAATCCCTTAGCTAGACATAAAGATTCTCCAAATCCCCACCAGATTAGCTAGATACAGAGTGCCGATTGGTACATCCACAAACCCTGAGCTAGACACAGGGTGCCGATTGGTGCACTCACAATCCCTTAGCTAGACACAAAGTTAATCCAGGTCCCCACTAGACTCGGGAGCCCAGCCGGCCTCACCCAGTGGATGTCGCACTGGGGCTGCAGGTGGAGCTGCCCGCCAGTCCTGTGCAGTGTGCCCGCACTCCTCAGCCCTTCGGTGGTAGATGGGACCGGGCATCATGGAGCGGGGGTGGCGCTAGTCAGGGAGGCTCAGGCCACGCAGGAGCCCACAGCCCCGGGAGGTAGGGGTGGGTGGGGGGAGGAGACTCAGGCATGGCGGGCTGCAGGTCCCGAGCCCTGCCCCGCGGCGAGGCAGCTAAGGCCTGGTGAGAAATAGAGTGCAGCGCCGTTGGGCCAGCACTGCTGGGGGACCTGGCACACCCTCCGCAGCTGCTGGCCTGGGTGTTAAGCCCCTCACTGCCGGGGGCTGGCAGGGCCAGCCAGCCGCTCCAAGTGCAGGGCCCGCCAAGCCCACACCCACCCATAACTCTAGCTGGACCGCAAGCGCCGCGCGCAGCCCCGGTTCCTGCCCGTGCCTCTCCCTCCACACCTCCCCGCAAGCCGAAGGAGCTGGCTCCGGCCTCGGCCAGCGTGGAGATGGGCTCCCACGGTGCTGCAGTGGGCTGAAGGGCCCCTCAAGTGCGGCCAGAATGGACGCCGAGAGCAAGCGAGGGCTGCGAGGGCTGCCAGCACACTGTCACCACGCTGTCACCTCTTAATGGCACATGCCTGTAGACCCAGCTACTTATGAGGCTGAAGTGGGAGGCTCACCTGAGCCTGGGAGATTGAGGCTACGGAGAACCATGACTGTGCCACTGCACTCCAGCCTGGGTAGCAGAGCAAGACCCCATCTCAAAAAAAAAAAAAAAAAAAAGGAAAAAATTTGCTGAAAATCTTTTAAATTCAAATACCAAATTTTCTCCACCAAAGTTGATTGGTACATCATACAATCTTGTAAACCAAAAAAAGAATGAACCAGTATCAGATAACAGAACTTGCTTCGAAATACTGTGAAACATTCTGGGCTCAAAGTACTAGCAAGGAGTATCTCCTGCAGGGACTGAAATGGTATTAACTACTCTATTTATAAATGGATTTCATCCTGAACTTAGAAATTTAATTAGAAAACATGAAACGGGAGGGGAAGTTACAGCCATGACTGAATTGGTGGCTCTAGCTGAACATTTTGAGAGGACTGTAGAGCAAGAAAAAACCCAAAAGGCTAATAAGCTTATGACTCTTCAATTACAACAGTTACAGGGGCCAAGACCAAAGGGATCTTCTCATTCTCATTTTAAATCACAACCAAGAGGTGTTAGAGCAAGAAATTCTTCACCCTAAGATGTCTGCCTTATTGCAAACAACCAGGACAGTGGAAAAGGGATTGTGCCCTTTTATACCAGTCCACCAATCACCCTCCGTTTAGGCCAGCCTGTTTCACCACTAGAGGGAGTACAAGAGACCTTAGCTCTCCTGAAGATAATCAGCATTGAAGCGGCTCTGAGGGATTTGCCAGTATATTGCTCCTCATAACACACTTAAAAGAATATGGAGAAACAGAGGTTACAATAAATGGGGACTCATGTATAGTCTTGGTGGATACCAGAGCTACCTTATCTGGCACTACCATAAAACACACTTTCATAAGCCAACGGATCCCTCAGAGTTAAAGAGGCTATTTCTGTGGCTGGGGTTTCAAATCAAATTCAAGAGGTTCCCATATCTGAACCTGTGTAATTGACTTGGGGGCACTTTTCAGAAAATCACACTTTTTTACTATGTGATAGTGCTCCAGCAAATTTGCTAGGGGGAGAGTCACTTTCAAAGCTGAAAGGGCATAGAAGACTACATATTGGGTACAGAGTACACTGCTTGACAAATGAATGCACTAAAATCTCAGAAATCACCACTAAAGAACTTGTCCATGTAACCAAAAACCACCTGTACTCCCAAAACTATTGAAATTTTTTAAATTAAAAAAATTTAAAAAGTGGGGAAGACATAAAATTTTCCTTAGAAGGAGTAAGAATCAGTTTCCTGATTCTCCTGAACCAGAATTGTTATGCTCTCTATAGGCAGAAATTAATAAGATTGAAACTCAGGCCTGTAATGCCTGATCTTCCAAAAATACCTGAATGTTTATGTGCCTCTTCCTCAACTGATACAGGAAGAATTTAAAGTGTGGAACTTATAAAAGTCCAAACAGACCACTCTAAACTTTTGCCTAAATTACTCAATATCCACTAAAACTAGAAGCTATTCAAGGGCTCTCGCCAATTGTGGAAGATTTAATTAAAAAGGGACTTATAATTCTATGCACCAGCCCTTGTAACACTCCAATCCTACTGGTTAAAAAAAAAAAATGGATGAGATTGAAGATTTATTCAAGGTGTATGGGCAGTTAACAAAATTGTAGTAGCAAGGTTTCCTATAGTCCCAAATCCTAATACTTTATTATCCAACGTATGTGCTGATTCTTAAGTGGTTCACAATATTAGATCTCTGCTCAGCCTTTCTTTGCAATCCAGTTCATAAAGAGAGTCAATGTTTATTTGCCTTCACTTGGAAATAGACTGTGATGCCGCAAGGGTTCACCGAATCCTCTTCGTATTTTCCACAGGCATTGCATCAGGACTTAATGACATTATAGTTTCCTCAAAGTTCTACCCTCATTCAGTACATAGATGACTTATTGTATGCTCTCCCACTAAAAGTACTCTGAAATGGACTCAGTTTACGTTTTACAGCAACTCACACATCAAGGTCACAAGGCTTCAATAGAAAAACTTCGGTTTTCAAGGGGCAAAGTCCATTATTTGGCACATGACTTGAAGGGATTTCCCTCTCACCTAAAAAGTTAAAAACTATTCAAAATTTTCCTTTGCCTGCAACCAAAAGATAATTAAGAGGTTTTCTTGGACTTGCAGGATATTTTCTTGGACTTGCAGGATATATTCTTAGACTTGCGGGATATAAAATTCCTGGGTTCTGAATTTTTCCTTAATAGCTTCACCATTGTATGAGCTCCCTAAAAAATGCTGTACCAGAGCCTTTACCTTGGGATGATAGTCATGAGCAGGCTTTTAGCTAAATAAAATTGACCTTATATCAGCCTCCAGCTTTAGGACTTCCAAATCGCAGTAAACTGTTTACCTAATTGACTCATGAAAGTAATAATCAGGCATTTAGGAGTTCTTACCCAGGAACATGGGGAGAAACATAGGCCCATTGCATATTATAGCCTGCAATTAGACCCAGTAGCTAAGGTATATCCTAACTATTTAAAAGCAGTAGCAGCAGCAACCAGGCTGAAAGAAGCTTCAGCTGATCTGGTTTTAGGAAATGAACTTAATATGGAAGTCTCACATGCTAAATTCCACTGAAACCCAGCATTTTTTAGTAAGTAGACTAACATCTAATGAAATACTCTGTCTCCTTCTAATCTCTATCTAAAACACTGCAATTTACTTAACCACGCCACTCTATTACTGCTGCCTGATGATGGTGAAGACCACAATTGTGTAAGTGTAGCATCAGAAATAGTGGCCCCTCATGTTGATTTACAAGTTAGTCCATTGGACAATCCTGAGTTAATACTTTTGTTGATGGGTCCTAAGCTCAGAAGGAAAATATCAGCTAGGATATGCTGTTACCACCAAAATGAGTTAATAGAGAAGGGACTCCTTCCTCTATTAGTCAGCTCTATTAGTCTAAGCTCTGTAAGTCAGCTTAACCCTCGAAGATTTTTGCCCTCACCCAAGCTTATCATATAGCTAAAGACAAATCAGTAAGTATTTAGACAGATAGTAGATACACTTTAGGAGTAGTACATGATTTTGGCATGATAGGGAAACTCTAAGGGTTTTTCACTTCTAGTGGGACCACCATCAAAAATGGACTCCAATTAGATAAACTCCTAGACTGCTGTTATTGATTGAAGCTCATACCTCCAGAACTGAATCTGAATATCAAGGGAATGCTTAGCAGATTGTTATGCTAAATCAACTAGTACTGAAACTGTTAAGATATGCAATCTGAATGAACTTCATAAGAGTAATCCAAGCCAACTACCTTACAATGACCTATTTAATAAACAATGCAATGCGCCTCATTTGGAAAAACAAAACTGGTATCTAAAAGGATATAAATTCAATGTTAAGTGCAGACTCACAGAGGGCCTAGATGGCTGCCTGGCCTTTCCTGAGTCTTTGAAGCTTCTATTGTCAAAAGCTCTGTACTCCACAACTCATCATGGAACAGAAAAATTCATCCAAATTGTGAAAAAATACTTGTGGGATGACTGTTCCAAAATTGCTAGAATATTTTTTTTTTGAGATGGAGTCTCACTCTGTCACCCAGGGTGGAGTGCAGTGACGTGCTCTTGGCTCACTGCACCCTCCACCTCTCTGGTTCAAGTGATTCTTCTGCCTCAGCCTCTGGAGTAGCTGGGACTTCAGGTGTGTGCCACCATGCCCGGCTAATTTTTTTTATTTTTAGTAGAGATGGGGTTTCACCATGTTAGCTAGGATGGTCTCAATCTCCTGACCTGGTGATCCACCTGCCTCGGCTTCCCAAAGTGCTGGGATTACAGGTGTGATCCACTGCGCTGAGCCTGCTAGAATATTTTATAACCAATGTTGGCTTATCAAACCATAGTCCTGGAAAAACAAAAGATTCAGGTGGTGTATTGTATTTTCACCACCTAATGGACCATTTGAACAATTATAGATGGACTTCATTCAGTTGCCACCTTCATTGGGGGTCTCAGTATGTTCTTGTAATAGTTTCCATGTTTTCTGGTTGGGTAGAGGCCTTCCTGTATAGGAAAGCTGATGCTGTGACAGTAGCTAAGAAATTATTAGAAAATGTGTTTCCTTTATGAAGCATCCCTGGAAAAATCCCCAGCAATGGGGGAATTCATTTTATTAGGCAAGTTATAAAGCAGTTAAACAAGGTGTTATGGACACAATGGCACTACCATTGTCCCTATCGCCCTCAGTCTTCTGAAAAGGTTGAAAGAACAAATGGCATATTAAAACTGAAATTGCAAAGTTAACTGAATCAGTTGGGTTGCCTTGGCCAAAGGTACTATCATTGGATTTAATGGCAATCAGATCCACTCTCACTAAAAAACATAAGTGGACCCCTTATGAAATAGTCACTAGAAGGCCTATGCCCCAGTAGTAAAACCTCATGCATCTTTCTGTCTCCTAAATTCTGATATGAGTAAGTACTGCAAGGCCATTATACCAAAGTGTACTTTCACCAGATAAAGGAATATTTTCAAGACCAGCAACTGAGGATAATCAAACCTTCCACAGTCTAGAACCTGCAGATTGTGTGTTCTGGAAATGACATCAGAGGAAGGCTCCTCTTGACAACTCTTTGGAAGGGACCATGCTGAGTTCTTCTCAACATCTACACTGCAGCGAAGCTTCAGGGCCTTGAAACTTGGGTCCACACCTCACAACTCAAAAGGACCTCTTCAGACTCCTGGAACTGTACGCCTGCTGGAGACTTTAAGGTAAGAGTGTCTAAGGAAATATCTCTCCAGAGCAGATGGCATTCTAGCTGTGGACAGCTTTCCCAAGATCACAGATCAAGACTCCTGTATCATCATGAAAGCCTTACATTTTTTCTTTTCTCCTCATTTCCTGTTGCCCTAATTCTTTCTTTTTCCCTACAGAAAGATCCATGAGACGATAACCAATGGATGGCTTTAGCTTGAGCGTATGGTCTAGCACAGAACCAGAGTTCGCGGGTTATTGGGTTTGTTGTTATTGCCAATAAAAAAATAAGAAAACAATTCCACTAATGCCAATGCCTCTCCATGTTCCCAATGAGAGTCATTCCCAAATTCCAAGGGAAGGATGGAAAGCTATCCTTGATATTCTGAACACCACTGCTACTTGCTTCCCTGCACTCATTAAAAGCAACACTTTAACTTTTCCTTTTTTTTTTTTTTTTTTCCCGAGACAGTCTCACTCTGTTGCCTAGGTTGGAGTGCAGTGGCCTTATCTTGGTGTACTGCAGCCTCCACCTCCCAGGTTCAAGGGATTCTCCTGCCTCAGACACCCAAGTAGCTGGGACTATACGCATGCACCACCACGTCTAGCTGATTTTTGAATTTTTAGTAGAGGCAGGATTTTGCTCTGTTGGCCAGGCTGGTCTCGAACCTCCTTGCTTCAAGTGATCCGCCAGCCTCTGTCTCCCAAAGTTCTGGGATTACAGGCGTGAGCCACCACACCCGGCCTTAACTGTTTCGATTAATAACCTGATCATTACCAAAGTATGGAAAACCAATCCAAGTGATGCCTGCAAAAGATATATTGTGCTTTCAGGCATCATGCACTCAAGATACGGGAATTACCTATGTGAGTGCAAGTAATTGCTTGTATAATGTCACCAGATTAAATTCAACAGGGTCTCTTTTTACTAAATGTATTATACACCCTTACAACATACTATAAGGGGGGCACAAAAAGGTCCATTTCCCAGTGGATTTTGTTTAGGAGCTATGCAGATTCATTAATGAACAAATCTAACTGACCCCTGCTCAAATGCAACTATGTGGCCCTGTTCTTCAACTCCCAAGTGCCTATACTGGGTCTGTGGATAATCTTCATATGTCATTCTGCCTCCTCGTTGGCTCAGATCTTGCTGTTTGGTCTGGCTCACTTCTGCCTTTCAAATAGTTTCACCTAAAAACTCTCCTAACAGCTCTTATGATTGGAGGCCAAAAGAGTCAATAACTGAAATTAGCACTAGCTTTGAAATAGACAAAGATAAGCTAGTTTCCACTGAGGAAAGAATCCGGTGGGGTTCCTGGGGACTCACTCTTGGTGGTAGTGGGATACAAGTTGTATGGAATCTAAAGCTAATCCATATTTGGGGTCTTGGATTTTATAGCCAGACATCCCAGTGTTTCAGACAGGTAGAAGCTACTCTCCAAGAGGTAGAATATGGCCTGGTGCAGTGGCTGATGCCTGTAAACCCGGCACTTTGGGAGGCCGAGGCAGGTAGATTGCCTGAGGTCAGGAGTTCGAGACCAACCTGCCCACCATGGTGAAACCCCAACTCTACTAAGTACAAAAAATTAGCCAGGCATGGTGGCACGTGCCTGTAGTCCCAGCTACTTGGGAGGCTGAGGCAGGAGAATCGCTTGAACCCAGAAGACAGAGGTTAAAGTGAGCTGAGATGACCCCACTGCACTCTAGCCTGGGTGACAGAGCGAGACCCTGTATCAAGAAAAAACAAACAAACAAAACGAGGTAGGTGTTATAGTTAATGGAACATCATGCAGCTTCATATCTCCTTTTTACTCAAGCTGGGGCCTATGTTTGGTGTTGAGCAAAATGGAATGCTGCACTTATCTCTCTCCTGATTTTGTTACTACAGAAAGCTTAATGTAAAGGTGGCTGATACTGCTGTTTCCGTAGACACTGACACCAAATACAGTAAAGAAGTCTCTCAAGAGGAAAACATGGTGTGTTTACAGCAGCAACTAACAGCTGGTTTGTAGACACCCTAAATGGTGGATGGCAAGCTTGGGTTTCCCAAAGGTTTCTAGTCTTTATATGTCTTCTAGTAGGTGTCCAGGTTTGTATGGCTTGTGTTACCAGAGTAATAATGAAAATGGCTATGTCTTTAAATCAGGCCACTTTACAGTGAACTATGGTCCTTAATTGCTATCACATTTCAAACAAGAACTATGACCAATTAAACTTTAATATTGTTGAACTGCCTATGTTGCCTGAACTTTGACTTGTTTAAGTTGGTTTCATTTATTTCATAAGAACTCTTGTTAAGGGGCGCACCTTGGTATTTTGATATTATTCTCTTGATAGTCATAATAATAGTTCCCTGGTGTGCTGCATCCTCTCAAGTCTTAAATGTTTTGTATGCAGCCATACATTGAGAACTGAATGGTCTCACTTCGACTAGGTCAGCAAGAACGTAAAGAATCATTCACCTAGTGTGAAGCTGTGACTTGTGAACTTCACAGTGACACCAATAAAGACTTGTGAACTGGCCGGGCATGGTGGCTCATGCCTGTAATCCCAGCAATTTGAGAGGCCGAGGCGGGCGGATCATGAGGTCAGGAGATCAAGATCATCCTGGCTAAAACGGTGAAACCCCTTCTCTACTAAAAATATTTAAAAAATTAGCTAAGCATGGTGGTGGGTGCCTGTACTCCCAGCTGCTTGGGAGGCTGAGGCAGGAGAATGGCGTGAACCCAGGAGGCGGAGCTTGCAGTAAGCTGAGATCGCACCACTGTACTCCAGCCTGGGTGACAGAGCGAGACTTTGACTCAGAAAAAAAAAAAAAAGACTTGTGAATTCCATACTGAGACAGACAGTTTACAATAGTGAGAGAGTGGCCTCAATGCCTAAAGTTTTGATCAATTTCTCTAAATTGAGAGTCTGACCAAAAGAGGGGAATTGATAAATGAAATTCAAATCTGGCCTGAGGAAGCCTTCATATTCCCATAGTTGAGTTCTTAAGGGTGAACCGTAACATAACTAGTAGGTAGGCAGACTGAAAACCTAACTTAGGAGGATGCTTCTTTAGCAATAGCTGAGTCTCAGCCAATCCCATTGGCCATACTTCAACCACTCACAGGCAGCCGACTGTTTGAATCATGCTCAGATAAGGCAAACACCAAGCTGTAACCAGTCTGGCTGTTTCTGTACCTCACTTCCATTTTCTGTATGTAACTTTCTTTTTTCTGTCCACAAATTTGCTTTGACAACACAGCATCCCTAGTGTCTGTCTGTATGTGCTGTGATTCTGAGGGCTGCCCGATTTGCAAATTATTTATTTTTCTTGCTCAATTAAACTCTGTGAAATGTAATTTGTCTAATGGATTTCTTTTAACAGAACTTATAATTAAAATGGAAAGAGGGTGTAAATATTTATAAAACTTGCAGCCTGGCCATGTGGTAGACAAGGAGGAATCCAAGCAGCCTGCTGAGCAACTACTTGCTAGAGACATTAGCATGTCTAAAAGGGAGCCAGGTGCTAATATTCAAGACAGTGGGAAAAGGCCTCAGAGGCATTTCAGAAGGCCCCTCCTATCACAGGCCCACAGGCCTAGAGGACTGAATGGTTTCAGAGACCAGGCCCAGGGCACCATTGCCCTATGTCACCTCAAGATGCTACTTCCCACCTCCCAGCTTCTCCAGCTCTAGCTTTGGCTCAAAGGGCCCCAGGTGCAGCTCAGACCACTGCTTTAGAGGGTATATGCCCCTAAGCCTTGGGAGCTTCCATATGGTTTTTTTTTTTTTTTTCTTTTTTTGAGACAGTCTTGCCCTGTCACCAGGCTGGAATGCAACGGTGCGATCTCGGCTCACTGCAACCTCCACCTCCAGGGTTCAAGCGATTCTCCTGCCTCAGTATCCCAAGTATCTGGGATTGCAGGCATGCACCATCATGCCCAGCTAATTTTGTATTTTTAGTAGAGATGGGGTTTCACGATGTTGGTCAGGCTGGTCTCCAACTCCTGACCTCAGGTGATCCACATGCGTCAGCCTCCCAAAGTACTGGCATTACAGATGTGAGCCACTATGCCCAGCCTTCCATATGGTTTTAGGTCTGCAGGCTTGCAAAATGCAAGAGTGAAGGAGGCTTGGGAGGTTCCACCTAGATTTCAGAGGGTGTATCAAAAAGCCTGGTTGCCCAAGCAGAAGCCTGCCACAGGGGCAGAGACCCCACAGAGAGCCTCTACTAGGGCAGAGCCATGGGAAAACATAGGGTTGGAACACCCATACAGAGTCCCCACTGGGACATTGCCTAGTGGAGCTGTGGAAATGGGGCCAACGCCCTCCAGACACCAGAAAGGCAGAGTCACCAGCAGCTTGCAACCTCAGCGTGGAAGACCCAAAGGCATTCAATTCCAACCTGTGAGACATGGCCGCACCCAGCAAAGCCATAGAGACAGGGCTGCTTAAGGCCTTGAAAGCCCACTCCTCTCACCAGTATGGAGTTAAGGAAGATGATTTTGGAACTTTGAGATTTAATGTTTGCCCTGTTGGGTTTCAGACTTGTGTGGGGCCTGTTGCCTCTTTCTTTTGGCCAATTTCTCCCTTTTGGAATGGGAATGCCTACCCAATACCTGTAACACAATTGTATCTTGGAAGTATGTAACTTGTTTTTGATATAACAGCCTCATAGGTAGAAGGAATTTGCCTTGAGGCTCAGATGAAACTATGGATTCTGGACTTTTGAGTTGATGCTGGAACAAGTTGAGACTTTGGGGAACTATTAGGAAGGGATGGTTGTATTTTGCAATGTGAGATGACATGAGATTTGGGGTTAAGGGGCAGACTGATATAGTTTAGATGTTTGTTCTCTCCAAATAATATGTCGAAATATGACCCCTAATGTTAGAGGTGGGGCCTAGTGAGAGGTGTTTCGGTCATAGGGGTGGATTCCTCGTGAATGGCTTGGTGCTCTGTCCGTGGTAATGAATGAGTTCTAGCTCTGTTAGTTCACATGTAAGCTGGTTGTTTGAAAGCACCTAGCATCTCTCTTGCTTGCTGTCTCGCCATGTGACACACCTGCTCCCCCTTCAGCTTCCACCATGAGTAAAAGATTCCTGAGGCCCTCACCAGAAGCAGATGCCTGCACTATGCTTTTTGTACAGCCTGCAAAACCATGAACCAAATAAACCTCTTTTCCTTATAAATTACCCAGTCTCAGGTATTCTGTTATGATCCCCTGGAAGAGTTATACTACTTCCAGGTCTAGCCCATGGTAAATCCTACACTCCCCTCAGAGGCCAACTTCTTCCCTCCGCAGAGACCCTGGAGTTAGAGTGGATTGATTGTGTCTGTGGCCCCAATTCTTCTCCCGAGGCTGCACTCCACCCTTTTGCTATGTGACTTTGCAGTCCTTCTCACTACAGAGGCAGGTTCCTCTCTCCTTGAGTTTGGGGAATATGCGACACATGCAGGAGTTTGAAAACACATTTATTTGCTTCTGCTTTTGTTTTTGCTCCTCTGCAATTTCCTTGAAACCATGCCTGAGCTAGCCTGAGGGAAAACGAAAAAGCACCATTGACCTAGTCTTTCAGCCAATCCCACTGCATTTGTACAATGCAATCTGAGACCAGAGGAACTGCCCAGCCAAGCTCAGCCATAAGTGCTGACTTCAGACTCATGAACTAAGTAAATATTTGTTTCATTTTATGGTTGTTCTTATACAACATTATCCTGGCACTAGAGAAATGAAACAGATGGGAATCAAAAAGAATGAATGAAGCAGAAACCCAGAAGCTACCCCACAAGCAATCACATGGGACTCAGATGTGAATGGACAATAAGCTTTTATTGCATTGAAAGGTCATTGCAGTGAAAGGTTGGGGATTGCTTGCTGCTACAGCTGAATGGATTATCTTCTGACCAATACACACAGAAAGAGATCACAGACTCCCTACCTTAGAAGACGGGAGGCGGTAGATGAAATGAACTGTAGGAAGAGCCACTAGCCTGGCCCACACGCAGAAGAAGGACTGGCCCGTCTTCTTGAAGCCCATGCTCTGGTAGAGGGTCATGGCAGAGAGCTGGATGGTGCTGGTGTCCAGGACAACTTCACTGTAGCCCTGGTCCCGGGCAAACTGGAGGACAGTCCTGACCAGGGCTTTTGCTATCCCCTTACGACGGTGCTCACTGTCCACAGAGAGATGAAACAGCTGCAACCGCTTCTCCCTCAAGGTGGGATCATCAACAGGCAGAGCTCCTACCATGCCCACCACCTTCTCTTCAGACTCGGCCACCCAGAAGCAGGAGCCACGCTCACTCAGGTAGGATTTGGTGATGTCAGACATGTCTGTGCGCAATGTCATGTCTACAAACTCCATCCAGGGTTTTTTGGCAAGGAACCACAGGGCAGGGAGGAGGCTGAGGCTGAACACAAGGGCCAGAAGCCAGGAGCCAGTGACCAGGAGTAGGGCGAGGGGCCCCCCAAGTAAGAGTAGGAGGCTTCGAGGCAGCTTCAGCAATTGCCGGAAGGTGGCTGGGATGTGCTCGGCCATCCCCCGGGAGAGCAAGCCCACGACCCACTGGCGGTCGCTCTCCTGGTATTTGCGGATGTGATAAGGAGCCATGGACAGACTTCTGTGTCTGAAATCTCTAAGTCTGGGAGACAGAGCTAGGCCTCCCTACACACCTTTACGCCAGGCCTGGGGAAGAGAGAGAATATCATGTGAGTGCCTGCATGGCTCCCAGACTTGCAGGAACAGGGAGACCTGCTCAAGGGTGTGTCTTTCCGCTTTTGCCCATGAGGAAGCAGGCCTCTGCCACTGGGAGAAAGTAGAGTCAGAAAGACCTGCATTGGAATCTGGTTCCATCCCTTTCTAGCTGTGTGACCTTGGGCATGTCACTTAACCTCTCTGAGCCTCCATTTCTTCATCTATAGAACAGGGGAGAAGAAAACCTGCCTTCTAGAGTTGTTGTGAAGATTGAATAAAATACCTTCTATAAAGCCCTGATAGATGAACTACCCACTGCTCTTCCCTCTGTTTCCTTTTTCTGGCTCTCTCAGCTTCTCTGTGCATTGAGGGGGCACCTGCCTCAGGCAGGCCACACGTGCAACCCTTTCGTCCTTCTCTAGGGACCATACATCGCAGAAATCCTGTGTCCAACACAAGTTTCAGGAAACGCTCCCTCCAGCTTTATTGTGAGTTTTTAGGTTGCTGAGGTGGCATAAGAGCCAAGCACAAAAAAGAGCCCAGCCTCCAGATCCCATGGAAGGTGCATGCTCAGAGCACTGTCCTTCCACCCAGTCCCCTCACCTGTCACCACAAGAGCCTTGAGTGTCCAGGGAGCTTCAGCTCTCAGCCGCTCACTGGCATCCAGGAGATACCGTCCGGGGCTTGCCCACCCCTTGAAAGCAGGCTGGCTGCCTCATTGGTTGGATCCTGAATGTTCAGTAATCATAAACCCTAGGGTCAAAGAGCTGGGCTGTAACACAGCAGGGAGCCCAGTGTGCATTCCCCTTTATAGTCAAAGGGAATGGCCTGGAGGGGGAGACTTAGGGTCTGGAACTCCCTGGGGTCCCTTGCCCTTCTGGAAGGCCTGCCACCTCTCTTGCCTGTTCAGGCCCTGAGCTTCTCTCTGCCACCTGGCACACTGGTACTCTCGGTCCCTGTCCACATATATGATCCACCCTGGTCCCTGTACACATATACGACGAGCCTGAGAACTGTGCCTTTCACCCTGCAATCAGTCACGATTGGCCAGAGGCTGAGTCCCCACGCTTGGCAACAAGGCCCTTCCCAGCTAGGCTTCTCTGTGCTGAGGTTTCCCTGGTCCACGAAGCATTGATTGTTGGCAGTTCCTTGCACTCACCTCACCAACCCCCACCTACACCCATTCATTGATTCAGTCAACAGTTGTGTGCCATGCACTTCCTGTGTCTGGGGGTCATTTCAGCCATGAGCAAGGTTGATATTCGGCTGACATGTCTGGCTGTGTGTGGCTGGTGTGTGTTCTGGCTGTTGGTCACAGGCTATGCCACACCTATTGTTAAATATTTTGCACTGCAAATGTTGGGGAGGCCCAAATTCATGCTCTTGTACCCAACGTGGAGCTGATGCCAAACACTGACACATGGGTGCTTGGAGATAAAGTTTCATTCGATGTGGCGAAAGCAAGAAGGCAGGAGAGCAAGATCTCTCAAATTCAGTTCAACAAAGAAGCAGCAGCAGAATGTTTTTATGCAACTAGAGAGTGAGGAGGGGGGAGTTCAGGGGGATTGAGAGGAAAAGTCTGTGTTTCCTCAGTCTCAGATAACACTTTGAGAAACCAGGCCTCTGGGTGTCAGCAGCTGGTCACAGTGTCCTTCAAGGCGTTCATTCATTCTGCAAACTTTTCCTGACCCTGAAGGAATGTCTTCCTGCTGGACAAAGAAACAGTACATGAGCAGTTTATCATTATGTTGTGGGAACAAGGAATATTGGACCAAAAGCAAGTGGTTAACATGTGCAAGCCAGCAAGAGTCTGATCAGAATGTTCGTTATTTCAGTCACTGAAACATGGTGTGGTGCTGAAGTCTCAAGGGGCCTGATTACAAGGATGCAACATATACAAGACAGGCAAAAGCAAAACCTAACAGAACACCAACTTACATGCTATTGAAGGGAAACTTCCCTTCCAAAGATTAGCTAACCTATTGATGATCAGCCACGCTGGGCCCATCATCTAGGTTAGGTAGTTTGGACTCTATTCCAAGAGCAAGGGGAGGACATTGATATACACGGAGGGGAGAAGGGGTGTGTGTGTGTGCGCATGTGTGTGTGTGCTTCACTCTGGCTGCAGGTGGACAATGGATCTCAGGAGGTAGGAATGGAAGCAGCTACCCCTCAAGGCTTGTGCCGTATCCAGGCAAGAGCAGGGCCCCCAGTACAGGGACGCAGGTGCTCACTGTACAAGAGCAGCTGGCCCAGAGGGGCTGGTAGGAGCTAAAATCGGGCCTCCCATTGCCAAGCCATGAGACATGGCACGAAGCTGAGACTGGCCAAAGGAAAAGGCAAACTTTTCTTATTTGCTCAAAGGCATTGCTTGCCTGCTAAACTCTGCATCCAGTGGGCTCCATGGCTTGAGGCTGTGCCTAGCTCTGTGTTCACAAAGAAGCCGCCCGGGCTAGCAGAGGCCCATGAGACAGCAGTGGCTTCACCAGAGGGAGGAAGTGAAGAAGGGGAGACATGAGCCACATGGAGGTGCATTTGGGGCAGAAACGGCAGGAGTTGGAATGATTCACACAGGGATGAGGATGAGGAAGGGCTCAGAGACGACAGCCAGGCTTCCAGTAGGAACATTCAGGAAAACACTGGAGAGAGCCCAGATTTGGAAAAGTCAAAGCTTCCCCTAAAGGTGCTGCCCTGCAGCCTTCCTCAGCAGAGACCAGAAGCTGGGAGCCAGCAGCAGGGACCCAGGGCCAGCGGGTGGAGGCTGCTGAGATTCCGGATCTTTGGCACCCAATACCACCTCCAAGGAACAGTCTAACGAGTTTCAAGTCTGGGCAGTAAGTCCATGGCTCATCTTTAGAGTGTTCTCAGAACATTTCAGCATCAAGCAGGAGTTGGCCTACGAATCACAAGAGGTGAGCACCTGCTCCAAATTACCACTGAGTACTTCTAGCGTGAGTCTGACCAATATTCAGAGTCAGAAACCTTCCGGTCACATGGAGAGGGAGAGGTTTGTGCTCTGTCCCTGTGTGCTGTCTCTCCCTCCATGCTCACCCCTGGCTGTGGCTTCCTCAAAACACAGCGACCTCAGTTGACATTCAGGTGTCTCTTGCTCCCAGGATTTACTGTGACTTCTGCATTTCTGTAGATTTCCTGATAAAAGCCTGGGCTTTCCTTGTCAGACCTGAAAGATTCATTTATTCATTCAACAAACAGTTCCCAAGGGCCTGAGGTGTGCCAGGCCTGGACTTGGCATGAAGGCACCAGATGTTGGAAGCGAGGCTGCCACCCAGGAGGACACACCTGATGGGGCTCTGGGAACAGGACGATGGTGGAGACATCACATCCAGAATAACTTTGTTAGGAGGATGAACTTGACAGTTAGGACTTTTATGCTGCACTTGTTGAAAAGCCACCTAAAATTGTCATAAGTAAGAGAGGTGATCTAATGGCCCATGAAACTGCCAACTCCAGGAAGACAGACAGAGTGACCTGAAAGTAGGTTTGACCTGTTGGTTTTTCTGCCATTCTGTGCGTGGCGTCAGCTTCCTCCCAAGACTGACACTGCATAGGATGTTGGATGTTTGCCAGCCCAGTTGAAGCTGTCTGCTTCCTTGGTCACCCACAGCAGAAAGGTGGGGGCTATGCCCCACATTCCAGGTGACAGAGAAGGTTTACACGGGGACTCAGTCACACTTTCTGGGGACTGTACATTTCACAGCAGAATCCAGGTTCTATCAAAGGACTCCTGGCCGAAGGATGCCAGCACCCCATAGATATGGAGAACCCCAGGGAGCTCAGGGGCTGAGGGGCTGAGAGGCTGAGTGACAGTGAGCACTACCCACAGAAGGGACGCCCTGCAGTCAGGAGGGGTGAGAAATGGGTGCAGATCGGCAGCCAACAGAGGCCCACCCAGGTGAGCACAGGTGGAGCTGCTGGTGAGATGAAGAGTGTGCTGGTTGAGAGTGGAGGGCTGGGGGCCAGTAGCCGGTTTGGGAAACCCAAGCTGAGCAAAGGGTGTGCTAAGGCCTGCGGTGGGGCCTGTTAACAAAAACACCAAACTGTTAGATGATCTGAAAGAGGTGTCTTCTGAGCCAATATGAGTGACCATGGTCTGGGGATCTCAAGAGGTCCTGAAAACGTGTGGTGGGGCCGTCGTTTTCTACATTTGAGGGGACAGGAATTGGAGTAACATCATAAATCAATCCATGAAAGGTGTACATTGACTCGGCCTAACAAGGTGGGATATCTTGAAGCAGCAAGAGGCATTATAGATCACAGGTGCATTCAAAGATTTCCTGATTGGCAATTAGTTGAAAGAGTTCAGCTTTGTCTAAAGACGTGAAGTTGGTAAAAAGAAATGCTTCAGTTCAGAGAGAGGGTCTGCCTCTGCCACATGATGCCGTCCCAGAGTCAGGTAGGAAAGTCAGCCACAATATCCTGGGTCAATTTAAAACCCACTGAAGGAGACTCTGTGGTTTCTAGGGTGTGTGTTAATTCTTGCCTTGCAAGGCCTTAAGTCTTGTTCATAATCTGTAACTGATTGTCACAGAGTTCATTCTGAATAATCTAATGATGCCTATTTTAACATTCATGCCGGTCAAGCTTTTCTCCTGCCTCAGCCTCCCAAGTAGCTGGGACTACAGGTGCACGCCGCCATGCCTGGCTAATTTTTGTATTTTTAGTAGATACAGGGTTTCACCATGTTGGTTAGGCTGGTCTCGAACTCCTGACCTCGTGATCCGCCTGCCTCAGCCTCCTAAAGTGCTGGGATTACAGGCATGAGCCAGCACGCCAGGCCCAGAGTTTTCTAAATCAGACTTGGTGTAGCCAGTGAGCTTCTGTTGCCTGCTGTGACATGGGTGCTATTGTTCTCACTAAAAACTCAGACCTCTGCCTCGGAAGGCAGGGCTCAGCTGCAGCCTCCTCAACTAAAACGTGAAGGGCTGCTACACGGGCACCACAGCGGCTCCTTAAACTTGCAATGATGTGCAAATTTGTGGGCTCACTTTCTACATCAGATTTTCAAAGGTGTCTGTGATCCCAGAAGGTTGGGAACTATTAAATTTGATCATTTCTGAAATGTCTTCCAGTTTAAAAGTCCTCAGTTTCAGTTCATTTTCAATTCCAGAATAAAGGGATGAGTCTTGGAGCTTCTGGAAGCTGGCCTGGAACTGAGCACTTGCTGCAGACAATGCCTGAAGTGCAAACCCAAAGGCGTGTGGATCTGGGCTGCATGTGAAAGCTTTCACATTCAGGTCTTACTTTGCGACAGTGAGGGGTGACCAGGGAAGCCTATATGAGGGGCGGGGGCAAACCAGCAGCCCAGCCTGGGGAGCTGCCTTAACCACATCTCACCTCACTTCCTCAGATCTAAAGTTTTCTTGAAGGGAACTGCAGGTTTATGCAAAATACTAAGCAAGCTGAGATTTTAATTTGTTTAAGCAATAAGGAAAAACAGAAATTTTCACTCCAAAGACCCAATGTTAGGCTCGGCAGAACTAGTGGCACATCTCAGGAGTCATGGGGCAATGCTCTCAGAAACAATGTTAGGGAAAAAAAAAAAAAAAAAAAAAATGATGAGGCTTAATTCTTCTTGTTAAAGGAAGAGGTATCCTCTGTCCCTTAGAGCATTTTCTTTGGAAAACTTGTCATTTTAAATCCTTCCTCTGCCCCTTTGAGGGGCATGCAAAGCTTTTTGACAGCTAAATAAGCCTCTTGCCAGCTTTGCAACCCAGGACTATGTTCGTGAAGGACCTGGGAGCCCAGTCTTTGAAACGCTATCATCAGAGCAGCCAGGACCCTATCTCCCAGTCTCCATGGGAGGGCGGGAACCTAACTTTTGCGCTGTGTGATAAATCTACCTCCTATCATAAAGATAAGGGTTGTTTTTCCTTTGTATGAAGTCAGATAGCAGACGCAGGTTGTCGAGTGAATTGAGGCTGAATCTCTGATGAACTCGGTGTGACCAAAAGTGCTGTGCAGTCCCCCGACCTGAGGACTAGGCATGGCTTCTCTTGAGAACGTGTGCAATGGTTTGGACCCACTGGCTAGATTAGCAGTGAGATTTCTTTCTGTCTTTGCAGCGTCTTAGCGGATCATTGCCTGTGAGGCGCATCTCACTCTGGGTTAATGCTTTTTCAAGGATAAAAGTGTTTTTCTTTCTCTTCTTCCTCTGCAGAGAGGCTTGCTGGGATGGGAGATGATTTTATTTGTAATTCCATTTCTCCACGACCAGAAGATGGGCTCTGGGGGTCAGCAGCTGGGAAGGAGTTTAGAACCCACACCTAGGCCTTCCCCAAGGCTCATGCACTCAGTTCACTCAGTTCAGCAGTAGCAGAAACACTACCTGGAAGACCCCATACTGTCTGGAAAGACGCATTCATTTTCTTTCATTGCTGACACTCCTGGGTGACTGTGTGTGGCGGTTACCCATACCCTAGTCCCACCCTGTGCCCCTCTCCACCTCAGGGGGCCCCAGGAGGCCTGGCCCTGCTAGTCCAGGGCACCCCCAAGGGAGACTGGGGGTGGGGGGGTCCCACCAGGGTGCCAGGTGTTGGTCAAGGTGAATGTGAACTAGGAGGAAGGAGATGGAGCCCTCTCCTGGGAACCGGACAGGGATGGGGTGGGGTGCCCAGGAAGCCATGGCTCTGGGCTGGGGCCGCCAACCTGCCCAAGCAACTGGGACTGACTCCTTGAAGTTGCATTTCTGACTCCCCCTCCCACATGCAGGCTCTTGGCCCACTGGAGGCCTAGGGGCAGTGGCATGTTCACTGTGGGCAGGGGTGGGGGGGATGGGGTGCCCTGGGGAGCTGGGGGTTCCTGTGGAGCAGGGGTATGGGTCCCACCCTGGCCACCCCATCTGCCCAGGCTCCACATGTGCCCCCTTGTCCCCCCGGAAAGACCCTTCTCTGTCCCACTGGTGCACCCCTCCCCCAACTGGGCCTCCACCAAGAAGAAGGGCCCGAGTTCTGCCGAGGCGTCCCTCTGAGTGACCACCCACACCTGGAGCCATCAGTCAGGTCCCTGCACAGGAGCTGCCCCTGGGCCTGTGCTCCCCCGCCCCTGGCTGGCTGCACCTGGGCTCCAGATACGTGTCCCCCACCCAGACCCCACTGCTCGGTTAGGCCCTTCTTGCCACCCCTCAGCTCTTCTCCCTAGGGAACATCATCGCCAACTTCTCATATCCTGTCACTGTCCATCAGGAGGGCAGGGGCGGGGGACCCCGCTTGTGCGTAACTGGCCTCAGGCAGCCGACCTGGGGCTCCACAGCTCTTGCTGCCGCTGGAAGTTGGGCCAAGGCTGGTGGCACACACAGGTGTGTTCCTGCTGTCAGGGGAACACCAGACAAGGCTGCTTCCCCTTGGGCTGATCTTTTGCCCTGGACTGCCCAGCCCCAGGTACTTTAGGCCAATCTGCTGATCAAGGCTATGAGTGCCTGATAACCAGCTGCTTCGCCTTGGGCTGATCTTTTGCCCCGGACCACTCAGCCCTAGGTACTTTAGGCCAATTTGCTGATCAACGCCATAAATGCCTCATAACCAATCAGCAGAGTACCTTCCCTGCAGCCTCAAGGGTGACTAGGTTTCTACCACACCTTGATCCCAGGCCTTCCTCTCAGCCAGTCCTACCCAGAACACCCTATTTCACAATGCACTTCACCCCTAGCCTGCCTGGCCATTCCCTATCCCCATAGCTGGCTCCAAGTTTTCTTATCACCTCTAACCTGCTCTAAATGCTAAGGATATGCATCTGTTGTTGATTTGTATTTAGTAGGCTCTGCAAGCAGGGATCTTTGGCTCTTTGGTTCACTCACGTATGTTAAGTGCCCACAACAAGCCTGACAGGTAGTAGGTGCTCGGTAAGTGCGTATTGAGTGAGTGAACAACAGACAGGCAGTTTGGATATTCTCAGTAGGGCAGGAATAGGGAAGAGACACGTTTTATTGGGAAGCTAACAAAGCTTAGGCTTCAAAGTTCCTCTTTCCCCTGCACCAGCACCTTACAAAAAAAAAAAAACCTACTGTGGTTTTATAATTTTATATTTTGAAAACAGGCTCTGAAATGTATTTACCTCAGGCTTCAAAAAACCTGGATCTTCCTTGAGGGCAGTGCTGCCTATTGGATGAAATACAGATTTTAGAGTCAGAGTTGGGTTCAAATCCTAGCTCTGCCTCCTGCAGGTGTCTTAACCTCTCTGACCCCCCTCTCCTAATTTGTACAAGGGGAATAATATCCCCACATGTGTAAGACTCAACAGGGTAGGAAGGGCACGTTTGTATCTAACCTGAATATTAATATATGCATTCCACAGTTTCCTTTGTATGTATCCATTATAACAATTTTAAAAACTGATGACAATTTCTGGTTTTCAAAACTTTATTCTTTGTGGAATAAAGTTCATGGTACAAATATCAACAGAGTCGAAGGCTTCTGTGATGGGTCAAGTGAGATGGGGCCTGGGAAGTGACTGATATTGACCACAGGATGCAGCAACATGGGGATGACTGATGACCTTGACAGGAGCAGCGTTGGTTCAGTGGTCCCCAAAGACCTCCTGACAGGGGAAGGTTTCACAGGAGAGGAACTGGAGCTGAGTGCAGAGGACACCGTGGAGCAGTTTTGCCACAGAGTGAAACAGGGAGATGCCTGGCAGCTGCAGAGGAGGGTGCAGTCAAAAAGGTTCGTTACAGAACTACCGTTTGACTCAGCAATCCCATTACTAGGTATATATCCAGAGAAATACAAATCATTCTACCATAGAAATGCATGTGAATGTTCATTGTAGCAGTATTCACAATCGCAAAGACATGCAACCAACCTAAATGCCCATTAATGACAGACTGGATAAAGAAAAGGTGGTACATATACGCCATGGAATACTATGCAGCCATTAAAAAGAACAAGATCATGTCTTTTGCAGGAACATGGATGGAGCTGGAGGCCCTTATCTTTACCAAACTAACACAGGAACAGAAAACCAGGCTGGGGCCTGGTACAGTGGCTCACGCTTGTAATCCCAGCACTTTGGGAGGCTGAGGTGGGCAGATCACGAGGTCAGGAGATCGAGACCACGGTGAAACCTTGTCTCTACTAAAAATACAAAAAATTAGCCGGGCGTGGTGGCGGGAGCCTGTAGTCCCGGCTACTGGGAGAGGCTGAGGCAGCAGAATGCCGTGAACCCGGGAGGTGGAGCTTGCAGTGAGCCGAGATTGCGCCACTGCACTCCAGCCTGGGTGACAGAGCAAGACTCCGTCTCAAAAAAAAGAAAACCAGGCTGGGTGCGGTGGCTCATGCCTATAATCCCAGCACTTTGGGAGGTCAAAGCGGGTGGATCACCTGGGGTTGGGAGTTTGTGACCAGCCTGACCAACATGGAGAAACCCCGACACTACTAAAAATACAAAAAAAATTAGCCAGGTTTGGTGGCACATGCCTGTAATCCCAGTTACTTTGGAGGCTGAGGCAGGAGAATCGCTTGAACCCGGGAGGCGGAAGTTGCCGTGAGCCGAGATCACGCCATTGCACTCCAGCCTGGGCAACAAAAGGGAAACTCTGCCTCAAAAAAAGGAAAAAAAAAATCAAACACCACGTGTTCTCACTCATAAGTGGGAGCTAAATGATGGGAACTTACGAACACAAAGAAGGAAACAACAGACACTGGGGCCTTCCTCAGGGTGGAGAGTGGGAGGAGGGAGAGGAGCAGAAAAATAATTTTTGGGTACTAGTCTTAGTACCTGGGTAATGAAATAATCTGTACCATAAACCCCCATGACATGAATTTACCTATATAACAAACCTGCACCTGTACCCCTGAACCTAAAATAAGAGTTAAAGTAAAATAAGGTTTTGCTTTCTGGTATGTAGGTGAAATAATTGTTTGCTGAAGAGATCCAGAGACAAGCCAAACAGTGATGGTATAGCGGTGGGGATACCTTTGGGATGGTGCTCTTGATTGGTTGGGAGGGGCTGGCCTATATGAGACAGTCATGCAAAAAGGGCAGGCAGGAATGTGAACACGGACTGACAGTGTTGACTGACTGTTCATGTGCTGGGCTTGGCAGAAGTTCTCTCCATTGCCTCTTCTGTTGTGTTTTGGTTTTTAACAATGAACTAGGAAGGGATATTATCAACTAAGAGTGAGGGTCAGAGAAGAGGCATTGTACCTTTGAGGGGGAGAGAAATGATAAGCAGTTGTCCAGTAGTTGCCTCTTCTGTGCAGTAAGGACAGAATCTGACAGGGTGGAGCTAGGAGAGAAGAAGAAGAGAGCCAATGAGGAGCCAGTTCTGTGATGAAACTTACAGGCTTCCCAGGCTCAGTATCACCCTGCAGCATCTGAACCCCATCCTTATCTATAACCCAGCATTCTTCTATACGCCGTAGAAAGCACCCCTTACACTCGGACACGCACAGGAAGGCAGTTGCTAATTGGAGGGAAGACTCACTCACTCTCTCCCCGGGCTCCACTCCAAAAGTGGCCAGTGCAGATCTCTCACCTCCATTACCTCCGAATGGTGCTGTCACTCACAGTAAGCCCAGAAGAGCACGCTGACCTCCACATGGAGCCACCTCATTTCCACTCCTCACTGCTGGCTGCTGGCTCCATGGACCCTCTAAAATCACCCCTGGTAAGATCATCAGGGGTCTCCTAACGCCAAGTACCAGGAATGCTTTATAGTCCTCACACATGCTGAATGCTGAGGGAGTTCCTGCATTCTTAAAGCCACTTGCGGTACCTGGGTGCTATGGTCTGAATATGTCCCCCCAAAAGTCCTATGTTGAAACCTCATCCCCAAGGTGATGGTATTCAGAGGTGGGGTCTTGGGAGGTGATTAGGTTGTGAGGATGAAGTCTTCACATATGGGATCAGTGCCCTTACAGAAAGGCCCAAGGGAGTTTGTTTGCCCCTTCTGCCATGTGAGGATACACAGAAGGTGCCATCTATGAGGAACAGGTCCTCACCAGACGTAAATCTACTGGCACTTTAATCTTGGATTCCCAGCCTCCAGAGCTGTGAGAAATCAATTTCTGTTTACAAGCTAAATGTAAAGTGTTTACCAGTTTATGGAAATTGTGTTACAGCAACCCGAATGGACTAACGCACTGGAGTCAGTCCAAGAGCTTAGACGTAAGGGAAATAAGATCAGAGCAGAAATGTGCAAGAGACTGGCTCCTAGCAGAGCAACTAAGAGTCAGCCAAATAATGTCAACTGAGGAGGCTTCTGGGTACAGCAGCCACCCAGCTGCTTTAACTCATGGGTTAATTTCCTACCCCCTTCTCTCCTGGTCTGTCTTTCCCTCTTTGATGGTTCTTTTTCAGGCTTCCATTTTGAGTGTTCCTCAAATAGAAGCTTTCCTCAAAACAGAAAAGTTCATGTTTCCTTACTAATAATTAATAGGAAAAAAATGCCAAACGGATAGAATGGACTCTGGATAAGAATGGAGAATTTTTTAAAGAAGAAGCAAATATGGCTTATGAATATATTTTAAAAGTGTACAAAAAAGAATATACAAAAAAACTCACTGGAAATCAAATAAATAAAAATCAAAATACTATCTAGGTTTTACCTATCGTTATGGTAAAGAATTAAAAGAATGGTATGAGCTAATGTAGGACAAGCACAATGAAATGTGCAGACACACACTTTTGATGGAACACTGAAGTGGGAGATCCTTGCTGGAGAATCATTACACAGCATGTCAAAATCCTTTTTTTAAATCAAAACAGAGTCTTGCTCCATTGCTCAGGCCAGAGTGCAGTGGCACAGTCATAACTCACTGTAACCTCAAACTTACAGGTTCAAGTGATCCTCTGCCCTTGTCCTCTCAAGTAGCTGGGACTACAGGCACCCACCACCACATCTGGCTAATTAAAAAAAAGGTTTTTTTAGAGAAGGCATCTTGCTATATTGCCAAGGCTGGCCCCTAATCCTTGGACTCAAGCAGTCTTACCATCTCAGCCTCCCAAAGCACTGAGATTACAGGAGTGAGCTACCCCCCTCGACCTCAAAATCCTTTGAAAAGACTTGATCCAAATTCAACTTCTAGGGTTAGAGCCCAAGAAAATAACTGGTCAAATGTGCAAAGATGTTTGTATAAGGATGTTTATCACTGTAAAGTTTATTGACATAGAAGCAACCTAAAGTGCAACAAGAGGGGACTGGCTGAATAAATCCTGCTCTAGTTCTGTAGCGCAGTACCTCACAGCCATGACCAATGCTGATGAGGGTTTACTGACATGAAAAACATTGTCCAACTATAGCACCAAGCAAGAAAAGATTATAAAACAATACGTTTGAATTTACTTTTGGAAAAATGGTATTGAAAAATGATATCCACAAACAAGCATGCAGAGAGAAAAGTCTGAGTGGTTCCACCAAATGTTGGTAGCAGTTACCTCTGAAAAGAGGAATTATGTGGGATTCTCTGCATAAAAGATAAACTCTGAAGGTCTTTGCACATTCTAGGCACTTGGCCCTGCTTTCAGACAGTGAAACTGAGGCTTGGGAATCTAAAGGGACTCAGGTGTGATTGTGAGCTCCTAAAGGTAAGACCCGTGTCCTGTTTTATTTTATTATTGCAATTAATCCTATTAATGTGTACAATTCATTGGCATTTAGTACATTCACAATATTGTGCAACGACCACCCCTTTCTGGTTCCAAATCATTTTTATCACCGCAAAAGGAAATTCCTTATTCATTAAGTGGTTATCTTTATTTCCTTCTCTCCCCAATCCCTGGCAACCACTAATCTGCTTTCTGTCTCTATGGATTTATTTATTGTGGATATTTCATATAAATGGAACTGTACAATATCTGACCTTTTATGTGTGGCTTCTTTCAGTTAATGTTTTCAAAATTCATTCATGTTGCATCATGCATCAGTACTTCATTCCTTTTTAGGGCTCAATAATATTCCATGTATGTTTATACTGCACTTTGTTTATCCATTCATTCATTCATTGATGGACATTTAGTTTGTTTCTACGTTTTGGTTATTGTGAATGGTGCTGCTGTGAACACTCATGTACAAGTAGTTGTTTGAATACCTATTATCAATTCTTTCGATGTATACCTAGGAGTGAAATTGCTGGTTCATATTTTAATCCTGTGTAGCATTTGGAGGAAATGCCAAACTGTTTTCCAAAGTGTCAGCTGTAGTTTACTTTCCCACCAGCAGTGAGTCTTATTTTACTCCACTGCCTGCCTCAGCACTACTGCCTAGAACATAAAGGGAAGAAGCAATAGCTGTTTTTTACCAAGAACTTATGAGATGCCCGGCACTGTGAGAAAGATGGCTTCCTATGTTGTGCAATTTCATGTTCACAACAGCCTTGGAGCTGAGGTTGGTATTATTAACATCCCCGTTTGGCAAATGGGAAACTGAGGCCCAGAAACCTGAGGGTTCCTCTCCATGGCCCCATATGGGAAGTGAAAGCTCAAACCTAATGTAGCTCTGGCTCCAAAGCCTGCACTGTTTTACTTTTTCAGTACAGCATGCTGACCCTGCAGGCAGGGGTTTGACAAGTGTTTAGTGAGGCTGGAATTCGCATAAAGCCTCACAAGCCCGGAGAAGCAGCTCTGTCTGGAGGCACGTAAGATTCACCAGTAAGGCCCCATCACCCCCATCCTGTTGCCAGTGGCCAGGACATACTTGACCAAATTCCCATATGTGACTAAGGCTCTATTCTTTCTTCAAGATCCAGTTTAGTGCTACCTGCTCCGTCCGCTTCTGACCACCCAACCAGGTGAATCTGGTCCCAGTCCCTCCAAATAGAGTATGACATTCCAGTCACTGTCAGATTCCACACAACAACATTTCAGTCAGCCACAGAACATATAAATGACAGCAGTCCCATGAGATTATAATAGTATATAATAGTATATTTTTCCTACACCTTTTCTTTATGTAGATATTTTAGATACACAAATACTTACCACTGTGTTAAAATGACCTACAGTATTCAGTAGAGTGACATGCTGTACAGGTTTGTAGCCTAGGAGCAATAGGCTGTACCTTATAGCCTAGATGTGTAGTAGGCTGTACCATCTAGGTTTGAGTAAGCATATGCTGTGATATTCACACAACAATGAAATCACCTAACGATGCATTTCTTAATATACATCTATGAAATCATTTTTATTAATTAAATTAATTATATTCTTCCTGAATATTGATTTCCTTAATCTGTTGAGAACTTCAAAGAGTATATTTTAAGTTAATTGAATATAGCTTTTGTTAATTGAATGGTTTTATATATATATATATTTATTTATTTATTTTTTTTTGAGAAGGAATCCGACTCTGTCACCCAGGTTGGAGGGCAGTGGCGCAATCTTGGCTTACTGCAACCTTTGCCTCCTGGATTCAAACAAGTCTCCCAAGTATCTTGGACTACAGGTGTGCACCACCACACCCGGCTAATTTTTGTATTTTTAGTAGAGATGGGGTTTCACCATGTTGGCCAGGCTGGTCTCAAACTCCTGACCACAAGCGGTCCACCTGCCTCGGCTTCCCAGAGTGCTGAGATTACGGGCCTGGTTATATATATTTTATTTTATGTCTGGCACATAAATATTAATGGCATGAATTTTAATGACACTTCTTTCACTGTGAATCATACCATAAATCATATAAAGTAACTTTTGTTTTACATTTTGAATATATTTTGCCTTTGATTCTACTTCATCCAATACCGTTTTATTAAATGTGGATTTGCACCGTTGCTCTTTGTCCATCCTTTTACTTTTGGCTTTTCTGAGTCACTTCGTTCAAGTGGAAGTAGCAACTACTTGAATTTAACTTTTTTTCCACCCACCCAATTTGAACGTCTTTTTTTGAAGTGAATTCTACTTAAGTTCATCATTGTAACAAATATGTTTGGTTTAAATTTCACCATTTTCCCTTTTGTTTTTTTCCTCTTCTGGTAAACTTGTTAAGTTAATATTTCTTAAACTAAATTCCATTTCAAATGGTGGGGAGGAGTAAAAAACACCTAACATAAAGTTTGCCATCTTAAGCATTCTTACATGTACAGGTCAGTAATGTTAATTACTGTATATTCACATTGTTGTGACAGATCTCCAGAATATTTGAATATTGCAAACCTGAAACTCTATACCCATTGAATAACAACTTCCCTTGTCCTCCTCCCCCAGCTTCTGGTAACCACCATTCTACTTTCTGTCTCTGTGAATTTGTCGATACCAAGTTTGGAAGATAAGAAATATCTTTTAATTCCTGATTTTGTGTTATAAGAGAAATAAAATATCTACCCTTTAGTGACTGACTTATTTCACTTAGCATAAGATCCTTAAAATTCATCCATGTTGTAGCATGTGACAGGATTTCCTCCCATTTTAAGTCAGGAGAATTTTCCATGGGTTGTGTGTGCCACGTTTATGTATCGATTCCTCAGTGAATGGGCATCTGTGTTGCTTCCACCTTTTGCCTATTATGAGTTGTGCTGCTGTGAACATGGGTATGCTATTAGCTTTTTGAGTCCCTGCTTACTGTGCTCTTGGAGACATGCTCAGAAGAGGGATTGCTGAATCAAATGGTGTTTCTAAGTTTCACTTTTGGTGGAAGCTCAGTACTGATTTCCAGAGCAGTTGTGCCATTTTACAGTGCCACCAACAGCGCACATGTGACCCATTTTCTCCACATCTTCACCAACACTTGTTATTTTCTTTTTTTTTAATAATAGCCATCCTAGTGGGTGTGAGGTGATATTTCATTGTTGTTTTGATTTGCATTACTCTGATGATTAGTGATACAGAGCATCTTTTCATATGCTTGTTGGCCATTTGTATATCAACTTTGGAGAAATGTCTATTCAATTCCCTTGCCCATTTTTGGTCAGGTTATTGATTTTGTTGTCGTTGTTGAATTCTAAGAGTTATTTGTGTATTCTGTATATTAACCCCTTATCAGAATCATTATTTGCAAATATTTTCTGTCATTCCATAGGTTGTCTTTTAGTCTGTTGATTGTGTCCCCTGATGCACAGATTAAGCCTGGTGTGGTCCCATTTGTCTATTTTCACTTTTGTTGCGTGTGCGTTTGATGTGACGTCCAAGAAAGCATTGCCACATTCAATGTCACAAAGCCTTTCCTCTGTTTTCTTCCAAGGCTTTTGTAGTTTTAGGCCTTACACATAGGTCTTTAATCCATTTTGAGGTTTTTTTTTTTATATAAGACAAGAGTCCAACTTCATTCTTTCACATGTGGATATCCAGGTTTCCAAGCATCATTTGTGAAACAAATGTACTTTTCCCATTTAGTGTTCTTGGTACCCTTGTCAAAAATCATCTGGGCCAGGTGCAGTGGCTCATGCCTGTAATCCCAGCACTTTGGGAGGCCAAGGCAGGTGGATCACCTAAGGTCAGGAGTTCGAGACCAGCCTGGCCAACAAGGTGAAACCCTCGTCTCTCCTAAAAATACAAAAAATTAGCTAGGCATGGTGGTGCACCCCTGTAATCCTAGCTACTCAGGGGGCTGAGGCAGGAGAATCGCTTGAACCCAGGAGGCAGAGGTTGCAGTGAGCCGAGATTGCACCACTGCACTCCAGCCTGGGTGACAGAGCAAGACTCTGTCTCAAAAAAAAAAAAAAATCATTTAACCATATATGCCAGAGTTTATTTCTGGGCACTTTATGATATTTCATTGGTCTATTCATCTGTCTTTATGCTACTATCACACTGTTTTGATTATTGCACCTTTGGTAATATGTTTGGGGTTTTGGTGGTTGTTTTTGTTTGTTTGTTTGTTTGTTTTGGTAGAGATGGGGTCTCACTATGTTGCCCAGCCTGGTATCAAACTCCTGGGCTCAAGTGATCCTCCAGTCTGGGTCTCCAGAAGTCCTGAGACTACGGGTCTGAGATGCTGTGCCCAGCCAGTAATATGTTTTAAAATCAGGAAGTGTGAGTCCTCCAACATTGTTGTTCTCTTTCAAAATTGTTTTGGCTATCCAGGCTATCTTATGATTTTCACTGATTTATTGCCATTTCCAGTCTTTTTTTATTGCTATGTAATATATGTTTCTTTTTTTTCCTTTCTTTTTTTTTTTTTTGGAGACCGTGTCTTGCTCTGTCGCCCAGGCTGGAGTGCAGTGGCACCATCTCGACTCACTGCAACCTCCACCTCCCAAGTTCAAGTGATTCTCTTGCCTCAGCCTCCTGAGTAGCTGGGATTACAGGCATGCACCACCACGCCCAGCTAATTTTTGTATTTTTGGTAGAGATGGGGTTTCACCATGTTGGTCAGGCTGGACTCAAACTCCTGACCTCGTGATCTGCCTGCCTCAGCCTCCCAAAGTACTGGGATTACAGGCGTGAGCCACTGTGCCCAGCCATAATATATGTTTCTTTGAGCTGTTTTTCTGATAACTTAGTAGCCATGTAATCTAATTAACTGATATGCTTCAACCACTTTCTCAATCTATCACTCTCAGACACGAAACAGTATCTATTGACTCTATCATATGAAAAATTAAGAAACTGATTGCACTTCTCCCCACCTGTGCCCCCACATACAGACATTCCCCCAACTAACCAATAATTGTTATATTTTGTGGATTTTGCATCGGCTCATCATAGTAGTATTGCTACATTGACTAGCTTTACTTATTTCTGGATTCTTGTAGGTTTTTAAGATTTCAAGTCTAGTTACTTTTCTAGGGTATGTCTCAGTGTTGGTCAAGCTCTGTTTTTTTTTAATTGAGATAAAGTTCACATACCATACAATTCATTATTTTTAGTATATAATTCAGCATGTTTTTATATATTCAGAAAGTTATACATCTTTCACCCCTAATTCCTGAACATTTTTGTCTCCCCAAAAAGAAACCGTGTGCCCATTAGCAGTTACCTCCCATAACCCTTGTTCTTGCACCCCTGCCTCAGCCCTGGCAACCACTAATCTACTTTCCGTCTCTGTGGATTTGCCTATTTGAGACATTCCACATAAATGGGATTGTAAAATATGTAGCTTTTTGTATCTAGCTTCTTTGACTTAACATGATATTTTTAAGGTTGTAGCATGTATCAATACTTAATTTTTTGGCTTGCAGAATGAAATCCATTACGAGGATTTACAATGTTTTCTTTATATATTCATGAATTGGTGGATACTTGGGTTATTTGTACTTTTTCACTTTCACAAATAATGCTGTTATAAATTGTTATAAATTGTGTACAAGTTTTTGTGTTTACAAAATTTTTTAGTTCCCTTGGATATACCTAGGAGTAGAATAGGTGGGTCATATGGTAACTCTTTGTTTAACCTTTTTTTTTTTTTTTAGTACTTCTAGGGTACATGTGCACAATGTGCAGGTTTGTTACATAGGTATACATGTGCCATGTTGGTTTGCTGCACCCATTAACTTATCCTTTACATTAGGTATTTCTCCTAATGCTATCCCTCCCCCATCCCGCCACCCCCCTACAGGCCCCAGTATGTGATGTTCCCCACCCTGTGTCCAAGTGATCTCATTGTTTAGTTCTCACCTATGAGTGAGAACATGCGGTGGTTAGTTTTCTGTCCTTGTGATAGTTTGCTGAGAATGATGGTTTCCAGCTTCATCCGTGTCCCCGCAAAGGACATGAACTCATCCTTTTTTATGGCTGTATAGTATCCCATGGGGTATATATGCCACATTTTCTTAATCCAGTCTATCACTGATGGACATTTGGGTTGGTTCCAAGTCTTTGCTATTGTGAATAGTGCCACAATAAACATATGTGTGCATGTGTCTTTATAGTAGCATGATTTATAATCCTTTGGGTATATAACCAGTAATGGGATTGCTGGGTCAAATGGTAATTCTAGTTCTAGATCCTTGAGGAATCGCCACACTGTCTTCCACAATCGTTGAACTAATTTACACCCCACCAACAGTGTAAAAGCATTCCTATTTCTCCACATCCTCTCCAGCATCTGTTGTTTCCTGACTTTTTAATGATTGCCATTCTAACTGGCATGAGATGGTATCTCATTGTGGTTTTGATTTGCATTTCTCTGATGACAAGTGATGATGAGCATTTTTTCATGTGTCTGTTGGCTGCATAGATGTCGTCTTTTGAGAAGTGTCTGTTCATATCCTTTGCCTGCTTTTTGATGGGGTTGTCTGTTTTTTTCTTCTAAATTTGTTTGTGTTCTTTGTAGATTCTAGATATTAGCTCTTTGTCAGATGGGTAGATTGCAAAAATTTTCTCCCATTCTGTAGGTTGCCTGTTCACTCTGATGGTAGTTTCTTTTGCCCTGCAGAAGCTCTTTAGTTTAATTAGATCCCATTTGTCTATTTTGTTTTTTGTTGCCATTGCTTTTGGTGTTTTAGTCATGAAGTCCTTGCCCATGCCTATGTCCTGAATGGTATTGCCTAGGTTTTCTTCTAGGGTGTTTATGGTTTCTGGTCTAACATTTAAGTCTTCAATACATCTTGAATTAATTTTTGTATAAGGTGTAAGGAAGGGATCCAGTTTCAGCTTTCTGCATATGGCTAGCCAGTTTTCCCAGCACCATTTATTAAATAGGGAATCCTTTCCCCATTTCTTGTTTTTGTCAGGTTTGTCAAATTTCAGATGGTTGCAGATATGTGGTCTTATTTCTGAGGCCTCAGTTCTGTTCCATTGGTCTATATATCTGTTTTGGTACCAGTACCATGCTGTTTTGGTTACTGTAGACTTGTGGAATAGTTTGAAGTCAGGTAGCGTGATGCATCCAGCTTTGTTCTTTTGGCTTAGGATTGTCTTGGCAATGCGGGCTCCTTTTTGGTTCCATATGAACTTTAAAGTAGCTTTTCTCCAATTCTGTGAAGAAGGTCATTGGTAGCTTGATGGAGATGGCACTGAATCTATAAATTACTTTGGGCAGTATGGCCATTTTCACAATATTGATTCTTCCTATCCATGAGCATGGAATATTCTTCCATTTGTTTGTGTCCTCTTTTATTTTGTTGAGCGGTGGTTTGTAGTTCTCCTTGAAGAGGTCCTTCACATCCCTTGTAAGTTGGATTCCTAGGTATTTTATTCTCTTTGTAGAAATTGTGAATGGGAGTTCACTCATGATTTGGCTCTCTGTTTGTCTGTTAATGGTGTATAGGAATACTTGTGATTTTTGCACATTGATATTGTATCCTGAGACTTTGCTGAAGTTGCTTATCAGCTTAAGGAGATTTTTGGTTGAGACGATGGGGTTTTCTAGATATACAATCATGTCATCTGCAAACAGGGACAATTTGACTTCCTCATTTCCTAATTGAGTACCCTTTATTTCTTTCTCCTGCCTGATTGCCCTGGCCCGAACTTTCAACACTATGTTGAATAGGAGTGGTGAGTGAGGGCACCTCTGTCTTGTGCCAGCTTTCAAAGGGAATGCTTCCGGTTTTTGCCCATTCAGTATGATATTGGCTGTGGGTTTGTCATAAATAGCTCTTATTATTTTGAGATATGTTCCATCAATACCTAGTTTATTGAGAGTTTTTAACATGAAGGGCTGTTGAATTTTGTCAAAGGCCTTTTCTGCATCTATTGAGATAATCATGTGGTTTTTGTCTTTGGTTCTGTTTATATGCTGGATTACGTTTATTGGTTTGCGTATGTTGAACCAGCCTTGCATCCCAGGGATGAAGCCCACTTGATCATGGTGGATAAGCTTTTTGATGTGCTGCTGTATTCAGTTTGCCAGTATTTTATTGAGGATTTTCACATCGAGGTTCATCAGGGATATTGGTCTAAAATTCTCTTTTTTTGTTGTGTCTCTGCCAGGCTTTGGTATCAGGTTGATGTTGGCCTCATAAAATGAGTTAGGGAGGATTCCCTCTTTTCCTATTGTTTGGAATAGTTTCAGAAGGAATGGTACCAGTTCCTCTTTGTACCTCTGGCAGAATTCAGCTGTGAATCCATCTGGTCCTGGAGTTTTTTTGGTTGGTAGGCTATTATTGCTTCAATTTCAGAGCCTGTTATTGGTCTATTCAGGGATTCAACTTCTTCCTGGTTTAGTCTTGGAAGGATGTATGTGTCCAGGAATTTATCCATTTCTTCTAGATTTTCTAGTTTATTTGTGTAGAGGTGTTTATTGTATTCTCTGATGGTAGTTTGTATTTCTGTGGGATTGGTGGTGATATCCCCTTTATCATTTTTAGTGCGTCTATTTGATTCTTCTCTCTTTTCTTCTTTATTAGTCTTGCTAGTGGTCTATCAATTTTATTCATCTTCTCAAAAAATCAGCTCCTGGATTCATTGATTTTTTTGAAGGGTTTTTTGTGTCTCTATCTCTTTCAGTTCTGCTCTGATCTTAGTTATTTCTTGCCTTCTGCTAGCTTTTGAATTTGTTTGCTCTTGCTTCTCTAGTTCTTTTAATTGTGATGTTAGGCTGTCAATTTTAGATCTTTCTTGCTTTATCTTGTAGGCATTTAGTGCTATAAAGTTCCCTCTACACACTGCTTTAAATGTGTCCCAGAGATTCTGGTATGTTGTGTCTTTGTTCTCATTGGTTTCAAAGAACATCTTTATTTCTGCCTTCATTTCATTATTTACCCAGTAGTCATTCAGGAGCAAGTTGTTCAGTTTCCATGTAGTTGTGTGGTTTTGAGTGAGTTTCTTAATCCTGAGTTCTAATTTGATTGCACTGTGGTCTGAGACAGTTTCTTGTGATTTCTGATCTTTTACATTTGCTGCAGAGGGCTTTACTTCCAATTATGTGGTCAATTTTAGAATAAGTGTGATGTGGTGCTGAGAAGAATATATATTCTGTTGATTTGGAGTGGAGAGTTCTGTAGATGTCTATTAGGCCTGCTTGTTGCAGAGCTGAGTTCAGGTCCTGGATATCCTTGTTAACCTTCTGTCTCATTGATCTGTCTAATATTGACAGTGGGGTGTTAAAATCTCCCGTTATTATTATGTGGAAGTCTAAGTCTCTTTGTAGGTCTCTAAGGACTTGCTTTATGAATCTAGGTGCTCCTGTATTGGGTGCATATATATTTAGGATAGTTAGCACTTCTTGTTGAATTGATCCCTTTACCATTATGTAATGGCCTTCTTTGTCTCTTTTGATCTTTGTTGGTTTAAAGTCTGTTTTATTAGAGATGAGGATTGCAACTCCTGCTTTTTTATGCTTTCCATTTGCTTGGTAGATCTTCCTCCATCCCTTTATTTTGAGCCTATATGCGTCTTTGCATGTGAGATGGGTCTCCTGAATACACCACACCGATGGGTCTTGATTCTTATCCAATTTGCCAGTCTGTGTCTTTTAATTGGGACATTTAGCCCTTTTACATTTAAGATTTAAATTGTTTTGTGTGAATTTGATCCTGTCATTATGATGTTCACTGGTTATTTTGCCTGTTAATTGATGCAGTTTCTTCCTAGCATCGATAAGTTTTACAATTTGGCGTGTTTTTGCAGCGGCTGGTACTGGTTGTTTCTTTCCAAGTTTACTGCTTCCTTCGGGAGCTCTTGTAAGGCAGGCCTGGTGGTGACAAAATCTTTCAGCATTTGCTTGTTTGTAAAGGATTTTATTTCTCCTTCACTTATGAAGCTTAGTTTGGCTGGATATGAAATTCTGGGTTGAAAATTCTTTTCTTTAAGAATGTTAAATATTGGCTCCCACTCTCTTCTGGCTTGTAGGGTTTCTGCCGAGAGATCCACTGTTAGTCTGATGGGCTTCCCTTTGTGGGTAACTCAACCTTTCTCTTTGGCTGCCCTTAACTTTTTTTCCTTCATTTCAACCTTGGTGAATCTGACAATTATGTGTCTTGGGGTTGCTCTTCTTGAGGAGTATCTTTGTGGTGTTCTCTGTATTTCCTGAATTTGAATGTGGGCCTGCCTTGCTAGGTTGGGGAAGTTCTCCTGGATAATATCCTGAAGAGTGTTTTCCAACTTGGTTCCATTCTCCCCATCACTTTCAGGTACACCAATCAGACGTAGATTTGGTCTTATCACATAGTCCTGTATTTCTTGGAGGATTTGTTTGTTTCTTTTTACTCTTTTTTCTTTAACCTTGTCTTCTCGCTTTATTTCATTAATAAATAACCAATACACTTTCTTCCAGTTGATCGAATCAGCTATTGAAGCTTGTGCATGTGTCACAAAGTTCTCGCGCTGTGATTTTCAGCTCCATCAGGTCATTTAAGGTCTTCTCTACACTATTTATTCTACTTAGCCATTCGTCTAATCTTTTTTCAAGGTTTTTAGCTTCCTTGCAATGGGTTCGAACATCCTCCTTTAGCTCGGAGAAGTTTGTTATTACCGACCTTCTGAAGCCTACTTCTGTCAACTTGTCAAAGTCATTCTCCATCCAGCTTTGTTCCCTTGCTGGCAAGGAGCTGAAATCCTTAGGAGGAGAAGAGGCACTCTGATTTTTAGAGTTTTCAGCTTTTCTGCTCTGGTTTCTCCCCATCTTTGTGGTTTTATCTACCTTTGGTCTTTGATGTTGATGACCTACAGATGGGGTTTTTGGTGTACATGGCCTTTTTGTTGATGTTGATGCTATTCCTTTCTGTTTGTTAGTTTTCCTTCTAACAGTCAGGTCCCTCAGCTGCAGGTCTGTTGGAGTTTGCTGGAGGTCTACTCCAGACCCTGTTTGCCTGGGTATCACCAGCGGAGGCTGCAGAACAGCAAATACTGCTGCCAGATCCTTCCTCTGCAAGCTTTGCCCCAGAGGGGCAGCCACTTATATGAGGTGTCTATCAGCCCCTACTGGGAGGTATCTCCCAGTTAGGCTACATGGGGGTCAGGGACCCACATGAGGAGGCAGTCTGTCCATTCTCAGAGCTCAAACGCCATGCTGGGAGAATGACTGCTCTCTTCAGAGCTCAGTTGGAAATGCAGAAATCACCCATCTTCTGTGTTGATCACATTGGGAGCTGCAGACCACAGCCGTTCCTATTTGGCCATCTTGGAACGCCCCCATCTGTTTAACCTTTGAGTAACTCCCAAACTGTTTTCCAAAGTGGCTGCAACATATTCTGTTTCCACCAGGATCATATTAGGGTTTCAATATTTCCACGTCCTCATCAATAATTGTTATTTTCTGACTTTTGATTATAGCCATCCTAATGAATGTGAAGTGTCATCTCATTGTGGTTTTGATTTGCATTTCTCTAATGACCAATAATGAGGAGCACCTTTTTAAGTGCCTGTTAGCCATTTGAATATCTTCTTTGGAGAAATTTCTATTCAGATCCTATGCTCATGTTTAAATTGGCTTACTTTTGTTCTTTTATTATTGGGTTCGACATGTTCTCCATATATTCTGAATAGCAGTCCCTTATTCACTATATTATTCGAAAACATGTCTCCCATTCTTTGGGATGCTTTTCACTTTCTTGATGGTATCATTTGCTGTACAAAATTTTTAGTTTTGACAAAGTCCAATTTATCTAATTTTATCATTTGTGTTTTTCATGTTGGGTCTAAAACTATTGCCTAACCCAACATCACACACAAAAAAGTTTACTTCTTTGCTTTCTTCTAAGAGTATTATAATTTTAGCTCTTAAACTAGGGTATAGGATCGTTTTTTAGCTAATTTTTGTATGTGATGTGAGGCAGCGGATACAGTTTCATTCTTTTGCATATGGATATCCAGTTGACCTCACACCATTTGTTGCAGAGATTATTCTTTCTTCCATTAAATTGTCTGTGGTCCTTTGCCAAAAATTAATTGACCACAAATGTAAGAGTTTATTTCTAATTTCTTAATTCTATTTCACTAATCCATATGTCTCTGCATATGCCACCACCACACTGTCTTATTGTTGTGTTTTTGTGGTAAATTTTGACTTGTGAGTCCTCCAACTTTGTTTTTCTTATAAAAAATTGTTTTAGCTATTTATGGGTTCTATGAACTTCAGGATCAGCTTGCCAACCTCTGAAAAAAATAAAAGGTAGCTTGAATCTTGGTAGGGATGTTATTGAATCTATAGTTGGAATTGAGGAGTATTGACATGTTAACAATATTAAGACTTCCAACCAACGAACATGAGATATATTCCCATTTATTTAAGTCTTCTTTCATTTCTTTCAGCAATGTTTATACTTTTTACTTCTTTCAGTTTGGCACATCTGTCATTAAATGTATTTCTATATATTTTCTTCTTTCTAATGTCATTGTAAATGAATTTGTTTTCCTAATTTCGTTTCTTGGCTGTTTACTGCTAGTGTATAGAAATACAACTGATTTTTCTTATATTGACTATAGATTGTACAAGCTTGCTGAACTTATCAGCTCTAACAATTTGTGTGAGTATGTGTGCCTTAGGATTTTCTATATAGAATACCATGTCATCTTAAAATAAAGATGGTTTTTCTTTTTTCTTTCTAATCTCATGCTATTTTTTTCTTTTTCTTTGCTGATTGCCTTTATTTGAACCTCCAGAACTATGTCGAATAGAAGTGACAAGAATGGATGTCCTTGTCTTGTTCCTAATCTTAAAGGGGAAAGCTTGACAGTCATTAAGCATAATGTCAGGGGTGAGTTATTCGTAGATGTCCTTTAACAGGTTGAGGAAGTTCCCTTCTATTCCTGGTTTGTTGAGTGTTTTTACCAGGAAAGGGTTTTTTATTTTGCCAGATACCTTTTCTACTTCTGTTGAGCTGATTGTATGTTTTTCCTTTGTTCTATCAATATGGTGCATTAAATTGATTAATTCATATGATGAACCAACCTTGCATTCCTAAGATAAATCCCACTTGGTTTTGATATGTAATCCCTTTTCTGTCTTCTTGGATTCAGTTAGCTAGTATTTTTGTAGTATTTTATATCTGTATTCACAAGGGATATTGGTCTGCAGTTCTCCTGTGATATCTTTGTCTGCCTTTGATATCAGGATAATATTGGCCTACATAGAAGGAATCAAGAAGTGATCTTTCTAGTTATGATTTTTGTGTGAGATTGCGAATAATTGGTGTTACCTCTTCTTTAAATATTTGGCAGAATTTATCAGTGAAACTTGGTCCAAGCTTTTCTTTTGGAGAAGTTTTCTGATTATTAACTCAGTCTTTTCTCATCATAAGCCTACTGAGAGTTTTTATTTCTTCTTAAATCGATTTTGATCATTTCTTTATCTAGAAATTTGTCTACTTCATCTAGGTTGTCTAATATCTTGTATATGATTGTTCATAGTATCCCCTCATCCATTCTTAATTTTAGTGATTTGAGTCTTCAGTTTTTCCATGGTGAGTCTAGTTGAAGATTTCAGTTTTTTGTTGATGTTTTCAAAGACCAAACTTTTGGTTTCTTTAATTTTCTCTTGCATTTTCCTAATCTCTGTTTTATTTATTTCCATTCTAACATTAAGCAATTTCCTCCTTCTACCTGTTTGAGGTTTAATTACATAGAACTTTAGTTATGTAGAGCTTATCTTTTTCTAATTCCTTTTTTAAATAATTTCAATTTTTATTATAGATTAAAGGGCACATGTGCAGATTTATTACATGGGTATATTGCTTGACACTGAGGTTTGGGGTACAAATAATCCTATCACCCAGGTGGTGAGCATAGTATCCAATAGGTGGTTTTTCAGCCCATTCTCTCTGCCTTTCCTCCTATCTAGAAGTCCTCACCTTCTATTATTCTCATCTTTATGTCTATGTATATTCAATGTTTAGCTCCCACTTGTAAGTGAAAACATACAGTATTTGATTTTCTGTTCTTGCATTAATTGGCTTAGGATAATGGCTTCCAGCTCCATCCATCCTGCTGCAAAGGGCATGATTTTATTTTATTTTATTTTTATGGCTGCACAGTATTTCATAGTGTATATGTACCACATTTTCTTTATCCATCCACTATTGGTGGCCACCTAGGTTGATTTCACGTCTTTGCTATTGTGAATAGTGCAGGAATGAGCATGTGAGTACATGAGTTTTTTTGATAGAATGAATTATTTTCCTTTGAATATATACCCAGTAGTGGGATTGCTGGGTTGAAGAGTAGTTCTTTTCAGTTCTTTAAGAAATCTCCCAACTGCTTTATACAGTGGCTGAATCAGTTTGCATTCCTACCAACAGTGTATAAGCATTCCCTTTTCTCTGCAGCCTTGACTGCATCTGTTATTTTATGACTTTTTAATAATCAGAATTCTGACTGGTGTGAGATGTTATTTCATTGTGGTTTTGATTTGCATTTCTCTGATGAATAGTGATGTTGAGCATTTTTTCATGTTTGTCAGCTGCATGTACATCTTGTTTTGAGAAGTGTCTTTTTCCTGTCCTTTGTTCTCCCCCACCTTTTTTTTTTTTTTTTTTTGAGAAAGAGTCTCACTCTGTCACCTAACCGAGAATGCAGTGGCACGATCTTGGCTCACTGCAACCTCCGCCTCCCAGGTTCAAGCAATTCTCATGCCTCAGCCTCCTGAGTAGCTGGGATTACAGGAATGCAACACCATACCTGGCTAATTTTTTTACGTTTAGTAGAGATGGGTTTTCTCCATATTGGCCAGGCTGGTCTTGAACTCCTGGCCTCAAGTGATCTTCCCACCTTGGCCTCCCCAAGTGCTGAGATTACAGGTGTGAGCCACCATGCACAGCTCCTTTGCCCTTTTTTACAAATGGAATTATTTGATTTTTGCTTTTTTAATTTTTACATTTCCTTACAGATTCTGGACATTAGATCTTTTTTGGATGCATCCTAATATTTTCTCCCATTCTGTGAGTTGTCTCTTGATTGATCATTTATTTTGCTGTGCAGAAGCTCTTTAGTTAGGTACCAATCATCAATTTATTATTTTTGTTACAATTGCTGTTCAGGACTTAGCCATAAATTATTTTACAAAGCCAATATTGAGAAGGGTATTTCCTAGGTTTTCTGCTAGGATTTTTATACTTTGAGGTCCTCCATTTAAACCTCTAATGTACCTTGATTTTTTTTAATATAGTGAGAGGTAAGGGTCCAGTTTCTTCTGCATATGGATAGCCAGTTATCCCAGCACCATTTATTGAATACAGAGTTCTTTCTTCATTGCTTATTTTTGCCAATTTTTTGAAGGTCAGACGGTTGTAGGTGTGCAGGTTTATTTCTGAGTTCTCTACTCTGTTCCATTGGTCTATTTGTCTGTTTTTGTAGCAGTACCACGCTGTTTTGATTACTGTAGCTTTATAGTATAGTTTGAAGTTGGGTAATGTTTGGCTTTGTTCTTTTCGCTTAGGATTGCTTTGACTATTTGGGTTCTTGTTTGGTTCCAAATGAATTTTAGAATACATTTTTCTAATTCTGTGAAAAATGATATTGCTATTTTGATAGGGATAGCATTGAATCTGTAAATTGTTTTGGGAAGTATGACCATTTTAACAATAATATTGATTCTTCTCATCCATAAGCATGGAATTTTTTTCCATTTATTTGTCATCTCTGATTTCATTCAGCAATGTTTTATAGTTCTCCTTGTAGAGATCTTTCACCTCCTTGATTAGGTATTTCATTTTTTGTGGTTATTGCAAATGGGATTGTGTTCTTCATTTGGTTCTCAGCTACAACGTTATTGATATAGAGAAATGATACTGATTTTGTATCCTGAAACTTTACTGAATTTGTTCATCAGTTCCAGGAGGCTTTTGGTGGAGTCTTTAGGGTATTCTGTGTAACTCATATCATCAGCAAAGAGAAATCGTTTGACATCTTGTTTTCCTATTTGGATGCCTTTCACTTCTTTCTCTTCCATAATTGCTCTGGCTCAGAATTCCAGTATTAGAAGTGGTGAGAATGGGCATACTTGTCTTGTTCCAGTTCTCAAGGGGAATACTTCCAACTTTTGCCTAATCAGTATGATGTTGGCTCTATGTTAGTCATAGATAGCTCTTATTATTTTGAGGTGTGTTCCTTCAATGCCTTGTCTGTTAAGGGTTTTTATCATGAAGGGGCGTTGGATTTCATGGAAGATGTTTTGTGCATCTACTGAGGTGATCATATGGTTTTTAAATTCTGTTTATGTGGTGAATCACATTTATTCATTTGCATATGTGGAATCAACCTTCCATCCCAGGAATAAACTATACTTGATGCTTGATGGTGGTGAACGAACTTTTTTGATGTGCTTCTGGATTCAGTTTGCTAGTATTTTGTTGAGAATTTTTGTATCTATGTTCTTCAGCGATATTGGCCTGAAGTTTTCTTTTTTCGTTGTGTCTCTGCCAAATTTTGATATCAAGATGATGCTAGCCTTGTATAAGGAGTTAGGGAAAAGCCCCTTCTCCTCGGTTTTTTGGGATAGTTTCAGTAGGATTTATATAAGTTCTTTGTATGTCTGGTAGAATTCAGCTGTGACTCCATCTGATCCAGGGCTCTTTTTAGTTGTTTTTTTTTTTTAATTACTGATTCCATTCCTTGGTCTGTTATTGTTATTGGTCTGTTGAAGTTTTCACTTTCTTCCTGATTCAATCTTGGTAGGTTGTGTGTTTCCAGAAATTTAACCATTTTCTCTAAATTTTCTTATATGTGTGCATAGAGGCATTCATAATAGTCTTCGAGGATCTTTTGTATTTTTGTGGGATCTGTTGTAATGTCATCTGTGTCATTTCTGATTGTGCTTATTTGTATCTTCTACTTTTTTTCTTTGTTAATCTAGCTAGTGATCCATCAATCTTGTTTATTCTTTCAAAAAAGCAACTCTTCATTTCATTGATCTTTTGAGATGGACTTTTGGGTCTCAATTTCATTCAGCTTATCTCTGAGTTTAGTTATTTCTTTTCTTCTACTAGCTTTGAAGTTGAATTGTTTTTTTGTTTTTTTTTTGTCTAGCTCCTCTAGGTGCAATGTTAGATGGTTAATTTGAGATCTTTCTAACCTCTTGATGAAGGCAGTTAGCACTATAAACTTTTCTCTTAACACCACTTTAGCTGTAGCCCAAGGGTTTTGGTAATTTGTGTCTCTATTTTCATTAATTTCAAATAATTTTTAAATTTCTGCCTTAATTTCATTGCTCACCCAAGAGTGATTCAGAAGCAAGTGCTTTAATTCCCATGTTTTTGTGTTATTTTGAGAGATCACCTTGGTGTTGAATTCTGTTTTTATCGCACTGTGGTCCAAGAGTATGCTTGATATGTTTCTTTTTTAAAAATTTATTGAGAGCTTTATGGGCAAGCATGTGGTCCATCTTATAATATACCCTGTGTGTGGATAAGAAGATTATATATTCTGTGGTTGTTGGGTGGATTATTCTGTAGATATTTACTAGCTCCAATTGGTTAAGTGTCTAGTTTAAGGCCAGAATTTCATTGTTAGTTTTCCACCATGTGGTTGCCTCCCAGGGGAACACAGAGCTGTGCCACTAACAGAATTCAGACAGAGTTGGGTCCAGTATGCTTGGAGCCCCAAATGGTGTGTCCCATACAGCTAGGAGGAGCAGGAGTGGGTGGAGTCACCTGTTTTACCGTCCGAGTGCTTCCCAGGGGAAGACAGAGCTCTGCCCACCTAAGGAGTTCAGGCAAAAATGGGTCTGCTGTGTAGGAAGCCCCACCAAGTATGCACCTCCCAGCTATGAGCAGCAGGGGCTCACTCCACCATCTGGGTGCTTCGTAGGAGAGAATGGGGCTCCACCCATCCGCAGAGTTTAGACAGAAGTGGGGTCACTGTGCTAGAAGCTAGCATCAAGCATTGTCTTGTGAGGGGGAGTTGAGCAATCTTACCACCCCCAGGCACCACAACTGCAGCTTGTATTAGGGGTATGGCAGATGGCACCAGGCTGCTCTGGGGTCCAAGGCCTATGGAGGTCCCTTGTGAACTTGAGTGTTGCCTCTGTAAACACTCTGGGCAGCTCTCTGTATCAGTCTATATGCCTGGGGGTCAGGAGGAATCTCCCATCCCAGGATTGCACAGGTTCCCCCAGGAAGTGTAGATCCCCCAGGGGCTCTCACTCACTATGGATACCATTTAGTTGCCCATAGTAATGTAGTTGAATTCTCTTTAATTGCCTTATACATGTTTATAAGTTGCTGTTTGAATCCCCTTCCCAGGACATGACTGGTAATTGTGTGTGGTTTGTATTAATTTTGTTCCTTGGAGCTTGGGGAAGCCAGAGAGGAAGTAGATGATTCTAGGACTCTGTACAACCTCCTGAAGTGGCAATTTTCTCTGTGATTGTTTTAAAACTCACAAACTGATGGCTGCTTTACCAATTGCAGGCTAAGGGAAATACCTAGTTCTATGGGACGTGCCCTTGAGGTTTTGCTTTTGTGCTTCTTTAAGGTGGCTGTTGGCTGCTTTGGTGGCTTCCTAGTGTGCGGTAATATTGCTGGGCCTGATTTTTCTAGCAAATCTTTATAATGCAGCTAAGCTATTTAGATCTAAGAGATAATTTTCCAGACACTTTTCTGATTTCTTTCTGGCTAGAAGGGGTATATGATTAATCTTCATTCAAGCTAGGGCAGAAACGCTTTTTTCTTTTTTAAACAGAGTTGCATGTCTCTAGTTGAGAAGTGTATCTCTTTCTCCTGGGCTACATATTACCTCAATCACCTTTTCTATCAAAAGTGGGCTATCCGTAGGGTATTTTGAATGTAATGATTCACCTTTCACCCTCTATGTATGATCCTTTGTGGAGAAAGAGCTGTGTATTAGCTCTAAATTTGTGATATGAGTTGAGCCCCTTCTCTGGATCCTGAAGATTCTTGTCATGTTTTGTTTGTTTGTATATTTCAGTTATGGAAGAGGAGATTCATTACACCTGTCTATTTCCTAAAATCCATCATCTGTTTTCTCAGTGTTTCTCTCTCTCCTATTTACTCAGCTTCTCTGTTTCTATAGGCTGCTTCCTCTTCACCGGAACCATGCTTTAGTCATTCCTCACATGGACTGGGGAGGACAAGTGTGACAGGATGGCTTCTGTTGATGTTTCTACCACCTTACATCTTTCTCTTTATTACCAAATATGTAATCTTTTATTAAGTATAAAGGTAAAAGGATAGTTAAATATAAAGAGTTCAGACAACATAGAAAATAAAAAGACCTTGAAATTCATCCATAAATCTCCCCATCCTGAAACAGTCCTGATTAACATTTTATATATAATCCCCCAGTTTTATATTTTATGATTCACATACCTTGTTTTATTTTAAAAAATGGAATTATACCAAGTGATTTGAAACTCTTATTTCCAACTTTTGTTTTGAAACTGTTCATTTAATGTATAATAGACATCTTTCTGTGTTAAATACAGATTTATGTATTTTTAATTGCTTTATGAGTTCCATTGTATACTTATACTGTTTAATTAGTTCCCTAATAACAGATATTTAAATCATTTAAAATATTTCTTTATCATTATCTACAGATTGATGAATAGTCTTTTTCTATCTTTATGAATTCTTCTATTTCCTTGAGGTATATTTTTGAACATGAAATTTCTAGATTAGCTAGTATGCACATTAAAAATTTTTAATCCTTGCAGCAAAATTGTCCTCCTGAGAGGTCTAATCAATTATTTGCTCATCCTGGTCCATATTTGCCAATAGCATTGTGTGACTCTTGTTCACAGTTGCCAGTCTAACAGACTAGGAATATGGTATCTATTCCAATTCACATTTCTTTAATGACATCCACTGAGCTTTTATTTTTTGTTGTATGTTTTTGACCATTTATATTTCTTCTTATTTGAATTGTCTTGTCTTTGACCTAGATTTCCTTAAATATGTTAATGCCTTTTTTCCTGAGCTTGTTTACCTGGGACATTTTTACCTTGCTGTACATTTGAGGGTTCAGGAGTCATTGTAAGGGAATAACTGCAGCTTCCTGCTCATCCCTCCTCCTCATTTGACTCCATCTTTCTGTGTATCTCCCTGCCCTGTGCTGTCTCCCTGCAGTCTCTGCAGTCCAGGCCCTCTTCTCTCTCTATGATCTCTTTGCACTCTGTCTGCTTCTCTGTTCTGTCTGCCTCTGCTCACCCACATGTGCATTTGTGCCCTGCATGCCCCACCCTCATTCTCTCTGGTTCCCACTGTGTCTGTTTTATGCCTCCATTCTTGTTCTGATTACTCTTTCCTCCTTACCCATATCTCTTATGTTACTGCTATGTTTGTCTCTGTGCTTTCTCTGTGTGTTTTCTCTCTTTTTTCTATCCCCTCTCCTTTCTGCATCTCTTTTCCTCTGTGTCTGGTTGTCTTCTGGTGGGGGAGAAGGGACAGTTTACTATTGTCAGTACAAAAAGTGAAGACAAAAGGTCAAGTTCAACAGTTTTTCTTTACGAAGAAAAAGCTGAAGATAGTGAATGATTTCTCTGCATTTTTGACCTCTCCTTATTTATATTTGCTCATGTTTCCAGCAAGTGGGCAAATAAACGACACAAGCAAACTACCAAACAGAGAGACCTCCATGAGAAAAGTAAATGAGAGCTTTATTAATGTTTACTTAAATGTTTATCAATGTTTCTTACATTTTTTATAAAACAGTTTGGGCTGGGCATGGTGGCTCACGCCTGTAATCCCAACACTTTGGGTGGCCGAGGCAGGCAGATCATCTGAGGTTGGGAGTTTGAGACCAGCCTGACCAACATGGAGAAACCCCATGTCTACTAAAAATACAAAATTAGCCAGGCGTAGTGGCGCATGCCTGTAATCTCAGCTGCTCGGGAGGCTGAGGCAGGGGAATCGCTTGAACCCGGTAGGCAGATGTTGTGGTGAGCCAAGATCGTGCTATTGCACTCCAGCCTGGGCAACAAGAGGGAAACTCCGTCTCAAAAACAAAAAACAGAAAACAAACCACAGTTGATATCATCAGTCTTTACAATCATGCCCGTACATGAAGATAAATTATAGTCAAAAGCCGTATCTTAGAATCTAAAGGGTAAATTTCATCATACGTTAAGAGAAGAAAGGAGTGATATAAAGCTATACATACATATGATAATCCCAAATATATATACATATATTTATATATGTGTATATAGATATGTACACATATGACAAGAATAAAATATATGTGTATATATGACTGGCACAAAATACAACATAAACAGATTAAAAGTATGGATTATGAGTTTTTCCTTTATAATCTCCTAAATTTTAATTTTTTTACAAGAAGCATGCATATTCTAATAAGAAATCATAAAAGTTATTTTGCTTGACATTAATAAGAGAGTGAGGTAAGCCAGACTGATCAAATATGAAATGACAGTTATGAGTTGGGAAGGTGAATTCTCAAACTTCTCATGTATTTCTATTTTCTGTCTAAAAGACCCTTTCAGACCTCCAATCTAGTCATAATGAATCCTAGAAGCATAGTGAAATAATAGGATTAGAGAGTATTATATGCAGTTTCTATGCCAAGATAAAGTGGAATTTTCTTTTAACCTCAGGTGCCAAGGGTTGAGTGAAATGTACTTCTCAGTTCATGACTTCTCTTTTCAAATTTTATCGCCATATCCCATCCTCATTTCTGTCTCCCCATAGGCAACCATCTTATTATGTAAATATCTTCCAATTTACATGAATTTGTAAAAAGTATATAATTTGTAAGTATGAATGAACTATCAACGCATATAAAAGGTATAGCATTATTTTTCATGTTTCCTAAGTTTTGCATTGTCAAGATCTAGCTACATTGCTATAAGTACATCTAACTCAGGTTTCTAATCATTGCATAATGCTCCCTGGAGTACATCTACCCATTTAGCCATGAACTTTCCTGTGACAGGCACCCAGGTTGCTGCCAGCCTCCCAGAACCACAGAACATGGCAGTGCTTGTCTTTGTCCATGTCCCCTTATGCACCTGTGTTCGTATATAAAGGCAGAAAGGGGCTGTAGTTTGCCTGAGTAGAGACAGCTAAGAAAGAGAAGATCTTAGACTGGCTTAGGTCTTTGGACTTCAGACATAGAGCTTTTTCTCCTGCATCAAAGTTGCTGCCATTCCTCCTGCCTGATGTGCAGACCTTTAGAATTACCCCTACTCAATATCATCTCGCTAGATTTAGCCCATCATACCTGTTATTATTTGAGAAACTGACAGCCATTCAGGCACTCCCAGATGCACCTTGTGCGGAAATTATCCCGCTTTCCATATCTCCATGACATTGATATGTAAAATCCTAAGAAGGAATAGCCCGAGCCAAACCCAGGGACTGGCACACAGCAGGTGCTTAGCAAATATTTATTGTCAAATGCAAGATGTACCCCTCAGTAAAGGCATCTCTCTATGTTGAAATTATATTTGGGTAAGGTTGGTTCAACCAGTTATGGTTCTATCAACTTGTATTATCATCAAACCCATGTAGCCCTCAAAGATGCCATGAAATGTTTTCTCATTTTATTCCAATCTAGGTGTACTCTACTACACATTCTTTTTTTGGTCACTCAGTGACCATATCTACTAGGGAAAACAAGACTAATCAGGCAGGGCTTACTCTGCCTGCCTTACTGAGCCCAGCTGAAATGTGCAAATCTTTTCTTCGACCTCCAGTTCCTCGAAAATTATTAAATTGGTGGTCCACCCTAAATTTAATGGGTCATCAGTATTAAACTCACCAATTTGCAATACCAACCTTTCTGTAAATGAAAGCATGTCCTGTCTTTTTTTTTTTTTTTTTTTTTTGACGGAGTCTTGCTCTGTCACCCAGGCTGGAATGCAGTGGCGCGGTCTTGGCTCATTGCAAGCTCCACCTCCCAGGTTCATGCCATTCTCCTGCCTCAGCCTCCCAAGTAGCTGGGACTACAGGCACCCACCACTACTTCCAGCTAATTTTTTGTATTTTTAGTAGAGACGGGGTTTCACCATGTTAGCCAGGATGGTCTTGATCTCCTGACCTCGTGATCCACCCGTCTCGGCCTCCCAAAGTGCTGGGATTACAGGCATAAGCCACTGCGCCCGGCCTTGTCTTCTAATGTCTAACATAGCTCCTCTTCTCCAGGATTCTGTTGGAAGTTTCCTGAAGGCCCTGGAATATAGTTTATCTAGTTCAAGGGATCAGATGCTTTCAGTTTCCTGTCCTCATTTGGGCTTTAGTTCACCTCCACCAGAACTAAGTAGAAAATTCCCTAGTATTTATTCAAAATATAGATGTCCAGACTTCTCCCCTAGAGATTCCAATTCATTATTCTGGGTTAGCCATCCTTACCCTCTGCCAGAGATATTTATAACGTGCAAGTTTAAGAAATACTATTTTATACTATAGTGTTTGTTCAGCCATATATTGTTCATCTTCTTATCACCAACAGTCAGTCCAGTATCAGCTGCAATCCCTGAAACTGCCTTCATTGCTCTACTTGCTCTGAACATAATTAAAAGGCCTTTGGGACTCTTCAATATTTTTTGCAATACTCCACTCATTCAGGACTTCTCAGGAGCCTTGCAGGTCTTTGGTGTCTGTCCTACTTTATGTGTCTGAGTCTGCTCTTTGCTGGAGAGCACTCGGCAGCTCATCACTTTCTTTAGCTATTCCCAGCCCTCTTTATCTCACATCAAAATTATATGAAGATGTCAATTCAGAATTTCATTCTGAAGATGCACCAGACTAATGTTTGCCTAACATCCCCATCAGAGTTGTTCCAAGCCCCGTGAATACAGCCAGGATTTTTTGTCTTATCATCTTGCAAGAGCTCAGGTCCTATCCAACTACAATTACAGATACATGGCAGCATGTGCACATTGTCTCAGGCTTCCCCCAACTACATCTGAACAGTTTGAATTGGATTAAAAAGGGCTCCTGGAGACTTGTAGGCTTGCTTATCCTGTGGGAAACTGACATTGGTTGCAGTAATGATATCAAGGTTTCTTTTCTTTTTCCAGGTAGGAAACCATGTGATTTGCTCTATTTCATCATCTACCAGTAGTTTCTTGTGCTCAAAGTCTGCACTTTGCAACCAGCACAAATTAAATAAGAGCATACATGCAAAACAATTACTTAAATTCAAACTTTTCCATTGAAATACAAATGGCTCTTAAATATGTAAGATATGCAACCTCTCTCAAATGAAGATTAAAACTATATCCAACTGCCTTTTTTCACCAATCAGATTAGCAAACATTCAAATTTGATGGCAAGAGTGTAGGGAAATAGAGTCCCTTGTATATTCTTGTGGAAGTAGAAGTTGGTTCATTGTGAAAGGTAATTTAATAATTCCTATCTAAATTACTTTCCCCCAGAATTTTATTTTTATTTTTGAAACAGGGTCTCACTCTGTCACTAAGGCTGGAGTGCAGTGGCATGATCTTGGCTCACTGCAACCTCCGTCTCCCAGGCTCAAGTGATCCTCCCACCTCAGCCTCCCAAGTAGCTGGGAGTACAGGCATGTGCCACCACCCAGCTAATTTTTGTATTTTTTGGTAGAGACGAGGTTTCACCATATTGCACAGGCTAGTCTCGAACTCCTGAGCTCAAGTGATCTGCCTGCCTCAGCCTCCCAAAGTGCTGGGATTACAGGTGTGAGCCACTGCACCCAGCTCACCCAGCATTTTTACTTTTGGAATTTATGATATACTGTGCACATGTGGAATTTAACCTATAGATACTTGCATATGTGCAAAATAGTGTACAAAATTAACCATTGAAGCATTGTTTGTTATAGCAGAAAATTAAAACAGCTTATTTGTCCATCAATAGACAAACTGTTAAATAAATTACTGTATATCCAGATAATGAAATCCTACATAGAATGAGGCAGGTCTGTCTATACCAGTATGGAAAGATCTCCAAGACACATAATTAAAAAAAAAAAAAAATCAAAGTCAGGAAACAACAGGTGCTGGAGAGGATGTGGAGAAATAGGAACAGTTTTACACTGTTGGTGGGACTGTAAACTAGTTCAACCATTGTGGAAGTCAGTGTGGCGATTCCTCAGGGATCTAGAACTAGAAATACCATTTGACCCAGCCATCCCATTACTGGGTATATACCCAAAGGACTATAAATCATGCTGCTGTAAAGTCACATGCACACGTATGTTTACTGCGGCACTATTCACAATAGCAAAGACTTGGAACCAACCCAAATGTCCAACAACGATAGACTGGATTAAGAAAATGTGGCACATATACACCATGGAATACTATACAGCCATAAAAAATGATGAGTTCATGTCCCTTGTAGGGACATGGATGAAACTGGAAATCATCATTCTCAGTAAACTATCGCAAGGACAAAAAACCAAACACCGCATGTTCTCACTCATAGGTGGGAATTGAACAATGAGAACACATGGATACAGGAAGGGGAACATCACACTCCAGGGACTGTTGTGGGGTGGGGGGAGCGGGGAGGGATAGCATTAGGAGATACACCTAATGCTAAATGACGAGTTAATGAGTGCAGCACACCAACATGGCACATGGATACATATGTAACAAACCTACACATTGTGCACATATACCCTAAAACTTAAAGTACAATTAAAAAAAAAAAGAAAAAAATCAAAGTGCACAGCAGTGTGTATCATACTATAATTTGCGTTTTTTTTTAACAAATAAAGGAGGGAAGAGAATTGCTTGAATGTAAAACAATTATCTGGAATCCTGTGGGGTTGTGAACAGAGTGAATGGAGAATAAGAGGGGAAAGGAAGCTTTTCCAATGATGCCTTTCTACACACTTTAAATTTTATCAAACACAAGTAAACCTCCCTTTTGATTGCCTTCTCCTCTTGGGTCCTGTCTTTACTTCTGTCCACTACTTCCTTACCGGGGTGACTGCCGGCAGGACTTGGGGTTTGTCTTTCTCACTTGGCATCTGAATCGAAATCCTTTACCCTTTGAGCCCATATTAGTTCTTCTTTCCCGCTAATGTCTAAACTGACCTAGAAATAAAAAACTTTTCTTCCTCCCTCTCCCCCTCCTTCCTTCTCTTTCTCTCCTTCTCCTCCCATCCCTCACCCCACACGAAGGCATTCTGTGTGTGAAACATTAAAGAGGGTTCCCTTCCTTCCTTGAATAAACCTGCCCACTCAGGCTCAAGGCTGCTCCCAGAGATGTCCTCGGGTAACTTGGAGACTGTGAACGATGCCAAAAAACACACAATATCAGGATAACTTCCCAGACTCCAAGTTCCAGTGAGGCTAAACTAGAAGAGGACAGTGATGTGACTGCTTCTTGGTCAGAAGGAAAACTTGAAGTGAAAGTGCTCTTTGTTTCCTGGGGACAAAAGTTAAAAAGGAACAAGCAAAATTCCCGTGAAGGTGTTTCTCCTTCCAGATTTTGTGGCAGAGAAACTAGTGAATTTCAAGTTCCTTGTGTTAAATAAGTTTAGCCTACTGCCTCCTTACATATTTTAAGTTCGCCCTAAAGGGTTCTCTGTACTCCACAAACTGTAACCTAAATGGGCTTGTAAATGGACTATAGCCTACTCTTTGCCACTCACCATGTTTTGACCAATCAAAGGTGGCCCAGTGTTCAAACCATGTTCAAATAAGGCAAATGTCGAGCTGGAACCAATCCGGCTGTTTCTGTGGCTTACTTCCACTTTCCATACACTGCTTATTATTTTGTGTCCATAAATCATCTTCCACCACGTGGGTGCACTGGATGGAGTCTCTGAGCCTATTCTGGCTCAGGAGGCCACCTGATTCACGAATCATTTTTTGCTCAAAGTCTTTTAAATTTAATTCAGCTAAAGTTTTTCTTTTAACACCTACAATGCTAAGATGCTTTGTTTCCAAGTGACACTGTGTGGACTCACCTATCCCCAGCCACCACCTTGTCAGATTTTCAAAGTATCCAGCACTGCAGTTACACAGTCATCCCTGCAGTGAAACCAGACTCAAGGGCACCCTGTGTCCACTGACAGCTGAGACCCCTGAGAGCCTGTATCATATGCATGTCCTTGATGAAAGCTGGGTGGGGCTGTAAAAAAAGTGAAAAATCTGTTTTCCTTCTAAAAACTATTTCCTGTAGGGGTTTCCTGGTTTGTTCCTGTGGAAAATATGGAGTCTAGATCGAAGAAGGAAAACGTGCCCAAGACTTGTGGCCCTGGCGTCTCCTGGTTTGAACCAATAACCAAGACTAGGCCCTGGGGGGAACCTCTACAGGAGGAGAACTAGCAGGGGCGGCACCTGGACGATTGGGGCTCCCTGGCAGGCCCAGGCAGACAGGATGGCAGAGATCCACTGAAGTCGTTTGTGAGAACAACCCTGCAGGTGCAGTGACATTGACTTAACTTTAGCCCTACGTGTAGGGAGAAGAAGGGCAATGCGCAGAGAAGCTGGCTCTGTCACTTGGCGAGCTGAGGTGTAGGCCTGAGAGCCTCTTTTCAAGCACCTCCGCAGTTCACCTGCTTTCAAGCATGAGGGCTGGGTTTCTCATCATCCATCAAAGGCTGCCTTACTCTTAACCATAGATGGTGCATCACCGTCAGGATATGGGGACAAGGCCACAGGAGGAAGGATTTGCAGCTCTGCTCGTTGGGCTTGTGGGTCCCTGTGTGTGGAGGGCCCGGTGGCCTGACACTTGTGCAGCCTCTTGCGTGTTCTTCCACGTCCACAACTCCTGTTTCTGCTCCATGTCGGATTTAAAGGAAACCAAGCCTCTTCTGATATGTCCCTTGGGGGATAAAGGAAATGTTATTAATGATGTATTTGTTCCAATAGATCTTTAAAATAGCACCATGGGCAGAGCTGTATCACGCTGATATTTGGGAGAGTTGTAATTGCCACAGTCTTCATGTAACCAGTCAAGGGGTTCACCTTGCCCGCTGCCTGGACAGAGCCAATTCATCAAGACACGGGAATTGCAATAGAGAAAGAGCAATTCACACAGACCCGGCTGTGCAGGAGACTGGAGTTTTATTATTACTCAAATCAGTCTCCCTGAGCATTCAGGGAGCAGAGTTTTTAAGGATAACTTGGTGGGTTGGGGAAGCCAGTGAGCCACGAGTGCTGACTGGTCAAGGATGAAATCATAAGGAGTTGAAGCTGTCTTCTTGCACTGAGTCAGTTCCTGGGTGGCGGCCACAAGATCAGATGAGCCAGTTTATTGATCTGGGTGGTGCCAGCTGATCCATTAAGTTGAGGGTCTGCAAAATATCTCATGCACTGATGTTAAGAGCAGTTTAGGGAGGGCCAGAATCTTGTAGCCTCCAGCTGTATGACTCCTAAACCATAATTTCTAATCTTGTGGCTAATGTTAGTCCTACAAAGCCAATCCAGTCCCCAGGCAAGAAGGAGGTCTGCTTTAGGAAAGGGCTGTTAACATCTTTGTTTAAACTATAAACTATAAGCTAAGTTTCCACCAAAGTTAGTTCAGCCTATGCCCAGGAATGAAAAAGGACAGCTTGGAGGTTAGAAACAAGATGGAGTCAGTGAAGTTAGATCTCTTTCACTGTCTCAATCGTAATTTTGCAAAGGCAGTTTCGTTAGTTCCTGGTCTATGCTGAAGGCGTGTCTGTCTTTGATCCTTGTGGGTTCCCTGCTGGAGCTCTCCCCCACAGGGAGGTGTCTGAGGATTCTTTAACTCTAGGTATTTTCTCAGCATTTGAATCAGGCTTCTCCAACCCTCTTGGGCAGGTGGTGTTTTTCTAGGCATCTGGAGCGTAGACTGTGTCATTAAAGTGAGGTCCAGGCTTTTTCTCCTCCTTAGGAATCGCTTCAACTTCACAGACCTGACTTCATCTCCCACTCTGGGGAGTGGATAAAGTGCCTGAAGTTAATAGTCCAGGAGAGGAAGCTGGAGAGCATGTTACAGAGTGAGTGGGATGTGCTATTCGACATTGACAGGGAACAGCGGGGCCACCAGAATCACATGCGCCCACTGCCTGAGAGAGGTACGCCCTGCCCGTTCACTTTTCTGTGAGTGGAATAGAGAAGGCAAAGTCTGCTGCTGTGCTGTGAAAAGCAATGATTTCAACTTGGGTGTGTACCAAACATTTTCTTAAAAATGAAGAGGTGAGGCCAGGCTTGGTGGCTCATGCCTGTAATCCTAGCACTTTGGGAGGCTGAAGCCGGCAGATCACGAGGTCAGGAGTTCGAGACCAGCCTGGCCAATATGGTGAAACCCTGTCTCTACTAAAAATACAAAATTTAGCGGGGGGTGGTGGCACATGCCTTTAATCCCAGCTACTCAGGAGGCTGAGGCAGGAGAATTGCTTGAACCCAGGAAGCGGAGGTTGCAGTGAGCCAAAGATCACACCATTGCACTCCAGCCTGGGTGACAGAGCGAGACTCCAACTCAAAAAAACTGAAGAAGTGAGTCTATCACTTCGGGAAAATACCTGACTGTCAGTATTTGCTGCCAAAGAGAAATTTAGAGTTCTCAAGCAAACAATAGAATTCTTAAAAATTTGTATCCATCACCATGGGCTTGATGACTTTCCAGTACTTAGACTTTTCTGACAAGATTATCAGTGACCTTAACTAATGTGATTTTTTTTGTGTGTTGTCTAAGTAAATATGTCAACATTTGGAAGATCTGCATAACTCACTGGGCCACGATTTTCCAAGATTGTTGCCTGGTGTTACAAAATAAGGCAGGAAATAAACATCCATTTAGATAGTGCAAGATATACAGATGGATTTTTATGTGAGAGGGTGTAAAAAGTTTACGGATTTGGTTTCAAATTTCACCTTGCAACTAATTAAGAAATTGCCACTTGTCAAGTTTTGATGTACTATCAAAGAAGATCAAGAGTGCGAACCCAGAAAATCTGAGACAGGTCTCAGTTAATTTAGAGAGTTTATTTTGCCACGGTTGAGGACACACCCCTGACACAGCCAGGACCTGTCCCTTCAGCCAACCCCACAGCATTTATACAATGCAACCTGAGACCAGACATCAAGAAGTCCTGATGATATGTGCCCAAGGAGGTCAGGGCACAGCTTGGTTTTATACGTTTTAGGGAGACACGAGACATCAATCAATATATGTAAGAAGTACATTGTTTCGGTCTGGAAAGGTGGGACAACTTGAAGCAAAAGCAGGAAGACTCAAAGCCAAGACTCAAAGCGGGAAGGGAGCTTCCAGGTCAGATAGGTGATACACAAAGGGTTATATTCTCCTGAGTTTTGATTAGCCTTTCCAAAGGAGGCAAATTAGATATGCATCTATCTCAGTGAGCAGAGGAGTGACTGAATAGAACGGGAGGCAGGTTTGCCCTAAGCAGTTTCCAGCTTGAGTTTTCCTTAGTGATTCTGGAGGCCCAAGATATTTTCCTTTCACAAGAGTTACCTGAAAAGAATATTAAAATACTCCTATCAACCAGGTGTGGTGGCTCATGCTGATAATCCCAGCATTTTGAGAGGCCAAGGCAGGTGGATCGCCTGAGGTCAGGAGTTCAAGACAGACTGGCCAACATGGCGAAACCCCGTCTTTACTAAAAATACAAAACTCAGCCGGATGCCATGGCAGGTGCCTGTAATCCCAGCTACTCAGGAGGCTTAGGCAGGAGAATTGCTTGAGCCCGGGAGGCAGAGGTTGCAGTGAGCCAAGATTGCGCCACGGCACTCCAGCCTGGGCGACAGAGTGAGACTCTCTCTCAATAAAAATAAAAATAAAAATAAAATACTCCTATCCTTTCCAAATACATATATGCATAAGTCAGATTTTTTTAATGTACACTTTAACCGGAGCAATATGTGACAGCAGACTTAATGCAGAAGCAGATGAGTCCAGCTATCTTCTCTTAAACCAGACATTAAAGAGCTTTGTAAAAAAAAATGTAAAACAGTGCCATTCTTCTCACTACCACTTTTTTGTTTTAGAAAATATTTCTAATTTGCATTTTAAAAATAGGTTACCTATGTTACCATGTAACACACTTGCTATTTTAAGTGAATTAAGCAATAAGTATTTTTAACATTTTTAGATAGCCCATGTTAAATCCCAGACTCCATTCCCAGTGGCCTCTATCCCTTCCACAGAGACCTTGGGGCTAGAGTGGATTGATTGAAGTGCTGGCCTTGATTCTTCTCCCCTGGCTGCATCCCAGCCCTTTGCTACATGACTTTGTAGGTCTGCTGACGGCAGAGGTGGCTCTCTCTCTACCCCTGAGTCTGGAATATCAGCAGATGTCATACCTGCAGGGTTTTCAAAATATATTTGCCTGTTTCTGCTTTTGTTTTTGCTCCTTTGCAATTTACTTGAAATCCTGCCTGAACTAGTCTGCTGGAAGATGAAAGAGCCCTGCTGGCCTGTCCCTTCAGCCAACCCCACAGCATTTATACAATGCAACCTGAGACCAGAGGAGCTGCCCAGCCAAGTCCAGCCAAAATTGCTGATCTGCAGACTCATGAGCTAAATAAATGTTGTTTATTATTATTTTGTGTTTTTTCATGCAACATTATCATGGCACTAGAAAATGAAACAGATGAGGACTAAGCTGATTGTTTTTAATCTTGCCCAAATTCCTATCTAAGAGGTCTGAGCAGTCATGCCCTATAAACCATAAATTCTCATCAGATGGGTTTTACTTAACCTGTATATTGTGACTTACTTTCCAATCTGACTCTGTCATAACAAGGAAGAAAACCAAAATATTTTACCCCAAAACATGTTTGTCTGCCATATCTTGAAATGGCCCTGAAGAGCCTCCCTTGTGGGAAAAATCCACATTCTTTAGAGAATCCCCTTTCCCCTTTGTTTTCCTTCCTTCCCTTCCCAATCCAGGAGATAATCAACTAAGAGCCAGGTACCCTTTTAGGTCTGATAAGAAACATTTTACAACCTGCTGTCTCTGAAGTCCACTACCTGAGAGCTTCCTCTGCACAATTAAACTTGGTCTCCACAATCCTTTATTTTTAACCTGAACATTTCTATTGATCCCAGGTCTTCAGATAAACTCAATCGTCAACCAGAAAATGTTTAAATTTACCTATAGCCTGGAAGCCCTCACTTTGAGTTGTCCGCCTTTCTGAACCAAACCACTGTATTTCTTAAATGTATTTGACTGATGTCTCATGCCTCCCTAAAATGTATAAAACCAAGGTGGTTCTCAGGACCTCCTGACGGCATGTCACAGGCCCTGTGACAGAGCAGGAGCATCATCATCTTGGACAATCACCGCCATTTTAAAGTTCCCCTTGATCAAAAACTGCCTAAATCCAACTAGATCACCTGAGGTTGGGAGTTCGAGACCAGCCTGACCAACATGGTGAAACCCCGTCTCTACTAAAAAAAAAAAAATATATATACAAAATAGCCGGGCATGGTGGCGCATGCCTGTAATCCCAGCTACTCGGGAGTCTGAGGCAGGAGAATCACTTGAACCCAGGAGGTGGAGGTTGCGGTGAGCTGAGATCATGCCATTGCACCCTAGCCTGGGCAACAAAAGTGAAACTCTGCCTCAAAAAAAAAAAAAAAAGAAAGAAAGAACTCTTGGGGACACCTAGTTTCTTCTCAGCTTGACCACCACCCTCTTTATAAAGAGGATTCTGGGTCTCTGTCTTTTGTCTGGGGATGCCTAGAACAAAAACAGACACCCTCAGCTTCCTCTTACCAGTCCACATGGGTGCCAAACAATCCCACATTCCTAATCCCACATTCCACTGGTCTATCTCCTTCACAACCTCACCAAACTTGGCTTAAAGGAAGCATAAAGCCAAAGTGTTTGGTTTTTACTGCAACATGGCCTGGACCCAATACAAATTAGATAATGACAGCCAACGGCCCAAAAATGACACTTTTGACTTTCAAATTCTCAGGGACCTTGACAACTTTATAACCAGGAATGGCAAATGGCAAGAGATTCTCTATATTCAGGCTTTCTTCTACCTTAGATGCCGACCCTCCCTATGTCAAGCTTGCACACTTCATGAAATCCTTTTTCTTAATGAAAACCCTCCCCAGGTGTCTCCTTCCTCTGAAACTCCTTTCTTCAAAAACCCTTCCTCTGAAACCCCTTTTGACCCTACAGATGAACCCTCTCTGTATTCTCATCCCCCTGCATCCACTCTTCCCTTGTCCAAAGCTTCCACCCCGGTGGCCCCTCCTTCCCCCAAGCCTTCAGCTCCAAACCCTGCTCCTCCTCCTTCTCCACTTATAATCCATGCAAAAACTACTTCAACCAGTCAAACCACCTCTGCCATTCTCCCGCTCCAGGAAGTGGCTGGGGTTTAAGGCACTGCTCATGTTCATGTCCCTTTCTCTATGTCTGATTTGTCGAAAATCAAACGGCATCTGGGATCTTTCTCTGAAAATCCCTCTCATTATTGCAAGGGATTCCTACATATAATCCAATCCTTTAATTTAACTTGGCATGATATTTATATAATTCTAACCTCCGCTCTCACTCTTGATTAAAAAAAAAGCACTCAGCTTAATTAAAATGGATATCCAAGTTATGAGTAGATTCAAAAGGCCTTTATGTTTTTCTCTTCATAAATCTTGCTTTCCTGGAAAAGGTTTTCTTCCCAGTTGATGGAATTACTTTTCTTCACTATGTCTTGCCACTCTTGGTGCGTATATGAAAGACCCTAAAATGACTTCTGGTGGCCTGGGACTCCTTGGAAAAACACAAAAGGCACCACAAATCCTGTTTTGGGAAAAATCTCTGTTTTCCTTATGGAACCCCGGGAATTAGAGGTGAATAAGTACCTCTCAAAATCTGTCTTTGTCTTCCAGCTATACTTGTTTATTAGGCCCTGGAAATTGTTTTCCTAGCCCTGTTCTTAAAGGGCCTTACCTGGTGGCCAATAATCCAACTGGGAAATTAGCAAATAAATAAATAAATAAATCCTATAACTACTGGATCTTCTTGTTGTCTGTGTGGCTATACATGTGTTATGTGTCCAATGTCTATTTAAAAAGCTCTAATTAATTGACCTAAGTAAAATAAGCACTTAAATCAAATATTTTTAAGGGAAAAGTAAAAGCTGTGGGATCTTTCAGTTCATGTGACTTTAATCTTTAAAAGTTACTGGTACAGTAAGATTAGAAATATCTTAAGAGTTGCCAGCATACATTTTTATTTGCATTTATTAATCAAGCAATTCCATACTTATCTCTGCCAAATACTATAAGGTGTCAAAATTTGGCATAAAGGCTACAAAACTATAACTCAGCCCAAACAGGATAATCTTTGCTTGTATAATTTTTTAATAAATGAAACATTAATATTGCTTTAATGAAGATAGCTACATCTTGAACTATTCAGCAAAATACCCTAACTTCTTTTTTTTCTTTTTGCAACAGAGTTGCGCTCTGTCACCGAGGCTGGAGTGCAGTGGTAAGATCTCAGCTCACTGCAACCTCCGCGTCCCAGGTTCTAGCGATTCTCCTGCCCTAGCCTCCTCAGTAGCTGGAACTACAGGCACATGCCACTATGCCTGGCCAATTTTTGTATTTTTAGTAGAGATGGGGTTTCACCATGTTGGTCAGGCTGGTCTCAAACTCCTGACCTCGTGATCTACCTGTCTTAGCCTCCCAAAGTGCTGGGATTACAGGCATGAGCCACCACGCCCTCCCAAAATACCCTAACTTCTAATCTTGTGGCCTTAGGCAGTCTAGTCCACAGACAATGAAGGAAGTTTGTTCTGGGAAAGAACTGTTATCATCTTTGTTTCAAAGCTAAACTATAAACTATAAACTAAAAAACTATAACTGTAAACTAAAAAACTAAACTATAAACTAAGTTAATAAACAAAAATAGAAAAGGCCTGGGGACATGTGAAATTAGCTATGACCCCTAGCTATGCAAAAGATGTTTACCATATAAAAAGAATTTTATATGGTAAATTCTTGTCCTAAAGTAAATTAACTCATTGTTTAAAGACAGAGATGTTTACAAGTCAGAAAGTCGAAGCATGTCAGAGATGGTCTGTGAAAGTCATGAAAAGTTTTATAAAAGGGAATTTATGCAAGAAATGTTGTACAATTTAAAAGTGATTAGGCCTCCTGAATGCTTTACAAAATGCCACTACAACTTGCCTGCTTTGCAGCTAGGTAAGACCTAGGACACATGGAGTTAAATGCTGGAATAAGCCAAACCTTATTTGCACTTCTGTCTAGGTCCTAAGCTCTACACCTAGTACATAAGTAAAATCCCAAACTTACCAACAAAAGTAAAGGTTGCAACAAGTTAACAGTGTAACATGTATTTAAGACTATGGAAAAAATAGTTTGCATGTACTTTTGGTAAAAAGATTATAAGGAGGCATGAGAATGTGGATTTTTACCTAGATCAAAAGGTTAAAGAATTGTTTTGGGCCAGGCATGGTGGCTCACGCTTGTAATCCCAGCACTTTGGGAGGCCAAGGCAGGCAGATCACGAGGTCAGGAGATCAAGACCACGGTGAAACCCCATCTATACTAAAAAAAATACAAAAAATTAGCTGGGCGTGGTGGCGGGCGCCTCTAGTCCCAGCTACTCGGCGAGGCTGAGGCAGGAGAATGGCGTGAACCCGGGAGGCGGAGCTTGCAGTGAGCCGAGATCGCGCCACTGCACTCCAGCCTGGGTGACAGAGCAAGACTCCGTCTCACAAAAAAAAAAAAAAAAAAAAAAATTGTTTTGAAGTTTTAAGAATTGTAAAGGAAATTCTGTTTGTAAACATATTGGCTAAAGTTGAAGGGGTATCATCCAGTTTTCTGTAAATTGAGCATTAAAATAAAGCACGATTGGTTTCTCTTAAAGCACTAACTTGCTGTTTAACAAAAATTGTAGAAAGTATATAAATGGTTAAAAAGAGTCTATAAGACTCTTACCTTATGGTCAAACATTAAAATTGGGTAAACGTTTCTACAAGGTTTTATTAAAAATTGAGTTTAACATTAATAGCACACTAATATAAAGGTAAAATTTGGCTTATTTGGTATAAAATCATACAGGAAGCATTGTCAAATATAAAATGGTATTTGGCTTTCTTTGGGCTATATTTGTATAAATATGTTATTGGTATGTGTTCCAAAGTTAAGGAAGACTCCTATAATTCTGATATATCTTAGTGTACTTTGTCAGTAATAATTATAATTACTATGTTAAAATTATATTGTTATGTTAAAGTTATGGGAGACACCTCTAATTCTGATATATCTTAGTGTACTTTATCAGTAATCATTATAATTGTTATGTTAAAATTACTGTGTGCTATGAAGGTAACAGATATCCTTGTCAATTGTGATTTTAACTAAAACTTTTGTCATCCATAAACAATTGTTGTCTTGTTTCTGGTCCTCTAGAGACTGAAGTAATATTTTTGATTTTTTTAGTATTTTTAAGTTATGGCAATATAGTTATTTGCATAAGTGCAATAAGAATCTGTTTTCTTTTGTAACAGAACACAATTGGAAAAACTGGTTATTTTCCCAAGTCTTTGACTGGAATGGCATGCTCTCCTTCAAGGAATCAAACTTGACTTATGAAGCCAATAAAACCCATGGAAAACTGGCCTCATATTTTGTGTACACAGTCCCTGTAAAGGGTTTCCAACCTGTGGTAAGTAAAGAATGTCACTTTCTGACAGGCCAGGAACCTGGCCTTGGAACAGTTAACAGAACTTGGAACAGAACTTGGAAAAGTTATCTTGGAACCTCAAGAGGAAAGGAATTCACCCAATTCATAGGTATTTAATGGTACAATTCCATGGCTGGGCTCAGCTCTAAAAGATTTTATCTCAGATTCCTTCTATGGAACAAAGTTCCATCAATGCCAATTTAAAGGGGCTATGTAACAAATAATTATTCTTGCTGCACTGTATGCAAATAATTAAACCAAGTATAATAAGGCAAACCAGTCCTACCATGATTTGTCTTGTAATAATAGTTACTAACAGAAAATAACACATGGGCCTTTCCAAACATGAAACTCTGTCTCTCATTAGGTAAGGAATGTTGCTTCAATCTCAACCAATTGGGCCTAGTAAGAAACACTGCTAAATAACTTATAGAAAGGGCCAAAAAGCTAAGGGAATACCAAAACAAGCAAACAGATTCTTGGTTTGGGAACAAAATCATAGCATGGGTTATCCCATTTCTGGGCCCTCTCCTAATGATATGCCTAGGACTAATGTTCTTACCCTGCCTAATTAATCTTTTTCAAAGATTTTTAACTGACAGGATCATGGCCATTTCACAGACAACTACCCCAAAACATCTACAGACAGCATTACTCCTACAGTCAATCTGAGACCAGAAAGCTCTCCATCCTCCCATCAGCAGGAAGTAGCCAGAAAGAACATGCCACCCCTCGTCCTTTTTAAAACTACAGGGTCTGGGTTAACAGAGCAGGAGCATTGTCATCTTGGACAAGCACCACCATTTTAAAGTTCCCCTTGATTAAAAACTACCTAATTCCAACCCAAAGGGCATCAGCCTAATGGCTAATGTCAGCAAGACCATAAACCACAAATGACATCTCTGACCAGAAACATTCCAACCCAAAGATAAACCCCTCCCTGACCAGAGACATACATGCCAGCCCTGAGATAACCTCCCCTCCAGCCAGAGAGATGTCAGCCCCAAGGTAATCTTTCCTCCAATCAGAGACATTCCAACCCTGCAATAAACTTCTCCTTCACACAGAAACATTCCAAGCCTATGATAAGTTCTCTTGCTCTAAAACCCTTAAATGCTCTTAGTCTGTAAGAGAGAATGCTCCTGACTGAAATCAGCCAAAGCCCCTCTCAGATTTATTCTCCAAAATAAACCTGTCTTTGACTGTTGAGCTGCTTTTCATGTTTCTTTCCTCTTTCTTTAACTCTTACACTCTGGTCACTCATATTTGGCTCAGAATAAATCTCTTAAAATGTTTTACAGAGTTTGATTCTTTTCATCAACAGACAAGACCCAAAAAGACTCAATGAAGCAGAACCCCAGAAGCCACCCCACAATCAAATATGAGGGACTCAGATGAGAATGGACAATAAGCTTTAATTGTGTCAATGCACTGAAAAGTTGGGCATTGCTTAATGCTACAGCAGAGTGGATTCTATTCTGATGGATACACAAAGATATCACAGACACCCTGCCTGAGCAGAAGGGAGGCGGTAGATGGAATGAACTGTAGCAACAGCCACTAGCCTCCCGCTCATGGTGAGATAGGACTGACCTGTCTCCTCAAAGCCCATGCTCTGGTAGACAGCCAGGGAAGAAAACTGCACCATATTCATGCCAAGGACAACTTCACTGTAGCCCTGGTCCCAGGCAAACTGGAGGACAGTCCTGACCAGGGCTTTTGCTATCCCCTGACGACAGTGCTCAAGGCCATAAAGAGGTGAAGTAGCTTCTCCCTCAAGGTGGGATCATCAATGGGCAGGGCTTCCACCATGCCCACCACCTTCTCTTCAGACTCAGCCACCAAGAAGCAGGAGCCACACTCACTCAGGTAGGATTTGGTGATGCCAGACATGTCTGTGTGCAATGTCCTGTCTACATACTTCTTCCAGGGATGTTTGGCAAGGAACCACGGGCAGGGAGGAGGCTGAGGCTGAAAAGGAGGGCGAGAAGCCAGGAGCCAGAGACCAGGATTAGGGCAAGGGGCCCCAAAAGTAAGAACACAAGTGCTCAGGGCAGCTTCAGCAATTGCCAGAAGGTGGTCAGGGCGTGCTCATTCATCCCCCTGGAGAAGAAGCCCACGACCCACTTGCGGTCGCTCTCCTGGTATTTGCGGATGTGATAAGGAGCCATGGACAGACTTCTGTGTCTGAAATCTCTAAGTCTTGGAGACAGAGCTAGGCCTCCCTGCATGCCTTTACGCCAGGCCTGGGGAAGAGAGAGAATATCATATGAGTGCCTGCATGGCTCCCAGCCTTGCAGGAACAGGGAGACCTGCTCAAGGGTGTGTCTTTCCGCTTTTGCCCATGAGGAAGCAGGCCTCTGCCACTGGGAGAAAGTAGAGTCAGAAAGACCTGCATTGGAATCTGGCTCCATCCCTTTCTACCTGTGTGACCTTGGGCATGTCACTTAACCTCTCTGAGCCTCCATTTCTTCATCTATAGAACAGGGGAGAAGAAAACCTGCCTTCTAGAGTTGTTTTGAAGATTGAATGAAGTAACTTTTATAAAGCTTTGATAGACGAACTACCCACCCCTCCTCCCTCTGTTCCATTTTCCTGGCTGTCTCAGCTTCTTGGTGCATTGAGGGGGCACCTACCACAGGCAGGCCACATATCCAACCCTTTAGTCCTTCTCCAGGGACCATACATCACAGAAATCCTGTGTCCAAGCACAAGTTTCAGCAAAGACTCCTTCCCCCTTGATAACAAATGTTTAGGTTGCTGAGGGGGCATAAGAGCCAAGCACAAAAAAACAGCCCAGCCTCCAGGTCCCAAGGAAGGTGCATGCTCAGAGCACTGTCCTTCCACCCAGTCCCCTCACCTGTCACCACAAGAGCCTTGAGCGTCCAGGGAGCTTCAGCTCTCAACCGCTCACTGGCATCCAGGAGATAGTGTCCAGGGCCTGCCCATCTCTGGAAAGCAAGCTGGCTGCCCCCTCATTGGTTGGCTCCTTAATTTTTGATAATCATAAACCCTATGGTCAAAGAGCTAGGCTGTAACACAGTAGGGAGTGCATTCCCCTATGTGGTCACAGGGAATGAGCCTGGAGCAAGGGAGCCCAGCAGGCTGAGAATCTGCAGTGTGCTAGGCCTGGGCTTGGCATGAAAGCACGAGATGTTGGAGGCGTGGCTGCCACCCAGGAGGACACACCTGATGGGGCTCCGGGAACGGGACAATGGTGGAGACGTCACATCCAGAATAACTTTGTTAGGAGACTGAACTTGACAGTCAAGAGTTTTACATTGCAGGTATCAAAAAGCCACCTAAAATTGCCTTAAGTAATAGAGGTGATCTAATGGCTCAAAAAACCACCAACTCTAGGAAGACAGACAGGGTGACCTGAAAGTGGGTTTGACCTGGTGTTTTTCTGCCATTCTGCGCACGGCGTCAGCTTCCTCCCAAGACTGGCACTGCATAGGACATCGGGTGTTTGCCAACCCAGTTGAAGCTCTCTGCTTCCTTGCTCACCACCAGCAGAAAGGTGAGGGCTATGCCCTGCATTCCAGGTTACAAAGATTTACATTGGGACTCAGTCACACTTTCTGGGGACTGTACATTTCATAGCAGGAGCCAGGTTATACTAAAGGAGTCCTGGCCCAAGGATACCAGCACCCTATAGAGATGGAGAACCCCAGGGAGCTCACGGGCTGAGGGGCTGAGTAACAATAAGCACTGCCCACAGAGGGGGCGTCCTGCAGTCAGGAGGAGTGGGAAACGGGTGCAGATCGGCAGCTGGCAGAGGCCCACCCAGGTGAGCACAGGTGGAACTGATGGTGGATGGAGACAAAGAGTGTGCTGGTTGGGAGGAGAAGGCGAGGGCCTGTAGCTGGTCTGGGAATTCCCAAGCTGAGCAAACGGTATGCCAAGGCCTGTGGTTGAGCTCGTTAACAAAAACACCAAACTCTTAAATGATCTGTAAGAGGTGTCTTCTGAGCCAATATTAGTGACCATGGCCTGGGGATCTCAAGAGGTCCTGAAAACGTGTGTCAGGGCCATCGTTTTCTACATTTGGGGGGACAGGAATTGGAGTAACATCATAAATCAATCCATGGAAGGTGTACATTGACTCGGCCTAACAAGGTGGGATATCTTGAAGTCGGGGGCATTATAGGTCATAGGTGGATTCAAAGATTTTCCGATTGGCAATTGGTTGAGAGTTCAGCTTTGTCTAAAGACGTGAAGTTGGTACAAAGGAATGCTTCAGTTCAGAGAGAGGGTCTGCCTCTGCCATGTGATGCTGTCCCAGAGTCAGGTAGGAAAGTCAGCCACAGTATTCGGTCATTTTAAAACCCATTGAAGGAGACTCTGTGGTTTCTAGGGTGTGTGTTAATTCTTGCCTTGCATGGCCTCAGGTCTTGTTCATAATCTGTACCTGATTGTCCAGAGTCCATTCTAAATAATCTAACGATGCCTATTTTATACTCCAAAGGTGCAGGGCTTTCATGAGGCGTCTCTGACCTCCCCTTCCATCATGGCCAGGAATTCATTTTCAGGTTTCCCTGGGGTCCCCTTGACTAAGAGGGGGCCTGTTCCATTGGTTGGGGTCTCAGGATTGCAGGCCTTAGGGCAGCTTCACAGCATGGTGCAGGGTGCTTGGTTGGGTTTTCCTGAACCCTGAACCCCATGGCTCATGGGGTAAGGGAACTGTGGGCCACCCGGATTCTGCTGAGATTCCTTTTCCCAGGTGCAGGTGCGGGTTCGGCCTTGGCCCTTTCTGTTCCTTTCAGAAGCCCACAGAGTGGAGGACAGGACGGTTTGGGGTCAGGGACAGAGGTTCCTGTCACTGAGACTCCCCTAAGTGAGACAGAGGGAAGAGACTATTGTTGCAGTTCGTCTGCCTCTCTGCAACACTGATGTGTAGGCCCAGCAATTAAAGTCCACTCCTGGCAGCCAGCCTTGAACATATAACTGATCGGCCACACAGAAAACCTGAAACAAAGCCTCTAAAATGCAGCCTCTCAAAAACTCTCACCAGAGTTTTCTTAATCAGACTTAGTGTAGCCAGTGAGCTTCTGTTGCCTGCTGTGATGTGGGTGCTATTTTTCCCACTAAAAGCCCAGACTTCTGCCTTGGGAGACAGGGCTCAGCTGCAGCCTCCTCAACTAAAACGTGAAGGGCTGCTTCACGGGCAATCCAGGGGCTCCTTAAACTCGCAATGATGTGCAAATCTGTGGGCTCACTTTCTACATCAGATCTTCAAAGGTCTCTGTGATTCCAAAAGCTTGGGAACTATTAAATTTGATCATTTCTGAAATGTCTTCCAGTTTAAAAGTCTTCAGTTCCAGTTCATTTTCAACTCCTGAATAAAGCGATGAGTCTTGGAGCTTCTGGAAGCTGGCCTGGAACTGAGCACTTGCTGCAGACAATGCCTGAAGTGCAAACCCAAAGGCGTGTGGATCTGGGCTGCATGTGAAAGCTTTCATATTCAGGTCTTACTTTGCGACAGTGAGGGGTGACCAGGGAAGCCTATATGAGGGGCAGGGGCAAACCAGCAGCCCAGCCTGGGGAGCTGCCTTAACCACATCTCACCTCACTTCCTCAGATCTAAAGTTTTCTTGAAGGGAACTGCAGGTTTATGCAAAATACTAAGCAAGCTGAGTGTTTTTTTTTTTTTTTAAGCAATAAGGAAAAAACAGAAATTTTCACACCAAAGACCCTGTGTTGGGCTCAGAAGAACTGGTGGCCTGACTGAGGAGTCACGGAACACTGCTCTCGGAAACTGTTAGGGCAATTGAAAAAAAAAAAAAGAATAAAGACAACGAAGGGCTTAATTCTCCCTGTTAAAACAAGGGAAGCGGTGTCCTCTCTCAAGAGTGTTTTCTTTGGAAAACTTGTCATTGTAAATCTTCCTCTGCCCCTTTGAGGGGCATGCAATGCTTTTTGACAGCTAAACAAGCCTCTTGCCAGCTTTGCAACCCAGGACTGTGTTCCTGAAGGACCTGGGAGCCCGTCTTTGAAACGTCATCATCAGAGCAGCCAGGGCCCTATCTGCCAGTCTCTGTGGGATGGTGGGGGCCTAACATCTGCTGTGAGTGGTAAATCTACCTCCTATCATGAAGGTAAGAGTTTATTTTCCTTTGTAACAAGGTAATTAGCAAACGCAGGTGGTCAGGTAAATTGAGGTTGAATCTCCAATGAAATGGGTGTGGCCAAAGGTGCTGAGAAGTCCACTGATCTGAGGACTAGGCATTACTCTTCTTGAGAATGTGTGCAGTCAGCAATGGGTTGGACCCACTGGCTAGATTAGCGATTTATTTCTGTCTTTGCAGCATCTTAGTGGATTACTGCCTGTGATGCACATCTCTGAGTTAATGCCTCTTCAATGATGAAAGTGTTTTCTTCCTCTTCTACCTCTGCAGAGAGGCTTGCTGGGATAGATTTCGTTTGTAATTCTTTCCCCACTGCCAGAGGATGGACTTTGGGGGTCAGGCAGCTGGGAAGGAGTTTAGAACCCATGCCTAGGCCTTCCACATTCTACAGGCACCCAGTTCATCCATCAGTAGTAGAGTCTTCCTGGGACTCCACACTGCCTGGAAAGAGGAATTCATTCTCTTTCATTGCTGACATTCCTGGGTGAGTGCGTGTGGCAGTTATATTTTACCCATCCCATTTTGTACCTCCTTCCACTCCAGGGGACCCCAAGAGGCCTGGCTCCGCTTGCCCAGTGCACCTCCGAAGAAGGGAGACTGGGAAATGAGGATCCTGCCAGGGGGCCAGGTGTTGGACAAAGTGAATGTGAATGTGAATGTGGAGGAGGAAGACGGAGGCCTCCGAAGAACCTGACAGGGTGAGGCATGAGGTGAGAGTGCTCAGAAGAGTGCTGAGGCAGGCCCCAGGCTGGGGCCACGGACCTGCCTCAGCAGCTGGGGTCTGACTTCTTGGGGTTGCGTTCTGACTCCCCCTCCCACACATGGCTCTTTGCCCTCTGGAGGCCAAGGGGCAATGGCAGGTTCACAGTGGCACTGCAAGGGTACAGTTGTTGGGGGTTCTTGGGAACAGGGGCAGCAGTCCTGCTGTGGCCCTGGCTGCCCCCCCCTCCCTTGCCCAGGCTCCATGTGCACCCTCAGAGTCCCCCTGGCACAACCTTTCTTCTTCTCACGAGGAACACCCCCACTTCCACTTGGGCCTCTGCCAGGAAGAAGGGTGGGAGCTCTGCCGAGGTATCCCTCTGAGTGACCACCCTCAGCTGGAGCCACCAGGCCTCTGCACAGTAGCTGCCCCTAGGCCTTGTGTGTAAAATGGGGGTAATAACAGTATCTACCTCATAAGGTTGCTGCAAGAATTAAATGAGTTCCTAGAAGTGAAAGACACTTAGAACCAGGCTCCAGAGGCTTGTGAAGGGTGAGCTGGAGTAGCCATGGTAAGTATGGAGAGGGAGGTGAACTGATGGATAGAAAATCGCCAAGGCAAAACATTTAAAAACAAAAGCAATAACCAGCTGGGCTCAGTGGCTCATGCCTGTAATTCCAGCGCTTTGGGAGGCGCAGCAGAAGCATCACTTGAGTCCAGGAGTTTGAGACCAATCTGGACAACATCGTGAGACCACATCTCTACAAAAAAAAAAAAAAAAAAATCACTAAGGCAAGAACCTAGTACACTGTAGGCATTCCATAAGTGTTTGCAATTTTTATTCTAATTATATAAAAATAAAATATATTTGAATAGAAACAGAACTCTAGAAGGCAATAACAAGTAATAGTAACTGATTATCTTTTAAAATACTATGAGGTAGGACTACAAGTGTTTTGTTTTTTCTTTGAGACGGAGTCTTGCTCAGCTGCCCAGGCTGGAGTACAATGGCACGATCTCAGCTCACTGCAACCTCTGCCTCCCGGGTTCATGTGATTCTCCTATCTCAGCCTCCCGAATAGCTGGGATTACAGGCACCTGCCATCCTGCCCAGCTAATTTTTGTATTTTAGTAGAGATGGGGGGTTTCACCATGTTGGCCAGGCTGGTCTTGAACTCCTGACCTCAGGTGATCCACCTGCCTTGGCCTCCCAAATTGCTGGGATTTCAGGCATGAGCTACCGTGCCTGGCCTTTTTTTTTCTTTTTTATACCATTCTGTGATTTAAACTTTTCTATAATGCACATATATTAGTTTTATAGTCAGGAAAGGAAAATCAATGTTTAATACTGAGAATTTTTGGTAATATTTCTGACATTTCACAAAACATCTTTTGTTGACATTCTACAAATGATACCATCCAATAATGTCCCAATACTTTCTTCTTGTGAAGAGAGTTTATATATCTGTAAAAATGAAAGACAAATTATGATTTGCTGATATCGTCATTCATTACTAATTGTCATTACACAAACATGTGTAAGTGAAATTATTCCTCATTCAATTATTGGGTTCATGGTATAACAAACAACAAATGTGATCAAAATATTCAAAGTAGATGGCAATTCATTACTTGTATTGCCTTTAAATTGCTGCTATAGGAGTAACTCTCAAGAACATAAAAACCAAATTTCTATCCATTTTAAAAGCATACTAAATTTATTTTACATTTTAAATATACTCTGTAAGTTTGATATTTAAAGGTATTCTCTTTCTTAATGTGGAGAATGGTTATGTCAGCTGAGTTTGTAATTATATTTTACATAAACCGTCACACCTCCCAGTTCTTTGTGTCTGTAATTATTTTTTAAGTAATTTTAAAAATTAGATTAACTTTCTCAAAAGTTCGAAAAACAAGGAGCTGTGGTGATCAATATGCAAATAGCATCAGCATTATTTCTCATCTATCACACTCTTTCTAAAAATATGGACTGGCAAACCTTTTTGACTTCTGTAATATTTGTTATTTCAGGAAGGTTTTTCAGAGAAACCTGATGACCTTCTACTTGAGATATTAGGTATTCTTGATTTATTTGTTTTTCTCCCTCTTCAATGTAAACAATTAGAATTGAAGTGTCATTTGCCGAGATACCAAATTTTTTCAAAGCCTCTGAAATCTAAGAGAAAAACAAACAAACAAAACAAGATCATTAATCATTGTTTCCTATGTCTGAAACATTTCCCGATCTGCCTTCTTCCTTGGTGAGGCTCTTATTTTTCATGTCCTAACAGTTCTCACTGCCTAGTTTTTCACTTTAATGATTCCTTTCCAACATCCATTGGTACTTCCTCGAAACCACTCCCTGCTTAAAGGTACGCCTTGTTCCTATGGAATCAAGCCCAGCCTCTTGGCGCTGGACAAAAACACCTCCTCCCTCTGGTGCCAAGTGGCCCTCCAGCCAGGCGCTTCTGCCTTCTGGCCAGTCCAGCCTGCCTGGGGGTCCAGTCACATTTCATGCCCTTCTGCCTGTGCTCAAGCTTTGTCCTCTGCTCGCATGTCCCTTCTCCTCATGGCTTGGCTGCTGAACGCATGCTTCAAGGTCCACAGTTCTGATGCCACTCCCCACCACACCCTCCTCCCTCCAAAATGAATGGCTTCATTGCTGTACCCCTAGATTTGAATTCATTTTCCCATTATATCATTTATCTTAGGGCATTTTAACTTGTCTTGTTTATCTGCCTCTCCTCAGGAACATATTTGCCTCTTCTGCCCCTAGAACTGTAAATGGAACGGGGAAGTTTTGTTCAACAGATGTTTACTGAATTCAAGAGTTTTCTGAATTATGTCTAATGATCTCAAGGAAACCATAATTAGTAAATTTTATCCCAGGTAATGGGAATCTCTATTATCATGCTGAGATAACTGCATTTTATAAACTTGTCAATCATCTGTATTTTAACCTATGCTACAGGTTTCCTAACTTTTCTCTAGATGATATTAGTACCTGGTTGTTATTAATAGCAGCAGTAATACTAAAACTTCATCAGCAAAATTGCAGTCATTTTTTTCATGTGTTATATGTGTGATGTCTTTAGCTTGATAACTTTCATTGAAAAAGCATTACTATACGTATTTCAAACCACAAACTCTTCCTATGTACTGGGTGTGTGAGTAAGGATGTGTTAAGGACTGTTATAGGTACAAGCAAGTTCCTGGTATATGAAAAAGACGTGGATCCTACCCTCAAGGAGTTTACGGGAAGAGAGAATGATATGCGTGCTAGCACACAAAATATCCACGCCTAATGTTTTATCATTTAGATTTCTGTCAGCTTCTCAAGCAAAAATACTTGAAGAGTCTTCCTGACCCTATATGGTAAGAACAGATAAAATTAACCTCGCTTAATTTAGCTAAATTTTTGTTTACTCGTACGTAAACTGTCTTAGTACGAGGCAGGGTTAAACCTCAACTCTCTGTCCAGAGCTCTCTTCACTATTATTTTGGTTTATTACTAACCACTGGCTTGCAGGAATTTAGCCTCCAACCCAACACTGAGGAACACATATGTTATTATGACAAGGTCAACAGAAATAGGAAAGTCTACATTACATTGTTATTTGGGGAAAGGTTGAAAATAATTTCAGTAGATAGAGTTCTTGTCTTCATTTTTCCCAGTTTGTAGAGGTGAACTGCTTTGTTTGCTGCCACAAGTATCTGAAATGGATCGACAATCTACCAAAACAAGCAAAAAATTAATTACACATGGAGAATGTGCAGTGCCTGAAAACACACGATAACTCATGGTTAACTCCAGTGTCAAGCTGTTTTACTTCATCACAATTCTTATGGTCTGTATTTTCAAACTATTATCCCGGCTGGGCATGGTGGCTCACACCTGTAATCCCAGCACTTTGGGAGGCCGAGGTGGGTAGATCACCTGAGGTCAGGGCTCAAGACCAGCTTGGCCAACATGGTGAAATCTTGTCTCTACTAAAAATACAAAAATTAGTCAGGCGTGGTGGCACACACCTGTAATCCCAGCTACTCGGGAGGCTGAGGCAGGAGAATTGCTTGAACCCGGGAGGCGGTGGCTGCAGGGAGCCGAGATTGCGCCATTGCACTCCAGCCTGGGCAACAAGAGTGAAACTGTCTCAAAAAAAATAAAATAAAAAATAAAACTATTATCCCAAGGGCCTGGGTAGTCAGGAAATCACAGTATTTTAAAACTGCAAGGAACTTCTGCAAATAGGAAAATTTTTTTAAATAACATTAATTGAGGGCTAATATTATGGGCATGATCATATTCCAAATATTTTACTTGTATTATTTTCTTTAATCCTCAAAACTACCCTATGAAATTGACACTATTATTATTATTAGTAGTAGTAGTAGTAGTAGTAGTATGTAATTGATGAGGAAATTGAGGCAAAGAATGTCTGGGTTTGAATCCCATCTCTGTCACCTATCACCTAGGGAACTTAAGCAAGTTCCTTAGCATTTTATTTGTTAGAGACCGATGAAACAGTATTCACTCCATAGGCTGTTGTGAAGATTAAGTGAGTTAGTATACGTTAAGCACTTGGAACAATGCTAGGAATGCAGTAACCACTATATAAAGGTTGGTTATGTCTTGTTCAAAGGCCTAAGTAGTAGGTCTGGGATTAATTCCTGGTAACATGATCGCACTGCATGTGCTCTTTTTTTTTTTTTTTTGAGACAAGAGTCTCACTCCATCACCCAGGCTGGAATGCAGTGGCTCAATCTCAGCTCACTGTAACCTCCGCCTCCCAGGTTCAAGTGATTCTTGTGCCTCAGCCTCCCGAGTAGCTGGGACTACCAGCACACACCACCACACCCAGCTACTTTTTGTATTTTTAGTAGAGACACAGTTTCACTATGTAGGCCAGGCTGGTCTCAAACTCCGGGCCTCAAGCAATCCACCCACCTTGGCCTCTGTGGATGGATTTAACCACTACACTATTCCTCCTCTACAGACTGTCTTGTTAAGAACGCCCATTTTAAAGATGAGAAGCTGGAGATCCAGGCATTTCCCATATTAGACCCAGACCACAACCTTTCCTATTTCCTAGGGCAGGACCTGGCACTTCTGCCTCTATTCACTGTTATAGTCAAAGTTGGCTACATCTGACTTGGACAAGAATTTTTTCCCTAACAGTGACAGAATTTTAGGCTACCCTATAACATCACAAATATTAATGTATACTTAAATGCCCGTATGGCTCATTCTTTTTTTTGAGACGGAGTCTTGCTCTGTTGTCCAGGCTGGAGTGCAGTGGCACAATCTCGGCTCACTGCAACCTCTGCCTCCCAGGCTCAAGTGATTCTCCTGCCTCAGCCTCCTGAGTACAGCTGCCCACCACTATGCTCAGCTAATTTTTGTATTTTTAGTAGAGACAGGGTTTCACCATATTGGCCAGGCTGGTCTCAAACTCATGACCTCGTGATCTGCCCGCCTCGGCCTCCCAAAGTGCTGGGATTACAGGCGTGAGCCACCGCACCCAGCAGGCTCATTCATTCTTAAAATTTATATTTACCACTGTAGGATTTATCAGTGATCCATCGATGGTGCCTTCCATGGCCTTTCTTCTCAAGTCACCTGCATTTTTTACATCTTTAAATAACAGAAGGGTTACCCTGCATTCGGGAAATAGGTCCAGCTGATGTGTTAACTGCATCTCACAGACAAGCAGGATTCTACTGCACACAAAATGAAAAGACCAAAAGATTTCGTTTAAAAGTTAACATTAGAACTCATTTCTTAACAAATATTCAATAACTTTGAAAGTAACTTGATAAAAGTGTTAAACTAGAAAAATCCATCGCCAAAGCCCATTTGGCATCCTCATGAGATGTTGTCTTCCTAACCTTTCTGAGCTGTTTCTAGTTCTGTTGTCATCCCCAGGGAAATGCCAAGGGGCCCAGCTGGTTGCTGTTTGTTCAGATGAGGCAGGCTCAGGTGCATGGTTGAAGGGCTGCTTCCCCAGCAGACAAGTAGGAGCAGAATGTCAGGAATTTTTTAAACCAGAGGTTGCTTATGGTATCAATGAATTCTTACTCTATCTTAGTCTTTTTAACTTCCTGATCTCATCATTTTATTTATATTTTAGGAAGGCCTAGACATAAATATTAAGGAAGAAAATAATTTTGAAGAATAAAGTAGGCTGGGTGTGGTGGCTCATGCCTGTAATCTCAGAACTCTGGGAGGCCGAGGCGAGTGGATCAGCTGAGGCTGGGAGTTCCAGACCAGCCTGACCAACATGGAGAAACCCCGTCTCTACTAAAAATACCAAAAAAATTAGCCAGGCATGATGGCGCATGCCTGTAATCCCAGCTACTCAGGAGGCTGAGGCAGGAGAATCGCTTGAACCTGGGAGGCAGAGGTTGCAGGGAGCCGAGATCACACCATTGCACCCCAGCCTGGGCAACAAGAGTGAAACTCCGTCTCAAAAAAAAAGAATGGGGGGAGGGATGGCATTAGGAGATATACCTAATGTAAATGATGAGTTAATGGGTGCAGCATACAAACATGGCACATGTATACAGATGTAACAAACCTGCATGTTGTGCACATGTACCCTAGAACTTTAAGTATAAAAATAAAAAAAATAAAGTATCACACTTGACCCAGAGATATTCATTCCACGCATGGAAATTAAGCAGAGAGGGTACAATTATTAAATAATCAATATTGCTCCTTTCTTGGACATAAGCTTAAGAAAAGGATAGGTTATTATACATAAAGACATAAAAGAAAAAAGACAACTTGAATAACTAGAAAGACATGACCATATCTTTGAATGGAAAAATTATGTATTGCAAAAATTTCTTTAAAACAATTTCTATCAAATTCTTAATAAAATATTTTGGTGGGGCAATTTGAGACTCATTTTATCCTTTTACCTGGCAGATTATATTTCTAGAACTCTTTCTGATGGAAGTCATTAGGAATCCAATAATTATATAAGATGTTCCTCTCATTATTTTAACAGTAAAAGGTTGAAAATACCTATCTAGCTAATGATGGGATTAGTTGTTATTTAACAACCATTAAAACATGTGGTCTTGACGGTGTGTAAAAACGGCAATAACATTAAGTAAAAACATCTGAATGGAAAACAAAACACAAACTGGCCAAAATGTGGGTTTTTTAAAAGGCTTTTAAACAAATATTAAAAAGAAAATACACCAAAAAGTTAATGTTATCTCTTATTTAGAATTAATGTGGCTTTTTATGTTACAAACAGGAAAAAAAAATTTGTGAACAATATCCTGGCACACAGTTCAATCATTAGTCATGCTAAGGTGGAAAAAATGGATACAGAAAGATATAATCAGTAGGATCCCAATTATATAAAAAGATACACATATTTTTAAAAAATACACGAAAGAAACACTAAAATATGACCATCTTGGGTAGTGAGGTTGAGGTGATTTTTATTGTCCTTTATATAAAAGAAAGTATTTTGTTATGTATGTTCTGAATTTTCTGCAGTGACATGAGTACACATAATAAGAAAGGAAAAAAACATGCTTTTTAACACTGAGTGGGGGGAAGAACCCTTAGAAAACCTCAAAATACTTTGTTGTTGTTTAGCGTAATTCACTCACTCAGGCCAGAAACTTGGAATCATCGTTGAGGACCCAACCTGTCACTCAAATCCTATATCTAATCCGTAAAATCCTGAATTTTCACCTGCTAAATATACCTTTGATTCGTCCACTTCTCTCCCATACGCTAGGTCACATCGCTCATCTACAGCAGTAGCCTCCTGAGTGGTTTCTCACAATTCCTGCCCTCCTATAATCCAGTCGTCACCAGCAGTTACAGTGATCCTTTCAAAATGTACATCAGATCTTGTCATTCTGCTGCTCTTATGATAAAGCCCCAACTTTGTGTCACGGTGTTCCATACTCTACGATCTGGTCCCTGCCTCTCCTGCTACCGCCGCAATGGCCTTCTCTAAGCTCAAGTCACCAAGCTTTCTCCCCGATTCTGCCCTATCGGACAGGTAGTTCCCTCTCTCCTTTCATCTCCGCCTGACGCACTCCTCCCTCCCTTCAACTCCATTTGGAGTCCATTTACTACAGCGCCCAGAACCCCGGGACTACGGCTCTTTTTAGTCTGAGGACTAGCTCCTTTTTGGGCCCAATCACAACTTTAAAGAATCCTGCGCCTATCCGCTGCATGTCTCCTCACTAAGCTGTATTTCTTGAGGGGACAGACTGACTCTATCATTCTCGCGCTGCATTCCCAGGGGCTGGCCTCGTTGGCGCTTGAGAAATACCAGCTTAAGAACCCGCAGCCGTTGTCCCAAAGACACTACTAAAACCGCCCGGACCCTCCCCCTCCCGAGCCTGCCCGTTAGAGCGCAAGAAAAACTCACCATGCGGCCCCCAGCGCGTCTCGGAAGAGCTCCCGCTCCGAAACAAAGCTCATAACTTCCCGAAGCGATAGCCAATCCCCGTCTTCTTCGAACCAGTTTCCGGATAGGCCGGCTCGGGGTGGCCATGTTCTTCCGGGTCGCGGTAGGAGGGGTGCTTCCGCCCGTGGTCCCGCCCATTCTTCCGCCTCCCCAGCCTGGGTCCCGTCAACGGACACGAAGGAGAACAGGGGCTGTATATCACTTCCGGCGAAGGAAATGGAAGAATCTATGGGCTGGGACCGGAAGCTGGGGTCTGATTTTGAGTCTCGGCTTTGTCTTAACCTGCGTTGGGCGTTGCACTGGGCGTCCTCAGTTTCTTCCTGTACAAGAAAAAGTACTGACCAAAATGAGTTCTACATACATTTCCGCTGCTGGAGATTTCTTTGTTGAGACAGAGTCTCGCTCTGTTACTCAGGCTGGAGTGCAGTGGCGCAATCTCGGCTCACTGCAACCTCCACCTCCAGGTTCAAGCCATTCTCCTGCCTCAGCCTCCCGAGCAGCTGGGACTACAGGCACCCGCCACCACACCCCGCTAATTTTTTGTATTTTTAGTAGAGACGGGGTTTCACCGTGTTAGCTAGGATGGTCTGGATCACCTGACCTCGTGATCCGCCCACCTTGGCCTCCCAAGGTGCTGGGATTAGTTCTTTTTCTGGGCCATGTCTCCTGTGACACTTTGGACTTTTGAGTTTAATGCTGGAACAAGTTAAAATTTTGGGAGATGATTGGGAAGGCATGATTATGTTTTGCAATGTGAGAAGGACATGAGATTTGGGGGTCCAGGGATGGATTGAATATATGTCCCTGCCAAATCTGATGTTGAATTGTGGTCCCCATTGTTGGAGGTGGGACCTGATGGGAGGTGTTTGGGTCATGGAAGTGGATCTCTCATGGCTTGGTGTCTTTGCAATAGTGAGTGAGTGCCAGGGAGATCTGGTTATTTAGAAGTGTGGGGCACCCCCCCCAACACACACTGTCTCTTGCTCCAGTTCTCACCATGTGATGTGCCTGCTCTCCCTTCTCCTTCTGCCAATAGTAAAAGCTCCCTAGGGCCTCCTCAGAAGCCAGATGGTGGTACTATGCTTCCTGTACAGCCTGCAGAAACATGAGCCAATTTAACCTCGTTTCTATATAAAGTACCCAGTCTCAGGTATTTCTTTGTGGCAATGCAAGAACAGCCTAATTGCAGGGGGCAGGGGCAGAGGGAAGAGGTGGGGAGGCATGACACACTGGGCTAAAACATGAAGAACATTCAGCCAGGTGCGGTGGCTCACGCCTGTAATCCCAACACTTTGGGAGGCCGAGGCAGGCAGATCACCTTAAGTCGGGAGTTCGAGACCTGCTTGACCAACATGGAGAAACCCCGTCTCTACCAAAAAATAAAAAATCAGCCAGGCATGGTGGCTCATGCCTGTAATGCCAGCTACTCAAGAGACTAAGGCAGGAGAATCGCTTGATCCGGGGAGGCAGAGGTTGCCATGAGCCGAGATTGCGCCATTGCACTCAAGCCTGGGCAACAAGAGTGAAACTTCCTCTCAAGAAAAAAAAAAAAAAAAAATATATATATATATATATGAAGGACATTCTATTTCTAGGAGACACTGGAACGGGGCCCTGGCTGTTCTGGTTAGTCTCTCTTTATCACAGGATGCTACATTCCCAGCACATTCTACAGTTATCCTAGAGAACCACAAGTGAGAAAGGAGAGAGAACTAAATTGGTCCAAGGAAACCTGCAGAACTGTCCTGCAGTCTATGCCCTTAACCCAGATGATCCCCTTTAGCAAAGCTAGTCCATTTCTTTTTTTTTTTTTTTGAGTTTGAGACAGAGTCTCGCTCTGTCGCCCAGGCTGGAGTGCAGTGGCGCAATCTCGGCTCACTGCAAGCTCCGCCTCCTGGGTTCACGCCATTCTCCTGCCTCAGCCTCTCCGAGTAGCTGTGACTACAGGCGCCCGCCACCACGCCCGGCTAATTTTTTGTTTTTTGTATTTTTAGTAGAGACGGGGTTTCACCGTGGTCTCGATCTGCTGACCTCGTGATCCGCCCGCCTCGGCCTCCCAAAGTGCTGGGATTACAAGCGTGAGCCACTGCGCCCGGCAAAGCTAGTCCATTTCATATGCCCACCAACCTCCTAGTATCTGGAGGCAGAAGTTTGCTTATCAGATCGACGTAACACCTTGACAGACACAATGTCAGTGCAACATTGTTGAGCCATAGCCAGAATACATTTTACTAGGCCCAGGAGGACTATGTCACAAACAGGCTGATCAGGTCTGCCTGGAGCAGCAACCTAGTCCAGGATCCAGTGATCCAGGTAAGAAGATAATGGGTCAAAAGTACCAGCCTACCAAGGTTTTATCAGTTGTCATGATGTTTTGCCACCTTAGGCCAATTAAGTCTACCTCCCTCCCATGTGGCAGGTGTTAGATCCTCACTCAGTAAGCCAGGGCTCAGGTTCTGTTGGTATTTACTGTGCCACTATAATACTGGTAGAGTTTACTACTGGCAGGACGAGAAGGTTGCTGTAGCCTGTGACATAATGGGGTCTGGGATGACAGATCCAGCACTTTCCTTTGGTAGCCACAGCTTGGGAGAGCCTAACAAAGGCGTTATGCTTCTAGGCCTCTGCGGTCACGTCCTTGTGGAAAAAGCAGACTGACAGGTTAGTGCCCTGCCCCTTACACTTCCTGCATCCTCGGGTATTCCCTACCTATGTGATAGACGTTGGGCTGAGTGTAGTGTCCCAGTCTGACTGCTGCAGTCCCGAGACTACCCATTCCACTTGTTGCATGACCTAGGCCTTTTGGTTTCAGTCGTTCAGTCCAGGAAGGTTTGTCTTGTACAAACTCGACATGTCTGATAAGGTTACCCACCTGTATGGAAGGATCAGGTGTTCCTGGTGCCACTAAGCCTAGCACCCTGGTACTCCTTGGTCCTGTCCTGTATCCCTGTGGATTTCATAGAAGAGAGGCACCTGGGGGAAGTATCACCTCTAGATTAGAGTCAGAGGGGCCTGTCTGTGGTGCTCTGGCAGCCTGAACCACCGGCCACCTACAGGATGTGCACTCTAAATGGAAAAAGAAAAGAGAATGGTTAGGAACACTGAGATTGGAATTTCACAGGTGCAGCCTCATCAGGCAGTCACCTGGTCCACCTCTATCCACACCAAGCTCAGTGTTTTTCAAGATGTGTGCAGTGCTGTGTTTCCCTTGCATTGGAGTACAGTGCTTAGTGTCCACGCTGCCCTAGTCAGGTCGAGGTGCCACCCCACTAACAGGCTGTCCTGATGTCCTTTATTCAGTTGCTTTGTGAGTTGACTGGTCCATCATTCAATGGCTCCATTGGCCTATGGATGACAGAGTGCATGGAAAACCCATTGTATTGCATGAGAGTGTGCCCACTGTCATGTTGCTTGGGCAGTGAGGATTTTCCTTGGTCAGAGTGAAGTCCCATGGGGTATCCAAAAACATAACATAAGTCCTCTCAAGGGTAGCTATGGTAGTCAGAGCATCCACATGAGTGGCATATAGAGTCCCTTCCAACAGCAAGCTGTTGCCATAGCCCTTGTCCCCACACATGGAATCTTTTAATAGTCCAATCACTGCTGCCATTCCCCTGACAAGATGGCTAGGCTGTTGGCAATGGCCCATGAGTCAGTAAAAATGTGGCAAGATATGGTGGTAGGTGGGAGGGGATGTGCCCCACTGTTATGGCTCAAATCCTTAGCTGTTAGGGGTCATAGCCCCTCTGGTGGCAGTGATGTTCTGTGCCACAAGCCACCAAAATGTCAATGCCTATAAAGCACTCAGTGGTGGGAACCATGGTCACTGACACCTGAAATGGCCCAGAGGGCTCCACCCACAAGCAGATAAGCACCACAAGCAGATAAACACTATGTGTCGCCGAGTTCATTCCCAAACTTCCTGGTGTCACCAGCTTAATTTTTCCCCTAAAGGAACCTGGAAATTCTGTCATGTGGCCTTCAGTATCCAAGAACTACAAAGAAATCAGAATTTCCATCTTTCCCCATTTTATCTTTTTTTTTTTTTTTTTGAGATAGGGTCTCTCTCCATTGCCCAGGTTGGAGTGCAGCCCCAGCCTCCCAGGTTCAGACAATCCTCTAGCCTCAGCCTCCCACATAGCTGGGATTACAGAAGCACACCACCACACCTGGCTAATTTTTAAATTTTTTGTAGAGACGAGGTCTCACTTTGTTGCTTTGGCTGGTCTCTAAGTCTTGGGCTCAAGGGATCCTCCTGCCTTGGCCCCACAAAGTACTGGAATTATAGGTATGAGCCACTGAACCTGGCCCCATTTTATCTTAATAGGAGTATAGAGCCATTGGCCTCTGGTGGGGATCCAGAGACTTTGGCTCCATTCCTACCCATGCCATACAGCCCAAGACATTTGGGTTTGCAACGTCCCTTTATCAAATATATTCATCAACCAAGATGCATGTGACTTCCTTGGCCTTTCTCCATGTCTAAGACTGTAGTCCTTTAGACTTGAGTCTCCCTTTCTGTGACGGGCCATGTTGTGCATGTGGTTCCTCTCAGATGCTTCAGGGACCATGTGAGTACCTCATCCCTCTTCTTTCTCTTAAGTGCCTTAGGGTATGTTTGGGTCCCCAATCGCCAGCCCTGGAAATGAGCAATCACATAAGTGGCTAACAACCAAGGGATCCTGTGTGGCATTTCAGCTCCACCTTACTTTCTCTCTGCTTCCACCCATTTAGCCAGGTCAGTCACATCCACAGGGTGTGTTTGCATGTGACCTAATGTCCCACGTATCACCCCTCCTTTCCCATAAAATGTCCAGCTGCAAGTCCAGCCTCTGCACCCGCAGGTTGACATCACCACCTCCTTTCACCAGGAAAACATGGTTCTGTCAGACTGAACCCTGTTTGTTGTGTCAATTTTGTGAAGCAGGCTCATTGTGCACTGGTTATCAACTTGCCTGAGTCCAATGAGATGGTGAGATGGAATGCCCACACGCAAGTTAGATGAAGTGGGTTTATTACTTACAGATTGGCCCTGAGGCACAACAGAAGCCCGGAATTCATTGTGAGCCAATCTCCCAAGGCTCAAGAAAGCTACCGAGGGTGGATGGATTCTCACAAGTGGGGCGTGTGTCACACTTGCACTGCAACTGAGGGACACTAGAAAGCATCCCACACTGGATTTAATACCCTGGGGACCACATGACACGCTGGGCAAAAGTGTTGATGGACGCCTTGTTTCTCAGAGGCAGATAGGAACAGAGAGAGCCTGAGCTGTTCTTGTCAGTCCCTCTTTATCGCAGGATGTTGCATTCCCAGCACATTCTACAGTTATTTTTGAGAACACACGTGAGAAAGAGGGAAGAACTGGGCGAGTCTAAGGTGACCTGGAGAATTGTCCTGCAGCTTGTTCTTGAATGTTCATATCAACTTTACTCATAATAGCCAAAAACTGGAAATAACCAATGCCCAACAATACATTGATAAACACGTTGTGGCAAATTCATACAGTGAGATACCACTCAGTAATGAACAGGAATGAACTGCAGATACTTCCAACAATACTTGCAACATGGATGAGTCTTCAAAATGTGCTCAGCAAAATGACAATCTAAAATTAATTACTAGGCTGGGCGTGGTGGCTCAAGCCTGTAATCCCAGCACTTTGGGAGGCCGAGGCAGGTGGATTATTTGAGCCCAGGAGTTCGAGACCAGCCTGGCCAACACGGCAAACCCCGTCTCTACTAAAAATACAAAAAAATTAGCTGGACATAGAGGCACATGCCCATAGTCCCAGCTGCTTGGGAGGCTGAGGCACATGAATTGCTTGAACCC
>NW_026652290.1:10283673-10313049 GCF_009828535.3 Hylobates moloch | reverse complement strand
ACCTTATAAGTGGGAAAGTGGAACACTATAATGGCCATCTATGCTACATGTAAGAGAGTCGCAAGAGCATACTGACGGATACACTTTTTAGTGCCCTGGCTGATCACTTCCCCCGCACTACCACGCTGTAATGTCCTTCCTTAATCTATTACTTTAGTCTCTTTGGAAGGCACTTCAGAACTCTTATTTTGGCAGTGACATTTTGATTTTCCTTAACTTACAATAGGATTTAAGATCTTGTGTTCAGGTCTTAAACAGGCTCAGAATCTGTGCTTGCTTATCTATTTCATGAGGAAGGGCTCCACTCTCTACCCTAGTCCATGGTGTAAAGTGTTCTTATTCTCTCAGGACAGTGGAGAGAATTGAAAGGACTCTGTAAGAATGTGAGGCTTTATAAAACATCTCCTATTTTTAAAATCACTTTCACTTTTTGACTTACAACAACCCTATGAAATACAAAGAAAACCAAGAAACAATCACATCAAATGATAACCAGTAAGTGAACAGTCATTGCCAATCTCCTAATACAGGGTCTTGTCCATGGTCCTTAAGAAGAGCTAGTAGAAATGCCTTGCCCATGTTGGAAAGGTATCCGATCGCTGCATTGGTATATAGGGGGAGCATCTCACTTCCCAGGGACTGACTTCTTCCTTGATTCCTTTGTAGTGATGGAAACTTCCCTGGGGATGGATACTTCCCTGAGATTGCAATCTCCAAGCCAGACATTTTGTCTGCCACAAACTCCAGAATTCTCCAAGTCCTTCAGTAGCAGAAATACCCAGACACTTGAGAGTAACCCATCACCTGACCTTGGGGACATTTCAATTATAACTCCAGTCCAGAGTCCTACTAATCTCTTGACACTGTCTCCAGCTCCAAGCCAGGAAAAAAATGAGAATGAGAATTTGGATAAGATTAAAATCAACCTTTCAAAGCCTCTAGATGTCTACCAGATCCTAATAGGAAATCAAGATCCTCCACTACCTCCTTTAGAAATCCCCGATATTCACCCGCTTCTGGGTTATATTGATCCTCTTGGCCATGAGGAGCAGCCTGCTTCTGAAAATGCCAATCTAAGAAATAACAGCCTGAGTCTTGAGGACCAAGGGATATTTGAAAATGGGATTGAGTCTAGCAGTGATTTGGCAGACATCACTACATGGGTGGAGAATACTTATCTCCCCCCGATCTTCAGTTCCTTACAAGATCTTGACCAACCCGAAGTTCCCTGGGCAAAGAAAGCCAAAGATACCAGTGCCATCAAGGTAAATCAGGCGCAGGAAAAGTCATATGTCATAAAGGGTCACTCTGATCAAGTCAGGAACAACAAGCATAAAGCTTCCGAGCCTATCCAGGGTGCTCCCAAGGCCAAAATCCAGCCAAAGAACCCAGAGTTCCCATTAGAGGGAGAAGTGGTTGTTTGCAATGCTACAGTCAGTGACAGCGCTTCTGTGAACAAGGCCAAGCATTCTAGCAACAAACCTCACAAAACTGCATCCAGCAGGATCAGCAAAACTAAGAGCCATGGGCAGGAAGAGACCAAAGAGAACAGAAAGAACAGCTCCAAGAAATCTGAAGAGAGTAAGCAGTCAGGGAACAAAGTCAAGGTAGAAGAGAAGCAAACCATTCTCCATAGGAAACGGAAGAAAAATCAACCTCAGCTTAGCCAAGACAACTTTAAAATGCCCCGAAGCTCCCTAGGCACGCACATGCTAGAGTCCGTGCAAGTTTTCCATGCACTCGGGAAAAAGATCGATAAGAAAACTGGATTCTCTTCCTCCAGGATCCCGGGAAGCTCAAGCAACACCCAAAACCGCCAGCCATTCCCAGCTCTCAAACCACGGCTGGATACCCGACGTGAGGGTAAAGGCCCGGAGACACTTCAGGTCAAGGCCCAGAAACTAGATGGTAGTGCTGAAAAAGAGTGTCCATCTCCATCCCATTCTGAGTTGCCACCACCTGGGAAGGTCAAGTTGATACCTTTGCCCTTTCTGACCCTGGACAAACCTCAAGCTCAACCTGTTTCTCGGTGGCCAAACCCGCTGGCCTCACGTAGGCCTGCTGTGGCTTATCGTGCTCAACCTGATTCTACTAACTCAGCTAAATCAACTGCAGTCAATCCATCCCAACCAGCTCCTACCAACACATCTTTGACAGGTCCTGCCACACCGGCTCAGCCAATTTCAACCAAAGCAACCCAACCCAGTTCAGCCAACCCTACCCAGCCTACTGTCCCTCAATCTGCTGCTTCTAGGCCATCACCCTACAAAACATCATCTTGTTCTTCTCTGCAGCGGGAGCCTGTTTCCACTGCTGTGACCAGTCTCCGGTCGCTGCCCAAGCCTCAAAATCGATTTCTAATCCAAGACTTCAGCCTCCAACCCCGTCCATGGAGGAAACCCACTGTTCCTGAGCCAGTAATGTCAATGCCCATGACAGAAGAGCAGAGGCCAGAGCGTGAGGCCATGAAGAGAAAGGCTCAACAAGAGCGTGAGAATGCTGCCAAATACACCTCTTTGGGGAAAGTGCAGTTTCTCGTTGAAAGGGAAAGAGATATGGAAATTGCTGAATACTATGGCTACACAATCTAAGAGCTGAGATTGCTGGTTTTACTTTGGATACCGCTGGTTTTCCACATACATAGATACATACTAATTTATTTATTCTGATATATTTTAAAACATAATAAAGAAATGTAATAGAATTGTTTAATAGATAAGTAATAAAAAGGCCCTTTGAGTTTTGAGATGCTGTTGACTGTGGGTTTTCTTTGGTGGGGGTGGGGATCAAAGGCTGCATTAGAAAGAAGGAACTATAGCCGGGCGTGGTGGCTCATGCCTATAATCCCAGCACTTTGGGAGGTCGAGGTGAGTGGATCACCTGAGATCAGTAGTTGGAGACCAGCCTGGCCAACATGGTGAAACTACAAATACAAACTAAACAACTAAAAATACAAAAAATTAGCTGGGTGTGGTGGCGGGTGCCTGTAATCCCAGCTTCTCAGGAGGCTGAGGCAGGAGAATCGCTCGAACCCGGGAGGTGGAGCTCGAAGGGAGCCGAGATCCTGCCACTGCACTCCAGCCTGGACAACAGAGTGACACTTTGTCTCAAAAAAAAAAAAGGAACTAAAAGTTGGATGGGAGAATAGACAGAAAGGGATAAGAAATGAGGAAACAGGAAGGAACATGTTCCAGGACTAAGAAGGTCAAATGGGGAGAGATTTTATGGGCTTATACAAAGAATCAGAAATGGGGAAAATAGCAGAAGTAAGATGCAGAATCTGAGGTTAGGACTACAAGAATAAAATTTGGATATAAATTGAAGATGGCAGAAGATGAGGCTGGGTGGACCAAAAGAAACATACAAAATCTCCCATGGATGATGGCCTTATGTCTCATGGCCTATCAGATAGGTATTTTAGAAAATAAGATTCAGGACTCATCAACAGGTTTGGGTTACCTTATACATATACGATCACAGTTGGGAAAGAGAGGTACAAAACATAGGGGAAATCTACCACAGGAATGGCAAGGGCTCGCAGTTCTCCTAGGTGCAGCTGATAACCCGGGGCCCAGCCAAATAAACTGCAGGAGCATGAAGCTGGCCCAGAACAGACCCCAGAGTACAGATCTCCATTTATTCAACCAACACCTATGCAAGGGGCAATGAGACGCACTACTTCAGTTGACCTTCACAACAACACACAAGACCAGTAACACTGTGCCACTTTACTAGTGAGGTTCAGGAATGGGCTTGGGTCACACTGTGTGCAAAGGGGTGAGGCCTGTGGGTCTCCGAATTCCTCAGCGTTTGTAAGCGCCTGCAGGCAGCCAGCCTGGCTTTCAGACTGCGGCATCCGGAGGTTACAGGCATGCGAAATCAAGCTTCTGGAGGGACTTAAATATTAAGAGGCCGCTAGGTCCTCCTCCACCCATTCCAGCACGTGCAACCTTCTCGGCCATCACCATTAACTGAAGTACCCGAGAAAAAACGGCTCGGAGCGTCCATTTTCACAGGATGGGTGGTGGGCGCGCGCGCGCCCTGGGTCCCCCTCCATAAGCCGCAAGATGCAGGCGCCCAACTGTCCACAGAGGCTCCTTAGGGGGAGCCTCCTCTCCCCTCCCCGCCTCCGCCCGTCGAGGCACAGCGGGAGGTAGAAAGGGTTGGGGGCGGTGGGGGGAGGGCAGGAGAAGAATGGATGGGGGAAGGGAAAATGGGGGCAGTGGATGGTCACCATGGGAAAATCAGTAATTTACTTTAAAAAAAAATAGTTTCTCATGTATAGTTCACCTAACATAAAATTCACTATTCAAAATCCGTACGATTCGGCCGGGAGCGGCCTGTAATCTCAGCACTTCGGGAGGCTGAGGCGGGCGGATCACTTGAGCTCAGGAGTTTCAGACTAGCCTGGCCAACATGGTGAAACCCCGTCTTTAATAAAAATACAAAAATTAGCCGGGCGTGGTGGCGCATGCCTATAATCCCAGCTCCTCAGGAGGCTGAGGCACAGGAATCGCTTGAACCCGGGAGGGGGAGGTTGCAATGAGCCGAGATCGTGCCACGGCACTCCAGCCTGGGTAACAGAGGGAGACTCAGTCTCAAAACAAAAAACAAACAAACAAAAATCGTACAATTCAGTGGCATTTAGTATGTTCACAAGGTTGTACAATCATTACAACTATCTGAGCCATTACCTTTTCATCATCCCCTGCAAAAAAGCCCTCTACCCATTAGCGGTCACTCCTCATTCCCTCCTCCCTCTGACACCAGGCAACCACCAATCTCTGGATTTACCTTTTCGGGACATTTCATATAAATGGAATCATACAACATGTGACCTTTGGTATCTGGCTTCTTTCATTTAGTACTATGTTTTAAAGGTTTATCTATGTTGTAGTGTGTGTCTGAACTTTATTCCTTTTCATACTGCATAGTATTCTTATTGTGTGACTACACCACATTGGCTTATCCATTCATCCATTACTAGACATTTAGGTTGTTTCCACCAGCAATTTATATTTATTGAGAGTTTATTGTGTGCTAGGCAGCATCTGGCTAAGTTATTCATCCCATTTCACAGATAAGGAGGTAGAGAACCTGAAGAATTTGCCCAAGATTAAGAGCTAGCTAGCAACTGCTAGCAATAGCTGGGATTTGAACACAGGCATTTTAGACTTAAAAGGTAATAGAGTCACATGACAGAACATTGGAAAGATACAAAACGGTGACAATGGAAATTCACCCTTTCCCCAAGTTTCCCAGCCACCACCTACCCCCTCCCTTAGAGGCATCTACTTTTGCCACTTTAAGGATTCTTCCAGATAAATTATTTATTTTTACCCCAACATGTACGTATTACAATTTACTGAATAATCTGTCCCATTGATTTGAAATGTCACTTTTATGGTATACTACGTTTCTATGTGTTTGCATGACTCTTTTCAGAACTGTCCTGACGTTTTTGCCTATCTTTTGTTATTTGCCATTTCTCCAGAATCTTTTTATCATCTTCTTTTTGATTTTTAAAAATCTCTTCTTTTTTTAAAGGCATTATCCATTATGCTAATTCATTCATTTTTCGTTTTCTTTCTTTTTTTTTTTTGTTTTCTTTGAGGCGGACTCTCGCTCTGTCACTAGGCTAGAATGCACTGGTGCCACCTGGCTCACAGCAAATTTCACCTCCTGGGTTCAAGCGATTCTCATGCCTCAGCCTCCTGAGTAGCTGAGATTACAGGTGCACGTCACCATGCCTGTCTAATTTTTTTTTTTTTTTTCCTGAGACGGAGTTTCCTTCTTGTTGCCCAGGCTGGAGAGCAATGGCACGATCTCGGCTCACCACAACCTCTGCCTCCCAGGTTCAAGCGATCCTCCTGGCTCAGCCTCCCGAGTAGCTGGGATTACAGGCATGCACCACCATGCCGGGCTAATTTTGTATTTTTAGTAGAGATGGGGTTTTGCCATGTTGGTCAGGCTGGGCTCAATCTCCTAACCTCAGGTGATCCACCCGCCTCGGCCTCCAAAGCGCTGGGATTATAGGTGTGAGCCACCGTGCCCGGCCTAATTTTTGTATTTTTAGTAGAGACAGGGTTTCATCATGTTGGCCAAGCTGGTCTTGAACTCCTGGCCTCAACTGATCCACCCGCCTTGGCCTCCCAAAGTGCTGGGATTACAGGTGTTTTTTTAAAATGTAGCCACCATGCCCAGCCTGTTCATTCTTGTGTTCTTTTTACTTTAGTCTTCATTTCTGAAGTTTTTCTTTTGTTTTTAATCCTGTTCTGAGTTCTACCATCTCACCTAATTTTGATTTATATTGTTTTCTCACCCTTTTTATTGCAGTAAAATACACATAATGTAAAATTTACCATTTTAACCATTTTAAGTGTACAATTCAGTGGCATTAATTAGAAATCATACTATTGTTCCACCATTACCACTATCCATCTCCAGAACTTTTTCATCATCCCAAACAAAAACTCTGTACAGTACTCATTCAGTAACTTCCCATCCTGCCCCCCATGGTCCTTTCGTCTTTTGCATTGTTTTTTCCTAATGTCTTTTAGCTGGTTTTGAAATAGCAGATTACTCTTCAGATCAGCTTGTGGGCCTGTCTTTTCTGACTTGCTTTTATTGTCTGATGGGATGCTATTCTGCTGCTTATTCTCTTTTTCTTATAATACCTTTGTATGGGATTTGACTACGATCCTTTTGTTATTCATTTTTAGGTGAAATTAGTGTTTCTGCACTTTGAAAAGGAGATGTTAAGGATAACTTTTCTAAAACCTCCCCAAACTTCTCTTTTTTTAAAACGTAGTATCAAATGACATGGTGGTTTGCTTTTTGACATTTCCTAGCTCTGTTTCCCTCCCTGATTTTTATCCTTTGTATCTGTTGTTCCTCCCAGTAGTTTTTCCTCTGTGTTTCCAGGGCCACATCCTGGAAAGGAGCTCTGGCTGCTCGGGCCCAAGAGTGGGAAGGGACTAGACTGCTTCAGTGCTTCGGAGTCTATCACAGGTCCCTTGTACTTACTTTGTGACTGGGCAAAACCCCTCAATTTCAGCTGCTGTTCTCACATTGGCCCATGGTACTTTCCAGTGAACTTCTGCTGGCAGTTTGAAGGCATACTGTCTACCACTCCCTCTTGTGTGGATGCCATACCAGGCAAGTCTGGTGCCCACTGGTGATGGTTTGCCCCACCCTCTGGTTTTGGGGTTCATAGGGAAAACTGTCCTCTAGTTTTGTGGTAAAGGCTACTTATGGGTTTTTTGTTTGGTTTGATCTATTTCCATGAGAGGATTTGAGGAGATTCAAAACTACACTGCTGCCTCCATCTTTCTAAAATCCTGCTCAATCTTTTGACATAATTAAACATGGGAACCCTGTAGTTCTCTGTTCCCTTAAACAGAGCTCCATTTGCCCCAAACTAGTTAAGACTCTGAGTCAGGCAAGGCTTGCTGAGTCTCCTCTCTCTAACATAGCACCTCTGTACTTGCTCAGTCCATGTTTTGAGTGAGAGGTCAAAACACAACAGCCTAAAGGGCTCATGGGTGGACAATCTGGAGAAAGGCCCTGGTCAGAATGTGTATCATTTCCTTTTCTTTGTATCTTCTTTCCTAAACATGTATAAAATTGAATCTCTCATCTGCCCTCCTACCCCCACAAAAAAAAACCTGGTTCATACACAATTTTCTTTATCTCAGTTCATGGTAATGCCATTTTTCAGTTGCTTGGGGCAGAAACCTTTGAAGTCATTTGTAGTGATTTGTTAGAGCAGCGACTAGAAACTAATACAATGCTCTAACAAGTAAGGTGCCATCTGAAAAATAATATAATTAAGTTAAAAGAAAACTTTACTCTTAGCCACAATCACTTGCTAATGGGATATGTATGCCAGTTGGGTACTGTACATCTCAGACCTTAGAATCAAGTTGGATACTACCAGCATCACCTCCTGTTCCACACTGATTTGCATAGGGCACTTGCCAAAAACCCAGCTTCACAAAGACACAGTATCATTGAAAGGAATGTGGCATGATCTGATGTTGAAACTGAACTATACCTACTAGCTAGAAGCTCATACAATATCTAACAGATGTTGGGTATTGCTATGATTCCTTCACAAATTTAAAATACCCAGGTGCACCCAGATTAATCTGCTGTAGTGTCTTGGGAGCACATTGGTGCACTTTTTTTTTTTTTTTTAAAGACAGGGTCTCACTCTGTCACCCAAGCTAGAGTGTAGTGCTGTGATCATAGCTCACTGCTGCGATCTCAGACTCTGGCCTCAAGAGATCCTTCCACCTCAGCCTCCCAAAGCACCGGGATTGTAGGCATGAGCCACTGTGCCTGGTTGGTACACCTTTTGAACCACAGTCCTAATTGGTTTTCCTGTTCCCGGCCTTTTCCCTAAAATTTGTCAACATGGCAGCCATAATGATCCTTTCAAAACACAAATCAGATCCTGTCACTCTTTTGCTCAATCCTTCCCATAGCTTCTCGTTTCTCTCAGAGTCAAAGTCAACATTGTTACAGTGGCCTGTGAAATCTTACCTACAGCAGGGGTCAGCAAATATTTTCTATAAAGGCCCAGACAGTTAAATATGTTAGTCTTTGTGGGATAGATCATCTCCGTCTCAACAACTCCACTCTGTGGTTGTAGCATGAAAGCAGCCACAGAAAATACATAAACAAACGAGCATGGCCATGTTCCAATACAACTTTGTTTACAAAAACAGGCTGCACTGGTTTGCTGACTCTTGCCCTACATGATTTACTGCTACACTCCCCTTCACTCCACTCCAGGGCACGCTGAGCCCCCTTACTGTGCCTTGAATGCACCAGCAAGCTCCTGATTCAAGGCCTCTGCACTTGCTGTTCCCTGCCTGGAAAGCTCTTCTTACCTCCAAGTCTTTCCTCAAATCTTTTCAATGGGAGTTTCCTTGACCACACTATTTGGAATTGCAGTTGCCTCACTGCTTCTCCCTTCCTTCAATCTGATTTCCTGTGCCAGGGCCCATTGCTTTCACAGTACTTTGAACCTTCTCATACACTATGTAATTGACTTCTTTATCATGATGATTTTTAGAATCCACCACTCCTTCATCCATCACTAAACTACAAGATCCCCAAGGGCAGGGAAATTTCTGTCTGCTTTGTTCATTGATATGTGCCTAATGCCTTAAACAGTGTCTGGCACATAGATGATAATCAATATTTGTCAAATGAATAACTAAATGAGTATTTTTCAGAGTGGCATGCAATTCTTTATCCCTCATTAAAAGTTATAGTGCTTGGTCATAATTCAGGCCCTATATTTGAAAAGAAATATGTAAACCAAATATAAAACGATAAAATCTCTCATTCAAAATGTCCAATTCTCAAATAGCCATAAAGTTTCTTGTGTCATTTAACTCTTGTTGAAATTCGCAACCTTGAAAATGGCACTGACCTAAAACAAAGACTTTGACTTATTGGAAAATAAATTATACAGTCCACAGCTGGCAAGCAGGTAACAAAAGAAAAAAATATGTCTAATATAGAACAGATTCCTCACGTACACATTTAAACATAAATTTAAATAATATATACACATTAAAAATATTTCCAAGCATGCGTAAGAACTCATTTTCCAAAGTGGTCATTTTTCCTGGAGATGAGAGAGACCAGTCTTCAAACAAACTGTAGGGGGAGCTCCAAATCACAGATTCACTTTCATGTTACTGGTTTTAAGTAGCCTTCTTAACAACTACTTCAGGCCAGGCGCGGTGGCTCAAGCCTGTAATCGTAGCACTTTGGGAGGCCGAGATGGGCGGATCACGAGGTCAGGAGTTCGAGACCATCCTGGCCAACATAGTGAAACCCTGTCTCTACTAAAAATACAAAAAAATTAGCAGGGCGTGGTGGCGGGCGCCTGTAGTCTCAGCTACTCGGGAGGCTGAGGCAGGAGAATGGCGTGAATCCGGGAGGCGGAGCTTGCAGTGAGCCCAGATGACGCCACTGCACTCCAGCCTGGGGGACAGAGCCACACTCTGTCTCAAAAAAAAAAAAAGAACAACTTCATTGGGTAATTCTAACTCCAGCTGAAAAGGAACATATATGCATTCATTCATAATGCACAAAATTAAGAGATCCCAGTGCATTTGCTACATTTCCCTTTATTTGAATCAGCTCATTTTATATCTTTTTCTTCCCAAGTATTTACTTTTCAAATCTATTTGAAATACTTCCCAAGTATTTACTTTTCAAATCTAGGGTAGGAATGTAGCTCCCACAGGGAGCTTTGATGCAGCACACATTGTATCTTTACCCCATGACCTGTCCTCCTTCAGTTGTGTCTTCTGTCACCTTTATTTTCTTCTAATTCTACACAGTACCTCTAGGAGACTGATTTCACTTGTTATATCCTCCAAATGTCATGTAAATACCAATTTCTCCCAAACTTGCATATCTACTTCAAGGTATCTCTTCTCAGGGCTAGGCACAGTGGCTCATGCCTGTAATTCCAGCACTTTGGAAGGCCAAGGCAGGAGGCCAGGAGTTTGAGACCAGCCTGGGAAATATAGTGAGACCCTGCCTTTACAAAAAAGAAAAAAAATAGGCAGTTGTAGTGGTGCATGCTTTTAGTCCTTACTTACCAGGAGCCTGAGGTGGGAGAATCACTTGAGCCCAAGAGTTTGAGGCTGCAGTGAGCTATGATCGCGCCACTGCACTCCAGCCTGGGTAACAGAGTGAGAACATGTCTCTAAAAAAATAAAAATTTAAGTTGGGCACGGTGGCTCACGCCTGTAATCCCAGCACTTTGGGAGGCTGAGGCGGGTGGATCACTTGAGGTCAGGAGTTCAAGACCAGCCTGGCCAACATGGCGAAACCCCATCTCTACTAAAAATATAAAAATTAGCCAGGTGTGGTGGCACATGCCTGTAATCCCAGCTACTCAGGAGGCTGAGACATGAGAGTCATTTGAACCTGGGAGGTGGAGGTTGCAGTGAGCCAAGATCACACAACTGCACTCCAGCCTGGGTGACAGAGCGAGACTCTGTCTCGAAAAAAATTTTTAATAAAAATAAAAATTAAAAAATAAAAAATTAGATATTTCTTCTCAGCTCAAGACCTTTGAGTATATTAAAATTTAGAATGTGAAAAAAGTGCCTATTCAAATCAGTTCAGAAAGGTAAACTAGTCAACAAATAGTGTTTATACACTCAGGAAAAGGTTAAGATAGATCCTTGAACCATTTATAGAAACATATACTTGATTGTTAAATAAATATAAACATAAAGTCATAGAAAAAATATAAAAGATACATAAAGTCTTCTTAAAACACAAATTTAAAGAAATATGAAAGAAGAGATTGATAAACCTGATTCTATCAATATTGATAACTTCTGAATATCATATCATAAACAAAATTAAAGACTAGACTGGTCCAACCAAGAATTAATATCCAGAATATACAAAGACCTGCATGCAAAAAAGAAAAGCATGCATAATTCGATATTGAACTGTATACATATATTAATAGACATTTGCAGAAGAAAATAATATGAATGACCATGAAATATAATCATTTCAATCTAGTTAGTAAAAAGGGGAATTAAATTAGACCAGTAATAAGATGTTATTTCTTCTGTGCAGGTTGAAAGAGAGAAAGAATGAGATTAAGAGAAAGAGGCAGAGAGAAAGAACGGAAGTGGGGACCAGATATATACTCCACACACTGTTGATGGGGGGTGTAAAATCTCAGTGCTGAATTGAAAGACATTTTGATAGTAGCTTAGAACTTAAAGTATAGATACTCTTTGACCCAGCAATTCCACATCTTATTTACTATTAAGGAAAATTCATGGATGTGCAGAAAACATACAACGACGTTCATCGCAAGCACTGCTTGTTCTAGCAAAGAATTGAAAGCACTGAGAGAAAACCAATGGTTAAATATGCTATGGCACATCACTGGCTAAATAAATATACTATAATTTATTCATATCTTAAGATACTACACAGAAGATAAAAACTAATTAGATACATATGTACTGATGTGTATGTTTAGTGAGAAGACATGTTTAAAATTAAAATAGTATCATATATTGTTATATAAAAATAAGCAAAGAACTAACTGCTTTACTTGAAAAAGGAAGTTTTTGGTAAAGGGTGAGCAAGCCAAGAAAGAGATATACCTTCAATTTATCTTTTTGAGAGTTTTGTTGTCAAATGCATTCTTAGTATGGCCATAAGAAAACTGAAATAAAGAAGATACTAGATGTTACCCCTTTCCTTTATGGAAAAGTGAAAAAAACAATCCCTGAGAGTGAAGAACAAAATACAAGCAATCACATCAGAAAGGAACCCGCAGCTTGTGTTCTCTCTCTCTCTTATCCTTGTCCAAGGAGCAAAGAACGGTCATCGACAGCAAGCAGTGGCTACCACCAGGTGGCACCACCTGCCAGCTTCATGCTCAGGAGAGCTACTGCAGCTTTTCATTGAGATTTCTTCTCACTCTGTTCAGAAACATTTCTCTAGTAACCTACTATAGAATTGACCCGTGAAAGTATAAAGATCTGCCCTCTGCCTTAGTTGGCACTAGGAATTTTATTCCTATTTTGTTGATGGAGAGATTTCTCCCACCTCCATTCCTACAACCAGTATATATTTTAAAAATGCATAATTACATATATAATAAATATAATATATTATGTATATATAATATATAATTACATAAATTATGTAACATGTTATATACATATATACATATACATATATACACATATGTGTATATGTATATATTATATATACTATCTACATTATATGTTATATACATAATTACATTCCACAAATTTAACATATATAATATATAATATGTAATATATTAATTATATTTTATATATGTATATATGCATGTAATTATATGTGTATATATAATTTATATTTTATATACATATATGTACATATGTTATTTATATATATATATAAAATTCCATTCCACAAATTTAACAAATACCTTGGGCTCTTAAGTATCATTTCTTGGCTGGGCATGGTGGCTTGCACCTGCAATCCCAGCACTTTGGGAGGCTGAGATGGGAGGATTTCTTGAGGCCAGGTGTTTGAGGCCAGTCTGGGCAACATAGCAAGAACCTGCCTCTACAAATGTTTCTTTAATTAAAAAAAAATTTTTTTAAGTTTAAGTCACGAAATTCCTAATTAGCATAGCACCCTCCAACTGACAATCAGAAGCCATCACTATCCACCTGACAGCACTCCCCTAATGCTTTCAGGACGTTACTCTCTGCACACAGGACCCAGGTCCCCAGTTGGTGTAGGGCTCTTCTCTGTGGTGAGGAGATACTAGAAAGATGATGTTTTCTCCACAGAAACAAATCATATATGTCTTGCTCAAGTGTAGATTTGAGTTATTTCTAATTCTCCTTTGTGTCAGGAGTTCAGTGCCACTGAAAATTTTTAATGCTCAAAAGGGCAAAATCACATCCTATCATGTTCCCTTGGATATCCAAGTGGACATGGTGAGTTGGCAGGTGATATAAGAGTCTGTTTGGGGTACAACAGAGTGATCTGGAGATACAAGTAAACACAACTATTAGAATATTTTGAGATACTAATTGATGTTTTCTTCCCTTGCATATTTCATTTAAAAAATTCTGAACTTTCCCCCTTACCACCTCCAAGAAGGTGGACCTGTTTAAATCAACTGCCTTAGGGGAGGAGCACAACAGCAAAAGACAATCTGCTGACCTCTGGCTAAAGCCCACAGTCAGATGCCCCTGAGGCTGAACATCATAGCAGAGGGAATGCGTTTGAGTCAAAAATCAGAGTTCTCTTCAGTGGTGTGGGGCTGGGAGGAAGTCTGGTGTTGGAGTCTGAAAGGTTAGGAAGATCCCAGAAAGGAATGGCCATAGCCTCCTAGTGATTTCCAAGCCCCAGAGGTGCAGAGCAGTGGGTAGGTCCTGAGGAGACAGGCCATGCATGTTGCTACCCGGGCAGAGTTCTTGGGGGAGTGGGGAAGAGCAAAGGATGATAGGACTCCAAAGGGTCTTAGGGGGCCTGAGGCCAGTGAGCAGGCAGCAAGGGGAAATAGATGTTTTTTGTTTCATTTTTTTTTTTTTTTTTTTTGAGATAGAGTCTCTTCGGTTGCCCAGGCTGGAGTCTAGTGGCGCAATCTTAGCTGGGACTAAGATGCACGGCACCACACCTGGCTAATATTTTAATTTTGTGTAGAGATGGGGGTCTCACCATGTTACCCAGGCTGGTCTCGAACTCCTGGGGTGAAGTGATCAACCCACCTCCACTTCCCAAAGTGCTGGAATTGCAGGCGTGAGCCATGCCGCCCAGCAAGATAAAGTTGATTCTCAAGAAAGGCACAGAGGAAGTAGAGAGCTGCTGCCTACTTGAAAGGACTAAGGTGACCTCTGTACAGCTGGGGTCAGGGTAAACCTGAAGATATTGGGATTCAATTTCTACTCTTCCCATGGAAAAGTGGCAAGGGTGGGGCTCCACATAGAAATTAAGTAAAATCTAAATGAAGATATATGCTTTTTACATAAACCTGAGGACTGAGAGTCCTCCTTAAAACAGAGACAGGTCTTGTTTCCTTATCAGTGCTGCACAATAATGATAATTTATAGGGAACCTCCCAGAACATTTATGCTTTTTCCATCATGAGGTGGCCAGATGGCTCCCTGGTTTCCCGAATGAAGTCTGGAAAAAAAATTACTACGTGGAAAGAGACAAAACAGTCTAAAACTATAAGCAACAGGAGGCACTGGGCATTGGAGGTTGGCTGCAAGTAAAGAATAAACATAGAATGGTTCAATTAAATGATCATATATTCACTCATCCTTTATGCTTTGGCATCTTTTAGAAAATCTTCCAGTGCTTTCACCCAAGCCTTCTTATCTTCTCAGCAACACATTTCGCTTAGCTGGTATCCTATTCCTATCTTTGGCTTCAACTAACACTTCTTTGCTGGTGGCTTCTTGATCTACTTCTTCCCAAACACCTAAGCCAAGCTTTGGGTACAGACCTGAAACTGCCTGCTGGCCTCATCCCAGGACACATCCTATGGGCAATACAATTTAGCATGTCCAAATCACAACTCATGTAGTTTAATTTTTCTGGCCAAATAATAAGACAAAAACCACAAGAGCATTGAAAAAAATAAAACGTTTATTAAAGTGCCTGGCAAGGAGTACACATCAGTGAATACAACCACTGAGAACTTTGCAGAGGGGAAAAGTTAGGAGGGTTTGAGTGCTAGGAAAGGGAGAGTTCAGGCTAGGATGCTAATTAAGGATTGAATGAGTCCATGTGTCTCTTCCATTGTTCACTGGTCAGCAAAGATCTTCCAGTAGTTCTGTTATGTCTGCTTTCTTAGGGTCATTCAATTTCATGGTTCTTTCTCAATCAGTTGGGATGAAATATCTAATTTTATGTTGTCATCTCCTGGGGCAAGTGTAAGTGGAAAATTTCCCTTTGACAATTTTACCTCCTTTTGCCATTAAAATCATTTTTTGTTTTGCATCTAAACACTGCCTGTTTTCTATCTGTAGAATAGATCCTCAAAATGAGGTTTCTAGTCCAATAGGTATGTGGATTTGTGATTTTATTAGAAATTGTCCAAGTAACGGCTGGAGGCAGTGGCTCCCACCTGTAATCCCAACACTTTTGGAGGCCAAGGCGGTGGATCACCTGAGGTCAGGAGTTTGAGATCAGCCTGGCCAACATGAAAAAACCCTGTCTCTACTAAAAATAATAATAATAAAAAATTAGCTGGGCATAGTAGCACACACCAGTAGTCCCAGATACTTGGGAGGTTGAGGCAGGAGAATCACTTAGACCCAGGAGGCAGAGGTTGCAGTGAGCCAAAATCACGCCACTGCACTCCAGCCTGGGCAACAGAGTGACACTTCGTCTCAAAAAAAAAAAAAACAAAAAAAAGTCCAAGTATCTTTCAAAAGTGTAGGGATCCACTCACCACCAACAATCATAGGCATTTTTATTTCCTTCCTCTTTGTCAGTTCTGCATGTTAGCTCTTTTAAATTTTTGTTACAAATAGGCAACTAGAAGAAATAAGACCTGGTGTTCAATAGATCAATAGGGTGACCATATATAGTTAATATTAATCTATTGTACATTTCAAAATAGCTAAAAGAGAACAATTTGAATGTTCCTAGCATGAAAAAAAGATAAATATTTTAGGTGATAGATATCCCAGTTACACTGCTGATTGTATGAACATATCAAATTATCACAAGCACCCTGAAAACATGTACATCTATTATGTATCAATTTAAATCAATAAAAATAGAAATTTTTTATTCAAATTATTTAAATATTTGCCAATCTTAGATGTGAAAACTATTTCATTTTTGTATTAATTTACGTCTCCCTACTAGTGAGATTGAGTTTCCTATTGTAGGTTTGTTAGTTATCTGCATTTCTTCATTTTATCAACGGCCTGTTCAAATCCTTTGCCCATTTTTCTATTAGTCTGTTTTAAAATAAATTTGTAGGCATTCTTTGTATATTAGGTATACTAACCTGTGTATCACATGTATTATAAGTATTTTGTCTGCCCTATCATTTGCATTTTCTTTCTGGTAACTTTTATCATAAACATTAAAAAATAATAGTGTAATATACCAATCTAATCATTTATGACTTCTGGATTTTATGTCTTCTTAAGGAGTCCTCATTCTCAAAATTTTACACCAATTCTTCCAATGTATAAATAAAATACCCTCACCATATGATTTTCATTTTTTTTTGTAGTGTTCTTGTCTGTCTTGGTAGGGCACCCAAAGAGATGAGTTGATTTCTTCCTGCAGCCTGGTAGCCCCTCGGATTCTTGGAGATGCTTCAGTTGACTGGAGCTTCCTATCTGATTACAGCAGTCCATGTGGTGATGTCAGATGCCAGTGCAGAGCCAGCCTTTGGTGAATGGAGATGTGAATGGGAAAGCAGAGAAGGGAGGCAAGGACATGTGGATGTAGCTAGATACTGCATGGAATTCAACCTCCCATAGTGGAAGTGAAGTGGAATAAAGTGGGTGCTGAGGACCCACTTTGGGAAGGCCTCAGGTGCCTGCTGCATGTGGGGTCAGAGTGACTGATGCTTCATGTCTCCGAATGATAAACCTCATGGAAGGTAGTGAAAGATCAGAGAGTTCTTCCTCCTGATCTGAGAGAATGACTCCTTTCCTTGCTAGTGCCCATAGTGTGGGTGTTTAGATTTTTTCTGCCTTACAAGTGCATGTGATAGAAAAGGCTGCATTTCCTTGTTTCTCTTCCATCCCAGATATCAGCAACACCTCTGGCCACTCTCCAAGGTGTTGGAGTTGCACCCTGCCCTCTGGCCTTGTCTACAGTGCTGAGATACTCTTTAGACACTTACTTCTAGATAAAGACCTTGATACATATTGGGCCATTAGGCAGCTTGTGGATTGCTTTTTGCTCACCCTAGCTGGCCATGTGTGAGATAGGGCACTACTGACGAGCAGCTCTCATTTGGGGGATGCACGAGGGAAGGAACACACAGGCTGCTGTGGTTGGTCACCTACTCCCAGTGTTTTTCCTAGATCTTTGCCTTTCCAACCTAGAAACTCCCACCGTCACCTCAATTATCTAGATTCAAACCTTCTGCTGAGCTGTGGAGTAATATAATTCTGCCAAAGAATGTTTGGCTGTATCCTTTGTCTCATTCCTAAAATCCTACACATGAATCTAGCATAGAATGTTTCTGCAGCAGACCTCAGGAGAGCCGCCCTCATCACATAGCAGATGACTAGCCTTGCCTGCCTCACTCCATCTCTTCTTGCTCAATTCAAGTCCCCATTTTGGAAACACTTCTCTTGCCATGCCTTGGAACCCTCTCCAGAATATGATGCTTTTCTATTTTTCCTTCAGCTCCATTTGCATGGCAAAGTTTGGGCAAGGGTTGCTCATGTAAGTACCTCCTTAGAATCAACTAACCATGCCTACTTCCTGACTAGTTTAGGGAAGGAGTCTATCACAGGGAAGGGGGAACTTTGGAAGGAGACTAAGGAAATACAGGTAGAGGCAGTGGAGAAAAACCAGGAGAGAGTAGTGGCATAGAAGCCAATGGAAAAAAGAATTTCAGGAAAGAAGTTTTCTATCTTTGGAAAACGAAATCTCCCTGGCAGAGCAGATGAGAACAATGGACATTTCAAGGTGCCTGCATGTTTTGTGTTCCTAACTGAAGCAGTGCCTGCCAAGGTGGAGCAGCGTGGGCAAGGGTACCAGTGGGAGTGCGTCCTACTGGGCAAGGGTAACAGTGGGAGTGGTTCCAGTGGGGAGGAGTATTTTATTGCTGAGATTGTTAGAATTGCTAGTACATGGTGATAATAGAAAGCAGATGAATATTCAGTTGAGTTTATTACTGCTTTTAAATTATTTACACCCAGGCACTCCCTTATTGCACCCAGGGCAGACCACTCCCATCCTCCATCACCCCCTTAGTACACTGCTGAAATGGAGAAACCCATTATGAACAATTTATTTTGTCCAGAATGGATGAGTTTGGGACAGGCAGAGATGCCCAGAACTACAAGGAAGGTGAACTCTGCTATTTTCTGCTTAATAAAGCAAGCTATTGATTTTTAAGGCATACCGGAAGAGAGAGGCATGCCTGACCTAGAAAACAGAGAAGCAGATAATATTTAGGACGAAAAGAACAGCTAGACTTATGGTGACATACATCTTCTCCATTATCCCAAATTCTGGGGAAAAGCCTTGTGGATTGGCTTGGGTTGGGGTGAAGGACGAATCCTGGAAATGGGGTAAAGAGACAACCCATCACAGGAAACAAACACAAGTGATACCACGAGTTCATGAAAAGCTAGGACTCAGAGCCAAAGGGACCATGAAGAACCTCAGGAGTCCTGGAGGGGCACTGGACTTCACATGGTATCATGTAGGAGCAGAACCTTTGGAATGTGAGTGTAAAGAGGTAGAAATCCATTTGTTTCTTCCTGGCTTCTCTGTAGTAAGAGGGACAGGCGAGTGGGCCTGGGTACACTCAGAAAAAGGAAGTGTAGAGCAGGCAGCCCTGGCCTGGCCTCTCGAGGTCTTAAGCTCACGTACAGAAGATCCTTGAGGCTGATAGACCAAACAAAGAGATTCACAGTGGAAGCCTACCAGCAATGCAGTGTGGGTTTGAATGGTGGGTCCCTTCTGATGAATTTCTTAAGAACCAAACATGGCAGACAGAGCAGTAGAAACAAATTTGGGATCTTGCTTTCAAACATTAACCACAGTATGCCTTCAACAAAAGTCAGTTGCATTAATTAAAATGATCCAATAGGAGTGAAAAGTAGTGGGAAAAAATAGGATATAAGAACTCAAATTTACATATTTAGAGGTGGGTAGAGTTGGGCTCAAATAGGTCCTGGAGCAATTACTCAGTGGACGCATAACAAACAATTACTGAGCAACTACTTTGTGTAAAACATTACACTAGGGACTAGAAATAAAAAAATTTCTTAAGACCTTGTTCTTGGCCAGGCACAGTAGCTCACGCTTGTAATCCCAGCACTTTGAGAGGCCGAGGCAGGCGGATCACGAGGTCAGGAGATCGAGATCACGGTGAAACCCCGTCTCTACTAAAAATACAAAAAAAAATTAGCCGGGCGTGGTGGCGGGCGCCTGTAGTCCCAGCTACTCGGAGAGGCTGAGGCAGGAGAATGGCGTGAACCCGGGAGGCGGAGCTTGCAGTGAGCCGAGATTGCGCCACTGCACTCCAGCCGGGCGACAGAGCGAGACTCCGTCTTAAAAAAAAAAAAAAAAAAGACCTGTTCTTAACCTGTGGAGTTTCTGTTACAGAGCATGTCATTCTGACATGGGGTGAGTTGTGCCCTCCCCCCATTTTTTCTTCTCTACCAGGATTTCCTGACCATCTTTCAAGATGTTTCTTGATGAAACTACCCAACAATGCCATGAAAAAAAAAAATTAGCTCTATCCCTCTTTGCTTCTAAAGACTTCTTTTAAACTCATATCATCTAAACTTTATTGCTGTTTCTGTACTTGTCTTCCTTGGTAGACAGTGTAGGAGAGAAACATTTTGTGTTGTTTAGATTTGAATCTGTTAGATTCATGATGTTTATTAACATGTGTGCATTGACCTATAAGTGGGGTGTGAAATTGGTAGATTTTTGACTGGTATTTTAAAAAACTGCAGTAGAAGAGAACGGAAACTGTCAAAGTGATTCACACATTAAGAATGAGTAATGCTTCATGAAATTTGTTTCTATTATTTATGTGAGTGTCTTGAGTCACAATGTAAAATATTTTTACTAAGGATCATTTAAAAAATCAATAAAACACTGGAGGCTCAGTAATTTGGGATAGACTATAGGAAGAAACCTAGACTTAGAGATTCTGAAGTTTTCAGATTATAAACAGATCTATACTATACATAGAAAGCAATGGGTTACACAAGTTTATAGCTTAAATAAACCAATAAAATAGCAAACAGGTCTATACATTAAGGCAGGAGTCAGCAAACTATTTCTGTAAAGATAGTAAATATTTTAGGTTTTATAGACTATAAGTTTCCTGTCACGACTCTGCAACTCTACCATCATAGCACAAAAGCGGCCACAGATGATGTGTAATGGAATGACAATGGCTGGGTTCCAATAAAATTTGAATTTTACATAATTTTCATGTGTCAGGAAACAGACTTTTGATTTGTTTCAACCATGTATGAATGTAAAAGCCATTCTTAGCTCATGATGTTTTAAAAGATAGTGTATTAATAGAAAATTTGAGCTCCAGTAAGGCCAACAGATTGAGAGATGATTGCCTTCAAAAATGGTTTGTTGACCAGGTGCACTGGCTCATCCCAGTAATCCCAGCCCTTTGGGAGGCCAAGGTGGGTGGATCATTTGGGGTCAGGAGTTTCAGAGCAGCCTGGCCAACATGGTGAAACCCTGTCTCTACTAAAAATACAAAAGTAGCTGGGTGTGGTGGTGCACACCTGTAGTCCCAGTTACTCAGGAGGCTGAACTAAGAGAATCACTTGAACCTGGAAGATGGAGGTTGCAGTGAGCCAAGATCGCATCACTGCACTCTGGCCTGGGCAACAGAGTGAGACTCTGTCTCAAAACAAACAAACAAAAAAGTAAAAAGAAAACATAGTTTGTTACTTGTTACTCGCAGCTCCCAAGAGAAGGAGGCATGTCACACCTTGGGGGCCCACACAGGGCCTGTGTGTTGGAATCACTGGGGCTGGTCAGGAGGCAAAGGGAGAGGGAAAGATTGCTAGAGCCTTTATTGTGATTTTTGTGGAAAGGAATGGGGTAAGCTAGATGCGCAGGTTTAAGCTTGGCTGGTTTGAATAATTACAGTGGGCTTTGGGGATAAAAACTATGCCTGGTTGTCTGATACCTGGTCCTGGGGTGATTAGGGCAGGTGGGTAAATGCCTGGAGTGTGAAAGCTCAACAAAGGAGGTGATTGGGGTTGTGGGCTCTGGATTTGGTTGGTTTGTATTTGAAAATCACACTCATGGGTGAGTTCATCTTTAGGAATTGGCTAATCCTAGGAGAGGCAATCTTCAGTGTCACCATGGCTCCAGATGTCAAAGCCTCAGAACATAGAAAAGATGAGGTTAATATACATGGGCTGTATACAAATAGGTGATGGGTTGGGTTTGGCTCATGGGCTATAGATTGCCAACAAATGGGCTAAGAGAAGAAAGATAATGTCAAATACCAAACATGCAGTTATAAAAAATAAATTAAGAGTAAATTAGGAATATCTCATGAAGCTTCTTATCTTTGCCAGTAAACACTGAAGAAATTGCTATTTATCATAAACGTTAAGCATCTCTAATCTGAAAATCCAAAAGCCTAAATTCTTTGAGCACTGACATGACACCACAAGTGGAAAATTTCACAGCTCATCTCATTTGGTGGGTCCCAGTCAAAACAGAGTCAACACTTTGTTTCATGCACAAAATTACCTAAAATATTGTATCAAATTAACTTCAGGCTAGGTGTACAAGATGTATATGAAACATAAGTGAATTTTGCATTTAGACTTGGGTCTTATCCCCCAAGATATCTCATTCTGTAAATGTAAATACTTCAAAATCTGAAAAACCTCAAATCTGAAACATTTCTGTCCCAGAAATTTCAGATAAAAAATACTCAACCAATAATAAGAAACAGCCTGTATCCACTTAAACTTAAGGAAGACTTTTCCCTGATTTGGCCAATTATTCTGTTCATTCTGCTCCTGTAGCCCCCAAAACATAAATATTTCCTAACCTGCTCTTTTCTTATCTTCACTGAGAAGGGAAATAGCCAGAACAGAAACGGAATTTTCCGAGTGTTTAGTGTCACCCTGATTATATCTTCCCAAGCCCTGTTTTAAAATAGTAGTATCATCTCTTTTTTGTGTTCTCATCATTTTACCCAAGGCTAAATTCACATTTTTGGAGCTTCTAATCTAATTATACCATTGTGAATTCCTTGAGGGCAAGGATGATTTTTTTTTCATATTACTTTCTTGCTCAAATTCTCTGTCTTCTCATTGCATTTGGGGGCAATCCCATGTCTGTTCATGGCCCTACACCCTCCCCAATATAGTGCCTTTCCCTCCCTGTTGTTTCAGCTGCATCTCTTGACAAGTTCTCCCATTTTCAGTAGCCATGTTGTTGGTCTTCTGATGGAGAAATGTGTTAGGCCTTTTTATTGGCTGTTCTTTCCATCTGCAATAACTTCCACCCTGTCCCCATCTCATTCCTAATTCTTGAGGTCTTACCCTTCTCATCAAATTGTTTCCCTGCAAGTCTTTCCCTCGGCTGCCTGTGATCTTCCTTCACAGAACATTTTACAGTTTGTGTCTTTACAATTATAAATGTCATCACATTCTGATGCTGGTCTCTTCCATTAGGCCTCAGGTCCTTGAGGGCTGAGGGCCTGGTACACAGTAGTGACTCAATAAACATTCATGGAATGAATGAATGAGCAAAAGCAAATGCAGGGCCCCTTGAGGAACAGTGAGGAGTCTGGAGTGCAGGGTGAAGAGTGATCACTGTGCTGTGTATATTGGTTCTCAGATATTTCTATTAGTTTTGCAAATCCTCATTCATATTTGACAGCATCTTGAAGCAATAGCAGCCTAGCAGAAAATGCTTCATGCAAACTCGGTGAAAGAATTCTCAGCCTGTATAGGAAGATAAGGAATCAGATAGAACTTTAGGGCATTTTAAGGATGATCATAGGTGTGCATATGGGGGTAGGGCAAGACCCCTCAGTGATGATCTCGCCACTCAGAGAGCAGGGGAAGGTGAGACTCATAATCCTTATTTAGTGTAGTTTGGCAAAACTCTTAATAAACACTGTTATGGTTTGAATGTGTTCCTCAAATTTTATGTGTTGGAAACTCAATCCCCAAATTTATGTCTTAATGGCATTTGCAGGTGAGGCCTGAGAGGTAGTTAGGATTAGATAAGGTCATCAGGGTGGGGCCCCCATCATGGGACTGGTGGCTTTATAGGAAGGGGAAGATAGCCTTGAGCGGATACGCTCTTGCTCTTTCACTATACAATGCCCTTCACCATGTTTTGATGTAGTGAAAAGGTGATTGCCAGATGCCAGTGCCATGCTCTTGGACTTCCCAGCCTCCAAAACTGTAAGAAATAAATTTCTCTTCTTTATAAATTACCCAGTCTGTGTTATTCTGTTATAACAACAAAAAATGGACTAAAATAGACACTTTAGACATTTTCCCCAATAGTATTCTTGCCATATTTACTTCAACATCATCAAGACATCAACTGATGGCTTTACTGATCAGCATAATTGCTCCATTATTATCTTACTGGATGTTGTGAGTAAATGAGAACTTTTACACTGGTTGGTGGACCCAGGGTTCCCCCTGTTTTTCATTATGTTCATATGTACATATATATACATAATATATATATAAAATATATATATGCTCATTACAAAATGGAAACTTCATTTCTAAGAAATGAATGCACTGTCCACACCCAGATCTTCACTCCATCATGTACTTTTCTTTGCATAATGCTGATCAGACAGCTGAACTGTAGTGTGAGCATGTAGGTTCCAGAGCTATGGTGCTAGGGTTTATATGTTGTGATTTGTGGCCTTGAGCAACTCATTTAACTTCTCTGGACCTGTGTCCTCATTGGGAAAACAGGAGTAACAATAGCACCTATTTTCTATAAATGTTATGAAGACTTAATTAGCCAATGTAATACAATATTCAGAATGGTGTCTGAAACATACCAAGGCCAAAGTAAATATTAGCTAACATTACGATTTGTATATGAAGTTAATACCCAAAAAGATAAAACATAGTGAGCCTAACTTGACACACAATGGTTAGAAAACTAATTTACAGTGTTGTGTAAATTTACACAGTTTAGAAAGCTTTCCATTCAAAATAATTAAAACAATTTTGTTGCTCAAAACAGCACCCTGCAGTATTTGGGAAAACCCAGTTCTCCAAACCATGTGGGGGCTCAGAAAGGCCAAGGTTTGACCCTTCGGGCTGCCTCCAGTGGGGATCTCTCAGGAGAGCTGGTGGCTTAAGGATAACTATAATATTTTTTAGACAGGGTCTCCCTCTCTCACCTAGGCTGGATAGCTCACTACAGCCTCAAGCTCCTTGGCTCAAGTGATCCTCCCACCTCAGCATCCTGAGTAGCTGGGACTACCAGCATGTGCCACCACAGCTGACAATTTATTTTTAGTTTTTATGGAGACAAGGTCTCACAATATTGCCCAGGTTGGTCTTTAACTCCTGGGCTCAAGCCTCCCAAAGTGCTGGGATTGCAGACATGAGCCACTGCGCCCAGCTCATAAGCTTATTTAACACAAGATAAAAACACATACACACAAGTCCTCTTTACTGCTTATACAAAGTCATTTTTAAAGTGAACTTTCTGTCTTATTAGCAAATAGCCCAGAGCAGGGGCAGGAAGAAGAAACCCGTGGTGTGGACTCCAGGCTTGATGTTCACATCTGCCCTTCCTGTGAGGACCACTGTGTCTCTACAGTGTTCTTTACTGCACAAAACATTTGTTGAATCCTTACAGCTGCTCCTGGAATGGGCACATTTATGCCCTTTTTAATGATAAGGCCAGTGAGATTTATAGAGGGGTGATGATGTGTCCAATGCCACACATCAAAGTGTTGGGTCATTCATTTATTCAATGTGTCAAGTAGACCTGGGGACAAGGAGCTGAATAACTCCCTCAAAAGGGCTCATACTGTGCTATGAGGAAACCATCACAAACCCTATAGTGGTTGCTGGAGTGTAGGGGCTGTCAGTGGGCTGGGAGAATGCTCACAAATAAAATTTTACTTGGGCAATAAAGGTCCCCAGAAGTGGAGCAATTGTGCTAAGTCTTTTTTTTTTTTTTTTTTTTTTTTTGAGAAGGAGTCTCGCTCTTTCACCCAGGCTGGAGTGCAGTGGCGCGATCTCGGCTCACTGCAGGCTCCGCCCCCCGGGGTTCACGCCATTCTCCTGCCTCAGCCTCCCGCGTAGCTGGGACTACAGGCGCCTGCCACCTCGCCCGGCTAATTTTTTGTATTTTTAGTAGAGACGGGGTTTCACCGTGTTAGCCAGGATGGTCTCGATCTCCTGACCTCGTGATCCGCCCACCTCGGCCTCCCAAAGTGCTGGGATTACAGGTGTGAGCCACCGCGCCCGGCCTGTGCTAAGTCTTAAAATAGAAGAGGCACTTTGACAGGTGATAAAAGCGAGGAATTTAGGCCTCCAGACTCAAATTGTAATATATGTAAAGGTGACCCACGACTCACTAACTAAAATATATATGTTTAATTTTAAATTACTACTTTTTCACATATAATTTGCTTATTGTTAAAAATTTCGAAAAGTACAGAATAAAGAAAAACAAACATTTTGGTGTACATATTTTAGCTCTTTTTTCTGCACAGAAAGTCATGTGTGGCCGGGTACGGTGGCTCATACCTGTAATCCCAGCACTTTAGGAGGCTGAGGCAAGAGGATCTCTGGAGCTCAGGACCTTGAGACCAGCCTGGGCAACATGGCGAAACCCTGTCTTTACAAAAAAAAAAAAAAAAAATTAGCCAGGTGTGATGGCGTGCACACCTATTCCAGCTACTCAAGAGGCTGAGGTGGGAGGATCGCTTAAGTCCAGGAGGTTGAGGCTGCAGTGAGCCATCATGGTACCACTGAACTCCATTCTGAGTGACAGAGGGAGATCTTGTCTCAAATAAATAAAAAGTCATGCGTATGTAACTTAAGAGGCTATCATGAACATTCTCCTGTGTCAGTAATCATGCACCTTCGACACCGTTGTTAATATTTGCCCAGTGTTAAATCATGTAGTTGCACCACACTTCATTTGGCTGAGGCCCTATTGGTGGACATTTAGGCCAGAGAATGAACACCTCTGAAGCTATGCCAAGCTGCAGTGGAGAATGTGGCGAGTAGAGGCAGCTGGGGACAAATCAGGTATAATTAATTATTTGTGACCCACCTCTGCCTTTCTTATAAGCTATTTGCTTTAGATTTAGCTGCAATTTTGAAAGCTAATCTGGGTGTTTTGCAAGAAAAAAAGATAAGCAGAAGTACCTTCTGGAGCCTGGCAAGGTAGAAATTGGTTGTGCACAGTGAAATCTCAGAGCTTGCTGAAGTGGCCTCTAGGAGCAGGCAGAGATAGGAAAATGCCAGGGAAACATCATCTCCCTGAGGGCGAGTTCATCATGTCATGCAGGTAGATTGTGAAATGCAATATAACCTTGAAAGAAACCATAGAATATTTACATTGAAGATGAAATTTATGTTCACAAAAGTGATGTGCTTACATCTTAATATGGCTTTGAAAAGTTCTCTGCGTTCCAACATAAACATGAATATTTTCAAAAGTTGCAGTGGTATGACCTTGAAATCAACGTACCTTGGCTGCTTCTTGCCTATCTTCCTCCTTTCTCCACCTTCTTCCAATTTTCTGAGTGCCTACTTTGTGCCGTGTGCTTTGCAGTCACGAAGGATACATAGGGTAAACATGCAGGCATTCCCTCAAGGACCTTATTCATAGGTCCTTGGGAGCAGTCAGCTGTAGAAACAAATCCATAAATACATGTGTAAGTGCAATGTATAAAGGTCCCAGAGGATCATAACTTCACTTAGGGACATCAGAAAAGTTCACAGAGTAGTTGACATTTGAGCTGAGCCTTACCAGGGAACAAGTGAGAAATGCTTGTGCAAAGGCACTGACAAGAAATAGTGAGCACTATGTGCACAGGCAGAAGTATAGGGCGCCTAGAGTCTCCGGGGTAGACTGGAGGTGGAGCTGAGGCTGGAGACAGCAGGGCCTTCTACTACCTGGAGATGGTCTTAGATTTTCTCCTATATACGATGAGGAACCACCAAAGGATTCCTTGTGGAGAAGTCATGATCTTTCTCTATCCCTTGTCTTCAAGCATCCTCTACCCTAAAATGGCCTTCCCAAACCCACTGTCATTTTCATCTGGTTAACTGATTCATCCTTTGCATTTCAGCTCAGATGTCACCTCCTCCGAGAATCTTTACTTATCTGTCCCCCCTGCAGGCCCTTCCCAGCACCACATAGATCCCTAATCCCTTACCATACTACGCTGGAACTATTGGTATAGCTTATGGGTGTCTCTGGGCTGTGATTGTCCAGTTTGATTTTTTCCGCCCCAGTTCCCAGCACAGAGCCTGTCCTGGAAAGACCATGTTTGCTTTCAGATCCCCGCAGCTTCTCTGCTCTGCGTCACAGAGGCTCACCCTTGCAAGCTACATTTCCCAGGATCACTTGTGGGTTGGCTTCCTGCTGGGCTTGGCCAATGGGAGGTGCTGGTGGGAGGAAGGGAAAGGTCAGAGTATTTCTCTCCCCTTCACTCTGCTTCAAGAGGCACCACTGACAATTATGGCATCTCCTCTATGGCTCCAGTTCCTACTGGACAACCCCTGTCTCCAAGGCTCAAGCTCCTGCCAAGTGGCCACTGCTTCCAGCTCTGACAGCACCATCTTCCTCCTTTTGTCCCTTTAGCATTGGAAATGTTAGTTGTCCCCTGCTTGGCTTTTCAGCTCTCCCTACACCATTGTAACTAGTTCTTTGTATTCAGTTTCCTCTGTTGAACTCCCTGGCATGGTCTCTGCATCTCGACTAGACATTGATACACGTAGTGCCCAACAGATAGGATTGCTCAGTCAATGCATATTGAGTGAATGCTTAGGGGGGACACTCCTTAGAATGAGGAGCCAGATGAATGAGGGGAGCAGATTTGATGTAGGGGGAGCATTTGGGAGCTACTCTATTTGTTAAAGTGGTGAGGTCTGAACTGAGGCAGAAGCAGCAGAAACTAAGAGGAAGGGAGAGAATCCCAGGACACTGATGATGTGAGGGATAAGAGACAGAAGCAGCAGCTATGACAGCTCTCAGGGTTCTGGCTTGGGCCCTTGGGTGTAAGAGTGTGACCATTCACTAGGACATGGAACACAGGAGCAGAAAAGCCTTTGCAGGTCTGGAGGAGCTTCAGAAAGGCACTTCATTCTCTCCCCTTCTCCGCGGCCTTATCTCTAAACTGCAAGTCATGCCTCAGCTGTGCAGGGTAGGACCCCAGCCCACTGTGCTGAGTTAGAAATGTGGGGGCTATGGTTGATAACTGAAGAATTGTGGACACTTGAGAAGTAGAACAATTGATGGAGAAGATTTAATAATGGAATGTGTTCTGTTAAGTGAATATACCCCAAGCCAGAGACACCATTTGTAGTTCTGACACCACTAATCAGCATTCATAAGTCATTGCCCACCCTGGGCAGAAGATCTGGTCTCCCTCACCTGTAACATGAAGATAATGGCAGGGTCCCACCTCTATGCAGGGACAGGATGAGAGGTGGGAGGGAAGATGGACTTTAGATAATGGTGATTACTGATTGATCTGTCCCAGCAGCAGCAGGGAGGATGAAGGAGCTAAGTCAGAGAGGAATGGATGCTGGAGAGGCTACAGTGGCAGGGGTGGGATGTGAGCAGAGGGGAGACATGAGGTACTGGAGAGGGGCTGGTACCATGAAGATGGCTGGAGGATGGTGGTGGGAGATGGTTGGAAGATGGTGGTGGGAGGTGGTTGGGAGATGGTGGTGGGAGGTGGTTGGGAGATGGTGGTGGGAGATGGTTGGAGGTTGGTGGTGGGAGATGGTTGGAGGTTGGTGGTGGGAGATGATGGAGGATGGTGGTGGGAGATGGTGGGAGGGTGATGGTGGGACATGATGGAGGATGGTGGTAGGAGGTGGTTGGAGGATGGTGGTGGGAGATGGTTGGAGGGTGATGGTGGGAGATGATTGGAGGGTGATG